>NC_142064.1:179634161-179975661 GCF_059756535.1 Pantherophis guttatus
TACTGGGGGAACCTCTAATAATTGCACTTTTACTCCTATCCTGAGTGCATTTACCAAACAAATAGAGCTAGGATTTTTACTTTTGCTTATGCAGACTGGTAACAGCCATATTTTTGAGAAACACTCATAATAAGTTTCCTAATTTAGCAACTGCTGACTGTGAAGGTGCTCCCATTATAGTACATTCCCTTTCTCTGGCTTTTGGTGATCTGCATAGTTAAGCCGTAAAAACCCAAAATACATTTCAGTGTTCCATTCATTAAGTAAGCAAGCAAGCAAGCAATAGAAGAAACAATGCTAAAATTCTTAAGCAAGTCTTTGGAGTAACATTGTGCTTCTATATCTAAATACAAAAAAGAAAAACCCTTTACAAACCGAGCAATGGGCAAGCATGTGTGCAAGGGTGGAGCTTTGTGCATGAGCACAAGGGCCCTCTGCTCATGCGAGTGGAGCTTTACGCGAAAGTACTTGTCGACTGCTCACGTGAGTGCAACTTGGCACACACATGCTTGTCCATCACCCACATGGCTCAGTTTTGAACTGAGGTGGCATGGGGACCCTTGATCTAGACAGTAAATTGAATGAAGAGATGTAGAATTCTAAAGACCTAGAATTATGAGCCGAGGTGGCGCAGTGGTTAGAGTGCAGTACTGCAGCTACTTCAGCTGACTGCTAGTTCAGCAGATCAGCGGATCAAATCTCACCGGCTCAGGGTTGACTCAGCCTTCCATCCTTCCGAGGTGAGTAAAATGAGGACCCAGATTGTTGGGGGTAATATGCTATTTAGTATACTGTCTTTGGTGTAAGCTGCCCAGAGTCCTAGGAGAGTGGGCGGCATAGAAATATGACAAACAAACAAACAAACAAACAAACAAACAAACAAACAAACAATTCATGTCCCCCTGTTTTGGAGAGTGATGGACGGTGAGGTGTTTTTTTCCACTGGCAGATGACACTAGATAGGATAGGGGTCGACAACCTTAAACATTCAAAGAGCCACAAAGGCCCTAACTGGAAGCCCCCTGTTCAATTCTGTAGCCAACCGGAAGTCCGGTTCCCCCAGCATAGAGTCTCCTCCTAGCGTAGTGTCCTTTTTCCTCTGCTGACCAGAAGTCTGGTTCCCCTGACCATACTGTCTCCTCCTAGCACAGCATACTTTTTCCTCTACCTATCCTAACTGAAAACCCTATCAATTGTGGTCAACTGGTGACAGGGAGCCGCAGCAGAGAGATGAAAGAGCCACATGCAGCTCCAGAGCCACATGTTACTGACCCCTGAGATAGGAGAATAATGGAAGGCAGCAAATGCAACACTTGCTGCACTGAATTTTCCCACTTTAAGTGTAGGGTGTAGAGGCCCAATGAAGCTAGATCAGGCAGTACAAATTGTGTTGGTATATGATTAAAGAAAGGGTGGAATAGACTTCAAGCATCCCAACGGAGGGTCCTATGTGCAACACTTGGATGCTCCAGAAATATATCTTATCCCACAAATAAAAATCTAGAGAAACAATGAAACATTATTTCAGTTACCATTTTTTCACACTATAAGACACTCCGGACTATAAGACGCACCTAGCTTTTGGGGAGGAAAACAAGAAAAAAAATCTGCCTCCCAGCAGTTTGCCTCCTTGCAGCAAACAGCAAACAGCCAGGTCAGCTTCAGCACAGCCTGATTTAGCACAAGCAGCTGATTGGTAGTTGTATCAGCCTTCCGCAATACCGCAATCAGCTTTCTAGACTGCAGGGATCTCCGCCGCCTATCGCTGCCATTTTTGGCCTCTGCGCATCCCGTTTTTGGCATCCACATGCCCCAAATGGTGGTGGTGGTGGTGGCAATCCCCACTGCCTGGAATGGCCCCAAAATGAGATGCACGGAGGCCAAAAATGGGGCACGCAGAGGCTGAAAATGGAACCTGCGGAGGCCAAAAATGGGGTGCGCGGAGGCCAAAAATGGAACGTGCGGAGGCCAAAAATGGGGTGCGTGGAGGAAGAAAATGAGGTGCACAGAGGTTGGCAGCGATGGGCGGTGGTAGCGATGGGCAATGGCAGTGATGGGTGGTAGCAATCCCTGCAGCCTGGAACAGCTGATTGGCGGTATTCTGGTAGGCCAATCCAACCTCCAATCACTCTAAATCAGGCTGACCAGGCTGCTTGCTGTATGCTTCAAGGAGGGAAATTGCTGGGAGGCAGAGGCCAAAGGGCAGGTGCCGTCAGATGGGCGGGGCTTCGGCAACATTCACTCTATAAGATGCACAGACATTTCCACCCACTTTTTTTGGGGGGGTGCGTCTTATAGACTGAAAAATACGGTACTTCATGGTGCATTATAAACAAAGATTATCCTTATGTGTTTTGTATTATGATATCTTTTGAATTTATTTCAAAGTTCTAGATTCTTTGTATTCTTACCAGTCAGCAAAGTCTCTCCATTACTGACTGGCATACTTGCCCACCATCAAGGGTAAGTTCTTTTGCAAGATGGAAAAAAAAAAGAAAGAAATTCTGAACGTTGAAGACACTTGGAAAAATGGAGCAACATATTCTAGCCTTGAGCATATTGTGAGTCTTTTTGCCATTTGAGAAAGTTCAAGGCAAGACAAAAATGCTTTGCTATCACACTCAATTCCTTTAGTATACTATGACAATTAACATTTAGTATACTATAACAATTAACATTTGATTATAGCCAGCAGCACAAAATTCTTTTTATCAGTATGCATAATACACATACATAAGAACGAATCAATCTATGGATCTGTCTGTAAATGTGCAGATTCTGAGCATTACTCTTCCTTTAATATAAGTATATTAATGAGTTCATTTTTTCAACCAAATCTTATCTAGTTAACTTTTGATTTAGAGATAATATATGTCTACGCTATGTAAATCTTACATAAAGCTTTAATAAATGTCCTTTTGAAATTATGAGAATTCTTAGGTTTAAATCAGATATTTGTTTTAGAATATTCAAATATTTGTATTCTTTATCAGCCAAGCCTAAATTAAATATTGACAAAAAAACCATTTAAAAAGCTAGCTCTTAATACTATCACGCAGGGTAGATAAGGAATGATCTTCAGTAACTTGAAGCAAGCTACCAAAGGCTTGAGTTGTGACAGTGCAGAATTAAAAATATTTTTTTCCTCACGTAAAATAATATGCTCATACTAGAATTGCTGAATAGAGAAGACAACAGCTGCACTTCTCTGTTGTCATATTAATAACAAAGAGTTAAGCAATAAAGCAATGGCAGAAACAGCTATATATTCGTAAAAATACAGAAGTTATTTATCCTAATGGCCATATTTCATCTGTAAGATATATTCATTTTTTTTCCATTTTATAGAAAATTGGTTTGTAAATTAACTTGCATTCACAGAGATCTAGAATAGCTTTTTTTTCATTTATGTTATTAATTTTTTTCCAGGTCTTTATATTTTTTTTCTTCTTCTTGAGGTTGCTCATAAGGTTGTCAGATTTGTCTTTAATTCTCTTTTTAAAACAATACCATTATTCTGCAGTTTCAGAATTGCTTTCATAATTTTCTACTTATCCAGTTCTATTTTCCTTTTAACACA
This sequence comes from Pantherophis guttatus, assembly GCF_059756535.1. Lineage (NCBI taxonomy): Eukaryota > Metazoa > Chordata > Lepidosauria > Squamata > Colubridae > Pantherophis > Pantherophis guttatus. Next base: position 179,637,742 of record NC_142064.1, read on the forward strand.
TTCCTACTGATTACCAAAACAAGAGATAAAATTGTCATGAACCCATACAAGAAAGCATATACGTATTCACCAAATATTCTTTAGCAATTCTTCATTCCTTTTGTTAGAAGAAACCCCATCCAAGTAAAAGTATTTGCTTCTCAAGGCAAACTATCAAAGGTACTATCAAAATCACCATCTTGGGTTTTTAACCATGGATAACCCTGTAAACAAAAGATTTTACTCTCTTTATTCTTTCCTGTTATGATACTCTCCATGTCTTCATGTATAAAAGTAGAATGATTTTGTTTTCTTTATTCTGTGAAAAGATGGAATGATCTTCCTCACTTAAGTTTCACAATTGTTTGCAAGTGTAGATGCTAATGTTGCTTGTTCTGTAGGTCTTCAGAGTTCATACCACTAAATTCCATTTCCTCCTTTCTCTGCTTTACCACAGTTTTGGGAAATAGGTAGATGGGTGGGTGGTTCTGAAAATCACCTTTTTCAGCCACTGAGCATGCACAGTCTTCACTCAGCTATCCTCTGCCTCCATTTTGAATATGTGACAAGTACAATTTTCCAACACAATCCGCATTAAAACCCTAGTTTTCTCTACTGATTTTATGGGAGCTCATTATGTCAGTAGAGATATTTTAAATCTCCCGAACCAAAGATATTTTTTTCTTCTTGAGCCAATGAAATAGTTGGTGATATTGTAAAGGATCCTTATTAAGTAGAATTTAACAGTACAATTAGATCTGTATAACGTTTATTTTTAGCCTTTTCATTTCATTCTCATTAGGCTGTTTTGTGGATACCCACCTGGCTTGTTTTCTAATGTCTGAAAATATAAAACTTCCCAAAATTTACTAATCCCTCCATGTTTAAGGAATTGCTATCATTTTGGCCTTACGAGCACAACCTTTCAGAGAAAAAAATTGGAAATTAAGAGAAATTTTGTGTTTGGATGAGTAGCATTTTAAATTAACCAATTACTAAAATAATTCTTTCCACAGTATTTATAATAATATGTTATGGTTTTCTAGGATGGCAGCATGTTTCAGCCAACACTTTGTTGCTTATGCAATTAAGTTCAGCATGTTTTTTGTTTTTACATTTACATACATTTTACATTTTTGGTCTCATTTTAAACAGTCTGTTTTATTAGGAGACATTAACTTTTTTTTTTTTGCTGGCCATAAACTGTTTCTTGAGATTCTGTTTATAAACACATGCACTTATATGCTGTTGCAGTCTGGCAATGGTGAGTTATTGGAACATATAAGTACCTATATATCTAGATTACTACAGGATTCATATATGTACATAGGTACACATTTTCTACTTCTTAACAAAGTCTATTTTGTTTCCTTTATGTGAAATTGGACCAACAGTTCTAAAAAGCTTAGAGAAAAAAATTGTTATCCTGCTGAGATCAACATCAGTAAAAAAAGATTGATCAGATCCTTGGAATACTATGTTTTACTTCAAAATGCTGTTTCCTATAAGTCAGAAATCTACTCAGTTAAAAGTTAGTTTTGTTTTGTAGTAACTACTTTTGGTTTGCTGTAGCTGTCATGTTAGTTTGAAGATACCTTCTAAGCTGAAAAGTTGTTTCCTCCTTTACAATACAAGCTTTTAATTGTGTTTTTATGAACAAAAGGAATGCTTAATTCATTCTAGCATAAAGATAGGTAAAATAATATGGTGATATATTTTAAACATTTTTGCAGAAAATCAATCACACAAGTAGTAATGCCGGTTAACAAGCTATTGGAGCTACAGTTAATCAAGTGTGCATGTTATGAACCACACAATTAATTAATAGTGTGATGTATATCCTTGCTGTTTTATTTTTGATATGTTTTCTGCAATGAAATTTAAATGGGCATTCTTTAATAATATTATTACTTTAAAAACAACACCTTATTTAACTTTGAAGAAGCAGCAAGGAAGTCAGGATGATTAATTTCTAATTTGAGAACTGAGATTTAAACTTGACTGATAAAGTGTTCCTATTCATTCCTGGTTTTATTTTAAATAAAATAAATGTCAGATGCTAATTTTTACTTTGTTATTTAATTATTGTTTCATTCACTTTAATACATTTGAAAGCTTGCCATTTATTATATTTTTTACAAAGGAAAATAGTTTACTGTTTAAACTCTCAGTCCTATATGCATTTAATTTTGGGGCTTGCCTCCAAGAAATCATATATTGAATTAAGTTATACATAACATAGCCCTCCAAATTCCATTATATTTAATGCTAAAAACTTGCAGCTTGCCTTGTGAATTAATTGTGGATGGAATCTAATTTATTTTTAGATTAACTAATTCAGTTCTTGGACCCCAAAAATTGAAAGAAGTAAGCAAAGTAGCAATAAGTTATCTTTTTCAGAGATTGCTAAAATAACTTGCAACTGAAAGGTCAACTTTGTGTTTTGAGGAATTTTAAAGTATAGACTTTAATTAATACGCAACAAAGTATCAACATTGCTTTCTTTATTGAAAACTATTGGATGAGTCTGTGAGCTTGGAAGTACCTTATCTCTCTGTGTCATACTTCACTATGTTCTTCTTTTGTACCAATCTGTAGAAACATGGAATTTTGTCTTTTTCATTAGAATTGGAAAACGATCTGGTCCATGACCCTTTCGGATTTATAAGCAAACTTTTTACAACATTTGACTGATTTTTAAAACATGTTTTTATTTGCTTTTAGATACAACAAAGAGCCATTAGAAAAAAAAATAGATATAAAAGTAGCTACAAACTGATATCTTAGTATTTCTATGATACTATATATTCAAGTCTCCATATGTTGTTCAATTAAAACACCACCAGAGGAATCTAATATTCTTCATTTAACATAGAAGAAAGTCATTTGCCAAGGTCTGTTTTTCCACACCAGGGATGTAATTATAAAAATAAGTAATTATTGCATGTCATGTTTATACTGCAGAATAATTTTCTTAAACAAATTGATTTTGTTTAAGCTCAACATATTTAGTTACAGTTCGAGATTCAAAAAAAAAAAAAAGGTGTGTAATTTGTAATAGTAAATCCAAAAGTGGCATACTGCATTTTGGTCTGTAAGCTATTTTGATAAATAATTAATTTTTCACTTGACAGTAATGAATAAATAATATATTTTGTGGTAAATAAACATTCATTAGACTGACCAGGAAATATAGTGAAATATCCGGCATCTATTTCTTAGATGTGAAAAGACTAAATTGATCTAATTGAATATCACAGTCAGCATCAAAAGTGAACAATGACAACACAGTTCCCATTAAAAGAGATAATACAGAGCAACAGTGTCTGGCCTTTTTAGAATTTGGAATTTTAATAATCTGTAATGAGAATTCTCAGAAAATTGTTACCATAATGGACATACAAAATAATAAACTACCCTTTTACTAGGATGCAAATTGTTGAGATTGCTCCCTGCTACCTTCACTAATGTCCCAGATATTATCTGCTTAAGGTAAACAGGTTTCCAAAATTAAAAACAGAAACACATTTATTTGCATAACCTGACATATTATTGTTAATTCATAACTTGATTTCCTAAGTATCCCAAGCCAACTTTAACACACACACACACACACACACAAAAAGGAAACTTGGAAGTTATTGTTTGGAAAGTCTTCTTTGTAATGATACAACATTTAGTAGTTTGAAATACTTCTTATTTTATATTATTCTCTTATTTTGTATGTAAAATTATTTCCAGGTAGAATTAATTAATGCACGAGTACTGATAAATGGACCCTGTATTGGTTTAAAAATGAAGAAAGGAGTAGATATTCTCTTCCATCACCATCTCCCATTTCACCAAACATAACAAATTAAAGAAAATATTAGCGTCTGAAGAACCTAAAAAGTTATAGCTTTCCATTCTGCTATTGCTTGTGCTACTGCTTGTTCTTTGTCAGATATTCAAGTTAGAGCTATTTCTGAGGTGGAGAAGTTTATACATTCACTAGTTGATAGCAATAGCACTTATATACTGCTTCATAGTACCTTACAGCCCTCTCTAAGTGGTTTACAAAGTCAGCATATTGCCCCCAACAATTTGGGTCCTCATTTTGCCCACCTTGGAAGGATGAAAGACTGAGTCAACCTTGAGCCACTGCGCCACCATGGCTCAATAGCCATGGTGATAGAATAATAATACAGGAAACGCAAATTCCTGGCTCCCATCTAGTAGTAGTCTGAATTGTTCCAATGTAGATATGATAACCCCCTTGAACACTCATACTGGTGAAAGTGAATGGCCAAAGGACAATTTTTTTCACACACTGGCTGATGTAAGATTCCCATTGCTGCATTGCTTTCACTGACTGGTCAGGGTGTGCTCCTCAAATCTAGGATGTTTCCTGGTTTTGTATCCATGTGTAAAAATTTTGACAAAGATTTGTTGTTGTTGTTTCAGATTATTCAAATAATTTTAGTATGCGGCACACATTTATTTCTTGGCTTCATGAATAACTTGTAAAAAATTTTTCTCAGTTTAATAAAATACGTGCATGGATTAGATTGTATTGAAGCCTGAAGAATTATTCACTGAAATCTGTCCCACATTGTTGAAACTTTGCATGGTCAGATAGGATAGTGAAAAATATGTGAATGTAGTGTTGTACTTATAATAATTAATTTAAAGGTTTGGAATTAGTTTTGTAATTTATAACATTATTTCCCAGCAACTTTGCGAGATGTAGATATAAAATGAGCAGAAAGTCAAGACAGTCTTGAATATGAGGTTTAATATATACAGGCGGTATTCTTAAAGTCATCTGATATAGACTAATTAGCAGTTAAAACTCCATCTGCTAAAAGCATTAGCCTAACTTTTCTATAACCTTCTGCTCTATATGGGCATCATTTTTGATTAACTCTATTGCAGTATTCTAATCTAGAACCAGTCCTGGCTAAATCCAGAAGAGTGAGTTGTAGGCTTCCCTTAGGAGGAGAAAAGAGTATTAGCCATATTCATGACATTGACAGAGAGAGAATAAAAATCTAATAGTAATCTGTTCCATTTTAATTCAAGATCTTGGCTTTCTATTCTATCTGTCAGTTTGATGGCACCCAATAATATAAATGTCCCAAACTTCATCTGTGAAATTAAAAGGCATTATGCAGAACTCACTTTCCTTTGATTTATATAATGACATTTCTTTAAGTTATTGAAAATATTGTAGAGGATGCTTTCCATCTTTATTTGTAGATTTATAATATTATTTGAATAGCTTTACCAGATTCTATTTTGATTTCATCTATGTCCCAAAATATTCAGTGCTACAAGCCACCATTAACCTTCCACTTCTATTCTAAATTTATTTACTTGCATTCCATGTTCTATTCCATCATACCAGGTTCCTCCAGGCATCAGATAATTCATTCTTACTTACTGAGAAAGTAAGTTCTTTAAATCACAAGTTTTTTTGATATCACATAGAGGGAATATATGGCGTTATATTCTCTTGCATTATATAAAATCATAATATTATGAAGAATCTCTGCCAGATAAATTTGTATGGTGCATTATTTTATTTTTCTGACTTTCATTTATTAAAATTCAAAATCACATGAGTCTTCAGGCATTGCTACATTAATTAAAAAATAACATGATGCAAAATTCGCAAGTGATTTGCTGTAAACTTCATAATATAATGATTTTCCCTTTAAAAGGCTTCTACCTTATTATGAGGAATACTGGCTCCTAAGTTAAATGTTTTAATAAGAACTTTATTTTTTTCCCTGAGAGAAATAGATGCTGTGATTGAAATTAAAGTTGGAGCCATGCTGTTTGTGATTAATGCTAACAAATGGAAAGCAAAAGGAAACCATGATTTTTATAATAGCGGTAGTTACTCTAAATAGTGTTCCAGCATTCAAAATTATACATTTAAGTAAATTGTTTTCTTTTGAAATAATACACTCCTATTTACACTCGAGAAACAGGTAGGCCAGGGGGTTAAAGATGTAGTGACACCCAAAGTCATCTTATATGTATCTGGTCTGCAGTCTTACTTGATTTAATGCTGTGAAGTTCTGTTGTTCAATTTAAGGATTGTAAAAAAAAAAAAAAAAAGGATATCTATAAGACTCAGTTTGGTGTCTAAAGCTAGTATGGGGTGTTTTTGCCCTCCAGATGTTCCTGAATTATAATTCCCAGCAGTTCCAGTCATTATGCCAATGATGAGTAGGAATTTATATTTAATCAACATTTAGAAAGCCATAGGTTTCCCATCCTTGAAAATGTAATTGTAGAGACTGGAGACCCATAAGCACAGTGGCTAAATCTACGCTACAGATTTTTGTTCCTGTTGTTTCTCTAATGTTTTGCTAATTCAATGTGCACATAATGTGATTGCCAATCTGCTACATTCTCTGGATTTCCACCTTCATATCCCAAATGTAGCACACTATTTTTTTTATTTAAAAAAATTGTTGTGAGTTGAGCAATTATTTGACATGCCTCTTTTATTGAAAGACTGTAATGTTCTATTGTGCGTTTCTATGTGTACACACTGATCTGATTTTTTATCACCTGTATCCCTACTGACATGTATAGCTGTGCACAGATTCCAGAATTGCTATTCTCATATCATGCTTTAATAGTCTAGCACCAACAGACACATAAGCTGCAACAGCACTGAACAATGAGTATATAAATAGAGGTGGGAAAATAGTATAAACCTTTTGTTACTTGGCTCTCCTGGGTTTTGCTTATATATTTAGAGAAAACACTTTTTATGATTATATCTGAAAGTGTGACCTTTTTTCTGAAGATGGAATTTCCTTATAGTCACTAGGTTCACACATCATGGCTAGCCATGGTTAATTTTAACCCAGACTATGACAACAGCCCTTTTCTAAGCAAATACAATTATCAGAAATATAAATACAATTATTAGAAAAAGTCTTATCAGGACAGGAGGTGATTGCTTAACCAATTCTTACCTGGCACTTTTTAAATTTTATTTTTATTTACTGTTTGATTATTTTTATTTACTATTTAAACTTCCTCATTCCAGATAATTTTGCACAGAGATTTCAAGATTTTTGATGTCCATTCTTTGTGAGTTGGTAGCAGGGACTTTCTGTTTGCAACGAAATGAAATGTTTTATTCATATTCCTTTGCCATCTGTCTGAATATGCAGAGAAATCTAATCATTTTCCTGTATAAATTAATTGGAGAGGGGTGTTTCTCTGTTCTTTTAGACTCAGAACTGTAAACTTGTTATATTTAACTCATTCTCTACAACTGAATTGCTGGAATGCCCAATGAGATATAAATCACTCTCTCAATAGGGCAAGATCATATGTTCAATAAAGAATAGCCTTGTATAACTAGAAGAAGAAATTTGGGGATATGACCATGATACAGTAATGACCAAAATTGGGAAACCTTTTGGGAAAAGTGTATTCTAAAACTAGCTAATAACATCACTTTTTTTTTAGTAGTACCATAAAATTATATACCAATGGAAAGATAATTTAATCAAGAATGTAATGCAATAACTTTTATGAAGGATTTGCTATTAGAATAGCACTTACAGTATGAAGAAGAAAAGTGAAACACGTAGAAAAAACGAGATATACAAAAATTATCACATCAGTTAATACTTAGTTGGGTAACCTTTAGCATAAATTACGGCCTTACAACGTCTTCCCATGGAGTGAACCAAGTCTTTTAGTTCTGCAGCTGTTATAATGTGAAACCAAGATTGAATGATTGCTTTTATTAAGGGTTTTATTGCTGGGTCGCTTCTGATTAACAAGCTTCTTTAGTCGGCTCTATAGATTTTCAATCTATGGAAACCCTTAGCCCAAAGGTCTGAGCTATTCCCAGGCCATTCCAGCAGGAGAATATGTTTATCTTGAAACTCCAAAAAAAAGTGGTGTTATTAGCCATCAAACCTCAAAAATACACTTTTCCCAAAAGGTTTCCACGATTTTGGCCACTACTGTAGATATTTTTTTTACAATGAATGTAGATGAATCTGCAACCATTTCCTTGATTTCAGTTAACCGCTCACTATGTTAATTACCATTACATATTTTACACATAGTATCTTTTCAGAAACACAAACATGCTAGATTTTCTAGGCATATATAATAGGTATCCAAAATAGATTTCAAGTTAAAAAATAATTTTAAAAGTAACTTTAAAAAATATTCAGGATTTGATCACTGATTATAGCTAACCCATTCTGGCCAGACATTTCTCTTAATATCAATCACTTTAACTACTATACTTTTATAAAGTCCAAAATTGATTGTGAAAACTTTAGTAATTGAACTCTAATGCAACGTAGATATAACTTTTTTTTAAAGGTGAAGCATAATATTTAATGATCTGTCAGTGCATTGATAGTTAAGTACATACATAACTTACCATTGCGGAAACAGAATTTTCTATAGAAATCTAGAACAATATGTTTCTTCTACAGATCATAATGATGTGGCTACAAGGGTAGCCTGGTAATTATTCATAAACTAAAGTGCTTATATTACAGAATAATAATGTATGAAAACTGCAAAATCACTCTCAAAATTTCCAGATTAACATGATTTGGTGGGCAAAAGGAATTATTCAAAATGTTCAATTCCTGGAATGTTAGATATTACATATTATGTAGATACTTAATAATGACACATTGCATTCCAGTTATAAATTGTCTTCATAACTTCCAAATGTTTGCAAATATTTATGCGAAAGAACTAACAGAAAAATAATATGGTGGAAATTCCAGTTTTGCATTTCTTTGCATATGAAAAATCTCTTGGTTAAATTAGTGTCTGTTTTAGAAATAATAGGAAAGGAAGATAAATCTGTTAATGCTGTTGCATCTGTGTTACATTATTTTATATGAATAAGGACAGTTAAAACTCTTTGGAACAAATCATGTATAACTTATTTTTCTCTGAACAACCTTGTTGAATAGTATTAGGATCTTCATTTTGCAAAAATAATATTAATGTGCTGCCTGATATCTTCAATTACAGCATTTTACACCAATTATGAACGATACATGAGACATGAGTTTATTACAAAGTGTGTCTGTCTGTGTGTGTATGTGTGTTTGTGTGTGTGTGTGTGTGTATAAAGGGCAGGGTTTTCCTTGTGTGCATGTGTGTGTGTGTACACATACATAACATACACATGTCCATGGCATTTTTATTTATAGTATATTTAATAATCTGTTTGATCTTTCTTTTTATATGATGTGTTTATCTCTGAAAGTCCCATTACATTGATCACATTCTTTGTGCTTTGTACAAAGATTGTGTTTGTATTTTTTCAAAGACTATTTGAAAATTAGACTATTTAGGAAGAAACAATAGCTACCAGAAAATTATAGCAGAATAATTTAGTACAGTTGAAGATGTCTTCATTACACCTGAAAATGAGGTATAAATAAAATATTATTATTTATTTTTGAAGTATCACAATTATGGTCCCTCTGTGAGGGAGATGAGCAGTGTCTAAGTATGATAAGTGTGATGTGAAGTTAGGGGCATTCCTTTAAGAGCCACTGTTGTATAGTGGCTGAGTCACTGAACTTTGATGATCAGGGTTCAAAAACATCTTCAACCATACTGATGTAGTCACTCTTTGTTATACCAAAGTAAATCATAGGGAATAAAATATGTGAATAAAAATCCTCATGTAAACCATTCTGACCTTTTCCAACTTTGAGAAAAGTTGGAAAATGTAATAATAATTAGCAATATCAATAACAATGAAGAGACAATAGCACTTGGTTTCGGTTTCAAACTGAATTCATAATCTGGGAATCTTGGCCAAGTTTTTCAACTCTAAATTGTATATAGTTATTTCACATTTACTGTTACCCTTTGTTCCAGGAACCTAGTATTGTTTATATATTGTTTTCCTTGTTTCACTTGCCTGCACACATATTAATATTAATAGTAATAATAATTCCATGAAGAAAGTGAAGGTCAATTGACTGACTATCTCTAAGTTGCCTAGTGATTTTTTATATCTAAGGTTGATTATTCAATGAATTGCAGGAACAAAATTTAGATGGTGTACTTACCGTACTTATGAATTCTGACTAATGCTGATAAAAATAAGAGTCATGTAATAATAATTAGCAATATCAATAACAATGAAGAGACAATCACACTTGGTTTCGGTTTCAAACTGAATTCATCATCTGGGAATCTTGGGCAAGTTTTTCAATTTACTGTACTTATGAATTCTGACTAATGCTGATAAAAATAAGAGTCAGGTGTTTTGTTTGTGAGTGAAGAAACCAGCTTAATAGTACTTGAAACTCTAGTCTCCTGTAACGAGAACCTGTTTCTATTGATTATGAGTTTGAGGGAAATATTTCTACTGTTGATTTTCCTGCTCACTTTAGACATCATCCTCACAATTACTTGTATGTGCAACATCATGCAAGCCGCTGTGTATTTGCTTGCACAGAATGATAGAATATGAATATAATAACTCCAGCCTGTAGATCATATTACTCTGCACCTACTGAGCTTTATCTGCCCTTCAGAAAGCTTATATATTGTATACTGATATGTAAATAAAATATTTTGTGAAGTCTAGGCTTTCAGCATATCTGTACTCTCTTGATTTTTCCATTTAAAGTGTAAATATTTTACTTGATTCAACAGGCAGCCCACACGTCACCTATCATATACTCCTGAGTACCGCCAAGACACTGTGCCAAAGAGCCCTTACAGTTTCATTTATTCACCCAATTTACCAAAAGGGCAGAGAGTCATTTCGATACTGCTTGAGATGGTTAAATTGCTTACAGATGACTGTCAGGGAATGTCACTCCACCAGTTGTATCTATCGTCCTTTCCTTCCTCTGCTTTAGTTCTGTAGGCACTGAACAATTTAAGCTTAATGACCTAGAAGACAAACCATTTAGTTACTGCATTCTCCTGTATGAACACTCAAAATAGCTACAGAGAAAACTGATATATGACTGTATCCAAATGAGCATTTCACAATTCAACATTGACCACATAACCTGTTTACAGAAAATCTTTCCAGGAACATTTCTGGCATGTTTAATTCAGTGTTTTTCCCTCAACCACATGGAAGTATGTTCCCCCGTATCTGAAAGAACTTGTATGCCTGACCTGCATGTATCAGGTTATTGATTTTGGACAGTTTAGATTCCAAATTTGAAGTATCAAGACGCACTTACACTAACCTACAGGCATACAAACTCACATGGTATATGAGTTTAAAATTATTATACCTTTTTTTCTGAAAAGGAACAGGTATCTTGTTCTCACTAATTTTCTTATGTTCTGTCAGCTTCTTAGACCTTTGGATGTATGCTCATTTTTTCTTCCATACAATCTCTGCTGGGTTGTTTGCTTGTTTTGTTTTTTTTTTAAGAGAAAATGAAATGGCAATTAAAGTGAAAATTGCCTCATAGTTTTTACAGAATTAAGCTTCAGCTGCAGTCAGAAAGAATATAGGTGGCTAAATCTGAATGTAAAAATGGAGCCTTTAAACTGAATCGGAGGAATTCAGAGTGTGGGAAGGGGGCAGTCCTGATGAAAAGATGTGTTATTTACTGTTCTTGTTAGGGACATTTGCAAGGACATAAAGATAAGGCAGAAGCATTTTGATTTTTGTTTCTTGGTGCTCTGTCTGATTTGCATTGAATGAGTAGAACCCATCAGTATCCTGGTTTTGCTTTGCAAAGGACTCATAACTGACATTTCTACTTTTTTTCACTGCAGTTTTAGTTTGCTGATGAGAGCGAAACAGCATTTTTTATATCTGCCAACCCATGCATGCTCTAAAAGGGTTTCAGGAATATGCAGTCTGCCAGACAGCATCCATATTAGATTATGGATGGGGAAAAGTAACACATAATTGGTGTTTGCAGGCAATGCAAAATTATTCATATGGATTACATCTAACTGGATATTGATATTGTTGAAATTGTTTGCATTAAGATATGTAAGAGTATACTGTAAACTTTAAGAATCTTACACTCTTTAAAGAGTTAGTCCATGGACTAAGAAACAAGTGTGACCATCATTTCATAAAGATTGAAAATAATTATACAAAAGAGAGGTATAAACGGTGTACTATTTAAAATATTTTTCTTGCAAATTTTGATATTCTCTTTAAATGTATTTTTCCAAGTTTACTTTTTAACATCTTCCTGGTAAATCATATCATCTAAATACCAGCAGTTTGACTAAGGAACAATGTTCCTGTCTTATAAATATTCAGAAAAGATCACGCAATTATTCCATTTTGTTTATTCTTGCAATTACTAACCTCAGTTGTGTGCAGCAGCCTGTTTTATTCTAGTGGAAGGAGCTGTGCAATCTACAATTTATGCAGGAACCTTTTTTAAGTGAAAAAAAATGGGCAAATTCATTTCGCATTCAAAATTAAATATCATAAGGAGTCTGATGCCTCAGCTGCAGTACTCCTGTGTCTCCAGCTGAGTCAACTGAGGCTGTAAACTAGCAAAGCCTGGTATTGGAGAGATACCCAGATCAGTGCCAAAGAAGTGATTCTGGCACATTTACTGGTGTTCGGCATTTTTTTCCAATTGATTTATGGTGTATAAATGGCTCTGGTTGAAAATGTCTTCCTTTGCCAGTACTTCTGCACAGGGATTTATTTATTTATTTATCATGACAGGCAATAGAAGTCATTTGCCTTAAGGAAAAACAGAAGGAACAGTAACAACTTAACATTTTTATTGCTGGAAAATTACTGGGCATCCTGAAAATCTTGAGTCATGTGAAAACCATCTCTCCTGCGGGCAAATTTGTTCATATTGCATGCCAAAACCACAATTTTTCTTAATGCAGATGGCTGTTGCTTTTGTGAAGTATAGCCAATCTCATAATCGAAATATTATGAATACAATTTATTCATCTGCTCAAGATTAATCACAGTCTTTTGTGTAAAATAAGTGTTTGATATAAATACAATTGCTTCAATTAATTGAAAGTTACGTATGTATGTGCAGAAACGGGTTTCTGCTTGCATAGCAAGGACCACAAGCATCTTTTGAATGTGCAACTACATTGCTTTGGATGCTTGCTACAGTGCAAATTTCTGTCTACTGTACGTTTGTATATGTTACATACCATTTTAGTTGCCTTGCTGTATGCATATAGAGATCTATCGTTAATGAGCCCTGGTGGCGCAGCAGACTAAAGCACTGTTATTAACATCAGCTGCCTGCAATTACTGCAGGTTCAAATCTCATCAGGCTCAAGGTTGACTCAGCCTTCCATCCTTTCTAAGATAGGTAAAATGAGGACCCGGATTGTGGGGGCAATAAGCTGACTTTGTATAAATATACAAAAGTATGAAGGCTATTGCTTAACGCATTGTAAGCCGCCCTGAGTCTCTGGAGAAGGGCGGCATATAAATCAAATTTAAAAAAAAAGATAGATTGATGGATTATTACAGATGTGTATTAAAATTACAGAAGACAATGTGTTTTAACCGGTAGAGTCTAAGATATGGATGCCTGTATTTGCTATTACATTGCAAAAATGCATTCTTTCTACAGCCTGATTTTCCATCAACAGAAAATTTCTGTTTTCTTAATGCCTAGAGTAACGTACACATTCTCATTTTAGAATCTTGGAAAACCAACACTGTGCCTAAAGGTGATATAATCAGAGCATGTATATAGGGACATTTTTTGTACACCATATTGCATAGAACATCCTGGCTTACTCCAAAGGCAACCATGAAATTTAATTTGGAATTTTACAGTCACATTCTGAATTGAAAATCTCAGTAATAACTTTCCCTTTTGCTCAGCCTTTTAACTGTGGAATTCAGTTGGGGAGTTTCGTAGCAGCAGGTAATTCTGCAGCACTCTGGAGGGATTTTACCAGTACTGTGCTAAAGTGCTTGCAAGTGTCATTTCCATATTTAACTAATTTCAGTTTTTAATTAGCTCTGTGTGAAAAATGAGAGTTCAAGCTGAGCTAAGCTGTCAGCAGACACTCTTGTTTCCTTTCTAGCCTCACAGGACGATCCATTGCTGGGTGGGGAGAGAAGCTGCAACAAGCTGCATCTTTCATGAGCCCTGTTCCTGGGCAACAGCATCCAGCCTATTTAGCTCTGAACAAGGCAAAGGGTATTATATTACAAAAGGTAATTTTAGTTTATCCAAGCAATCTTTCGGGGAAGGGGTAGGAAGGGATCAAGAATACCAAATGGGTGCAGCTGTAAAAAAGAGTTGGACTGGGGATAAGGAGATTCAGTCTGATATCAGCCCTTTTGCACAGAAATACAGACTTTAATAAGGAAGAATTGAGGATATCTTAGTAGGAGGAGAAGTCTGCTAATCTATAGTCTATAAAAATCAAGAAGCACACGGTACACCTTTTCTGACTTACAAATGTTATTAAAAGGCATGCATTTTTTGTGAGCTGCAGCTCACTTCATCAGATGCCAAGTGTCTGATTCAATTTATTTTACTGCCTAGCAAAGCTCACACTTTTCAGATAATGTAATTGAACACACTGGATATATTAGGAAGGCTAGAACTAGAAGTTTAGCATAACAGAATAACCGAGTTGGAAGGGACTTTGGAGGTCTTCTAGTCCAACCCCATTTCACACAAATGGCTGTCCAATCTCTTCTTAAACACCTCCATTTGATGGAGCATGCACAATTTCTGAAGGCAAGCCTCTGTCTGATCCTGCATCTTACTGGATGACCTATTCCAAGATGATTGGGACTTCACAGAACTGTTTATGGATCGATTGATCGATTGATTGATTTAATTTGCTAAAGCTTAAACGCTGCTCCAGTCAAAAACGAGCCTGAGATGCTTTAACTCCTCAATACGTAATAGAATGAATAAATACAATGAAATAAATTAGCGCAACATTAAATTATACAATCATATTTATAATATTCAATAATTGCCTGGCACTATATTTTCAACACAACCCAGTTTTCACTTATCTGGGTAGCCTTCCTGGAGAGCCAGGACTTGTTTACATTTTAGAACAATCGCTAGTATAAAATGGTCACCACAGAGAAGGCTGTCACTTAAGAGTCCCTGATAACAACATATCCTAGGTGTTTGGAGCCATCGCAGCCCCACCCCAGATCCTAAAATGATCAGCATCTTAAATTACATTCAGAAACCAACAAAAAACCAGTGTCACTCCCAAAGCAATTGTGTTAGCGTAGGAGAATTGCAACATGTCCATCGTTATTTGCATCCCTGGCCAGTTGTAGCTTCCAAATGATCTTCAAAAACAGTACCCTCTTACTGTGTTACAATAGTCCAAATGCAATGTGGCCAAAATATGAATGACTCTCAACAGAGCTTCCTGGTCACAATCTCCTCCTGCCCTTCCAGCAGTAACTATGGGTCCAGAGGACTGCCAGATTACAAACCTATTCTACATAAAGGAAGGAACAACACTATCCTGGACTAAAGATGGAATTGAACTTGGATGTGTTGGTTTTTGGAGCAGCAGCCACTCTTGTCTTGGTCACTCTATCCAAATCTTTATTACCTTCTAGGTATTGAGACAAAAACTTACTGGTAACTACATCTGTTCTTTGATTGTTACTATAAAAACAAAATTTGGAAAATCTTCCATCATGTGCAATGCCTTCTGCTTCCAAAGGAAAGATGGGACAATAATGTGTGTGCATATATGTGTATTCTTCAATTTCATTTATTAAATTATCTCTAAAGAATAATTGCTGGTCACACAATCAGTCAGATGTTTAGACCGGATTAGGCATGTATATATAGTCAATATATTTCAAATGCTGACACTCTGGCACTCAAGTAGTCATTATTATGTCTATACCAAACAAAAGTATAGAAAGAATATTGACCCTTAATTTATTAATTTTAATCCATAGAACCAATTTAATTATTTTATTTCTCACACATTTTAAACTTCCTGAAATGGGAACATTGGCTATGGCTCCTTCTTGAAACAATAAAATAACCACTATATTTCCAAGTATGGAAGCTTTTAAAAAAAGTTGGCAGAGGGCAGAGATATTCCATTTTCCACCCAGAACTTCTCTCAGATAATTACACAACAGCAGGAACACTGTTTTACCGCATACTTAGCCTAATCCTGTCTTGAGCATGCTACAATAGTTCCAAATTTATCTTGGGCACAAATGCACTTCCAGTAAAGGTGTCCTATCTTAGATATTTCTCCAATGTTTCCCTAAAATATCTCTTTTACAATTCTGTACTTTCTCTGCTTCCTAGCCAATTTCAGTCCTGCTGAGAACAGTCAGAGAAACTGTCAAGTAAAAGTATAGCTGTTTCTTCTGCTCTTTAGGTGCATTTTAATCTCACCTTCTCTGCAGCTACAGTTTTGTCTAGCAATAGGAGTGCAAGAGTCTGGGTTCTTATTTAGTAGATGGCAAGTAGGAGGAAAGGCTGAATGTTAGAGAATTTTGTGGGGGGTTAGGCTGTACCACTGCTGTTGCTCTGAAAGCTGGCTCTATGTTTATATAGCGAAAAAAGGGTAAATTAGGGGCTAATTCTACCTTCAGGGTTTCTATTCAATTTAATTACGTTGATTTGTTTCATAATGACTGAAGAAACATTGGGTTGGTGACCACCCCTTTTTGATTTTCTTTTTCTTTACTCATCTTACTTTCCCCACTACCCATAAATTATTACTTGGAGTTCAATTGATGCCATGAAGTTAAAATACAAAATATAAGTTAAAATATGAAATTGGCAGCTGTTAAAAAATATTACCTGACACTATACTCTTTGCTGAACATGGCACTTGTAGTCCCGAAAATACAGGTAGTCCTCAACCATAATTGAGCCCAGTATTTCTGTTGTTAAGTGAAACACCTGCAATTTTACAACCTTTCCTGCCACAGTTGTTAAGTGAATCACTGCAGTTATAACACAATTGTTAAGTGAATCTGGTTTCCCCATTGACTTTGCCTAGAAGGTCGCAAAAGGTGATAATGTGACCCCTGGATACTACAACCATCATAAATATGAGTCAGTTGCCAGGGATATGAATTTTGATCACATAACCATGGGGATGTTGCAATGGTCGTAAGTGTGAAAAATGATCATAAGTCACTTTTTTTTCTCTGCCATTGTAACTTTGAACGGTCTCTAAATGAATTGCTCTAAGTCAAAGAACAGCTGTACTTTTAGCAATGAGTAATTGGATTGTGGACTATATTTTTAATATATTTGCCTGTGTAAGGGGCAAACTCTTCTCTATTCGGGTCTTGTAGCCCAAGGTATCTCTTGGCAAAGAAAGTTGTTTCTTGAATCTTAAGGATTCAGAAGCAGCCTCATTGTGTATGATTTCAGGAACTGATGAGTCTTGTTCCAATTTTCTTCTCTCTGTACAATCTAAGGACTGTCATGAGAATGGATGAATTGTGCCACTGCTTTATGCTTCTTTTGCACAGCTTTGTCATAAGGTATCATATTCTGAATGCAGCATGCAGTGCTGTTATCATTCTTGTGTCAAAAATTGCACTGGAGAAGTGGCACAAAATCAAAACATTTCTGCAAGGAGGACTGAAGGGAAGAAATACAAAAAAAAGAATAAAAGAGAAGTTTGGTCTCCTTGCTGTCAAGCACTAGATCGAGTAGTAATGATAATACAGGTTGTTACTATTGTTCCATCTTTTTTTAAGCATGGTCTCTGTTGGTGAAACCGGATTGTATGGGTTGTTTTTTTTTAAAAAAAAAAACTGCTATATAATTCCAAGTGTGTGTAACCTTTTCAAGTATTTTGCAAGCAAAAAAAGACTGGAATTGGACATGGATGGCTACATTTTTAAAGCACTGTGTGGGTAATCGAGAAGTTCCATTACTACTAATAAGATTTATGGGTGTATAAGTTATGTACTGCTTTGAAAATTCCTTCCTTCCATTCACATTATAAGGCTCGATGGAAAAAAAGAATAAATAAAACACCTATTTTTGAATTCAGTTTTTGCATTTATTATCTACAAATCTCTTCTATTTTGCAAAATTATATTGCAAATTACCAGATGGCTTCTGTTCCTAGTTTCTATTTCTGCTTATGTGTTTAAGAAACGAGAATCCAATTTTTTTTAAAAAAATACATAGGATTGATTGGAATTTGGACTTTCCCTTTTTTCACTGTTCTCATTAGGTGTTTCATTTATCTAATGACTGTCATCATGGATATATTGAAGGAAGAAGGAATGTTCTTCTGTTCTCCCTACCTGGTGATAGATACCTGGTGATAGAGATAGTAATAAGATCCAATCCTCGTTGGTCACCAGACCAGACCTTTACTCTTCTGAACTTTTAGATTAATGCTGGAACTGATCCTCAGGGAATTTCTCTTTATTCCGAATATTCGGGCTGTTTCATGAGTCGTATTTATGTGGTGATTTACCACCAGTTTATCAAGCACTTAAGAGCAAGAACTTGGCAGCATAAGGAAACAATAGCCAATCTCCAGCTATCAAAATATCAATCAATCAATAAAATAGAATAGAATAGAACAGAACAGAACAGAACAGAACAGAACAGAACAGAACAATATAGTTGGAAGGGACCTTGGAGGTATTCTAGTCCAACCCCCTGCTCAGGCAGGAAACCCTATACCATTTCAGACAAATAGTTGTCCAAATCTATTCTTAAAAACTTCCAGTGTTGGATCATTCACAACTTCTGGAGGCAAGTTGTTTCACTTTAATCAAGTTTTATTGATTCCCCGCCCCCCATTTTCACCCACATATTTTATGAACAGAGTATTGGCCATATCATAACTTATATAATTTAACATATTCAAATACATTTTACTCAGTTACAATTTTTGCCAAAATTTCCTTTTTCCATTTTTTGATTGTGTCTTAAAATTTCTATGCTTATTTATATAAACAACATCTTTATTCGCCCTCAAATTCTAATTTTTCTGTTTTAACTCATATTTATTCTCTTTTATTTTTTATTAACTCATTCTTTATCCTAGTGCATTTATGCATGTTCGGGGTTTCCTTTCTTCCATTTCATCTTTTTTATTATACAGCAATCTTTCTTCTCAATCTCTTCCATCACCCTCCCTTCTTTCCTTTCTACTTTCTTCTTCCCTCTTCTCCTATTCCTTCTCTACTTCCCCTTCCTTTCTTCCTCTCCTCCTCTCTCTCTTTCTAACCCTCTGTCCTACTCTTATTTCCCCTCCCTTCCTTCTTCCCCTCTTTCCTTTCTTCCCATTCCTCTCCCTTCCATCCCTCCAGTCCTCTTTCGTCTCTCTCTATTGCTGTATTTATTTTCATTTTTCTATTTCCCACTATGGTGTCCAGGAAACCCTGACTTTTCTTTCATTTATTTTCTCAAAATTCCCCTTATCTTTTAATTATTAACAATGTATTTCAACTTATTCCATTTTTATCTTAAATCCTTTGCTAGTATAACCTTCCAACCCTTAACAATATCTTTTTTCTATTTTATTTCTTACATGTATTGTTTTATTCTTACTGGCATCATTTATTAACATTTCCATTTTATTCAATTTTACATTTCAATTTTCTCTCTTAATTTCAATTAATTCTTTTGTTACTATTATTTCTCTTGAATTTGTACATCTTCCAACAACAAAATATATAATCCATTCTGCTTTTCACATTGCATCTACTGATCTATTTTACATTAAATAGTGTATTCTTCTTTTTTACTTACTCACATTTCATTTTATCTTTACTTTATCCCTATTACAATAATCTGTATCTTCCTTCTAAATTGTTTTTTACATATAATTTCTAGAGTTAACATCCTTCTCTTCAATTAGCATATTCATCTTTTAAATTCCTTTTTACTATCTCCTAACTATTTTCTTTTAATTTCTCCACAATTCCATTTCTTGACACTTTCCTCCCTTTCTCCCATTCCCTTGCCTTCTTCTCCTCCTTTTTCTTCCCCATTTCTTTCTATTCTCTTCCTTTTTGAGATGTATTCCCCCTTATCCATTTTTATTCAATCATTATTAATCTAAGTGTAATCAACTTTTTTATTCTGTCATTGTAAGAATCTGTATCTTTATTTTCATTTATTTCCTTCCCAATTCTCCATGTTATCAATTTAAAAGGCAAGGATTTTTAAGTTTATTATTTCTTTGCATATAATTCAAATTCAAAGTCCATGTAGTGTCTCTTTTTTCTTTTTTTTCTTTCCAGATAGTGTCCAATTCAAACATTCATTTGAGCCATTCCAATTTCAGTCTTTGTTCTCTCCGCTCCTCTTGCAATCATGTTCTAGTTATATAGTTAAGAGCCAAGGTGGTGCAGTGGTTAGAGTGCAGTACTGCAGCTACTTCAGCTGACTGCTAGTTCAGCAGATCAGCGGATCAAATCTCACCGGCTCAAGGTTGACTCAGCCTTCCATCCTTCCGAGGTGGGAAAAATGAGGACCCAGATTGTTGGGGGCAATATGCTATTTAGTATACTGTCTTTGGTGTAAGCCGCCCAGAGTCCTCGGAGAGTGGGCGGCATAGAAATATGACAAATAAATAAATAAATAAATAAATAAAAACACTCCTACAGTACTTTCAAAACTTTCTCACGATGATATGAATAAGCTTAGTATATTACTTTTTTTTCCACCCGCAGATGTCTCTCTCCAATTCACAAATCCTCCAGCCACAAAATATCCATTTGTAATCCACAAAAATCCACAAAAATGATTATTTCTTCTTCTCCGAATTAAATCATTTTGTTGTTTAAAAAATACTTCTCTATCTCCTTTTTTCTTGTCTTGTTTTAATTTCACCCAAATCCAGTTGTAAGTCTCGTTGAAAGGTTCCTTTTAAGGCTTTAGTTTTAGTTTTAAAGTTCCTTTTTTTCCTTCGCTTAATTTCCTGAGTGCTAATTAGCCACTAATTAGTCATTGGGACTTCTTTCAAGCTTTTAAAAGTTTTTTCTTCTTACCTGGCCAATTACTCTCCCAGTAACAATACTCTGTTCATTCTCCACTCCTGTTCACATCTTAATCCAGTTGCCCCAGCTTGTAGCAGATATAATGGCCGCCTCCCCCACCGTCTGGTCAAAGAGCTGTCTCCAACCTTCCGAGGAGCTTGCCTGCTCCTCTTTCGAGATGCCTCTGCCTCTCCCCCGTCCCTCCAAGACAGTTCCAGTCCAAAGACTCCCCAACAGCGGTTTGTCTGGCTGGGTTTTCGCGAAGCCCATCGGAGCTTCGCTATTTCCCAGCCAGTATCACCGCAACACTTCCGGTTCACCCTGATTAATTGTTCTAACTGTCAGGAAATTTCACCTTAGTTCTAGGTTTTTTGATTAGTTTCCATTCATTGTTTTGGAGAATAGCTTGACTGTGTTGGCTTTTTTGGCAGCTTCAGCACACTGCTGGCTTATATTTACGTGATTATTCACTAGGACTTCAAGATCCCTCTCACAGTTACTACTATTGAACCAGATACTATAGCTATATAGTATATACCTATACTATATCTGTGCATTTGGTTTTTCTTGCCTAAATATAGAACTTTATTATTATTTTTTCACCATTGAATTTCATTTTGTTAGATAGCTCCCAATGTTCAAGTCTGTCGATATCCTTCGGTATCTTAAGCCTATCTTCTTCAGTGTTGGCTATTCTTGCCAGCTTGGTGTCATCTGAAAATTTGATGAGTTCCCCATCTATCCCCTCATCCAAATCATTGATAAGATGTTGAAGAGTACTGGGCCTTCCTTCGGGTAGGAAGGCACCACATAAATATGATTCATAGATTAGCCCAAAGCACATATTCAAGTAGAGAAAAATTCCCTGGGGATGGGCTTCATTATGAGTCCGTAAGTTTGGAACCATATACCTCTGGTGTCCTTGAAATATTATCCTGGGACACATATATTTGCTTTCATTCGTGAGAGTTAGTAGTAGACAAATGAGAAGTCAAATGGAAAGGATTCTTTTTCCCATTGCTTTTTATCTATCCCTACTTGATGCTTTGAAAATTGAGACTGAACATCAAGCAGAATTCAGTTTAAATTTATCAGCACAAATGAACACTGACGTGTTTTAATATAATGTAAACTTAGTATGACATAAAATACATAGTAAAACAATTTGCAATGAGAACAGTGTTACATACTTAAACATAATTTACTTCTAAGTCTGTATATATTTGCAGCTTTCCTTGCATTCTCTTTATAGTTCAAGTCATCATAATTAGTTCTAATGTTTCGTTTTTAAATGTAGACATGGACTATAAGGCCTCCTGTAGATTGACAACCTCTCTGTGTACTGATACCAAACTCCTTTTACTAACATTACATATAACTATACTGTCATATAATTATATTTAACCACTGTCATCTGTGCCATAAAGTCTAATGTTTGTCACAATTGGTTCTGAAGCCCACAAAAAAAATCAGTCTAAGGCAAAAAGATGTTTATGACAAAATCTTTCAGACATTTGATTCTGTAGACCTTTTGGGTGGCTCCAAGCATCCAAACAGTTGCACGGTTGGGAACTAGATTAATAGGGCAAAGCTACGTATGTTGCACAGTGACATAAAAGCATCCCAAAGCTATTCAGAAGGCATGCAGACTAGTGAATATACTAAAGGAATCTGCTGGTGCTTAAAGGTCCTTGAGTCTTCAGAGGCAGCCAAGAAAAGCGACTTCTGAACAGATGTCAGGATTTATAGGTCAAACAGACAAGACCGATTTTTCTAGTTAGCTTCCAGACTCCAAAACTGATCCCTGGTCAGGGTTTATTAAACAGCAAAAAAAAGTTTGAAAAATAACAGCATTCATTTACTTCAGTCCTAATGCTTAAGAAAATAATTTTTAGCCATTTAGCAGCAATATATTGAGCAACATTTTCACCATTAAAACATTCTTTATATAGACTGCAATTACTTATAACTCCAATTATGTTTTTTCCCTTTGGTGCCTCATTAGTTCTTTTTAGAAAGATGTTTTGAACCCTTCATGTTAAACTGTTTTGTTATACAACTTACCAAGAGGCCGTCTTTCTATATTTATCTTTCTTACATCCTTTTGGTGGCCTTCAGAGCAGCCCCTCCCCCATGCTTTTAGTATGTCTTGGTATTAATTTTTATGGTGAGACTTTACTGTTTTAACATTACATATTCTATTTGCAGTCCTAGTTTTTAATTACTTTATAGGCCTTATGTGTTTCAATGCCATTACTGAAGTTGATGTGATTTTTCCACATTGTATTTTATGTTTGTCTATAATCGAAATACAGATTTGATTGAACTGCTTCATTTTGTTACCCATAAAAATAAAAAATCTAGTATCTGCTGAAGCACTTGGACAATGACAGATTTATCACTTTTCCTTTGAGATGATAAGTGTGTAATTTCTGCTCTTGTTATATGCTGACAGTGCTGATTCTTAAAAGGATAGGGGGGGCGGGGAAGGATCAGCTCTTGGTAACCATCTCTCTCAACACAACATGTAGCTGGCTAGTCTGTTTACACAAGCAGACGTGTATGTCACTCCACATATTTCATTTAATACTTATTGATTGACTGTTCATCCTTTACCAGGCCCTTTTGTGTGAGAACAGTTTAGTGATGCCCCACAAAGCTCCAGTGACCTCTCTATGTGAAAGGACATGATCTCTTGTTTCCTGAGGATCTCCCTTTATTATTGCTCAGTGCCTCTACAGTTACGTTGCTACTCAACAGCAGGAGCTGCTGAAATGAAATTCACTTTGACAATCTTCATTGTGGTCTATTTAATTTCCCCCACCTCTTCCCAGCACAGGGGTAATAGCTCTTTTTATTGACGAATTAACTTACTCCAACATTATTAGGAAATTTCATCAGATAGCCATTTTGCCACTGAGGTATTCATATTTTTGAAAATGACTAACTGTCCTAGACAGGATGGAAGGTAAAGATGTCAGGCCTGGACCGGTTTCACTACCCTGTGCTCAGCTGGCCTTTTATCCTGACCCCTAAGACCCTGCTATTCCATTCTCTCTTGAGAAGGTCTTGTCAGTGATGATGAATTGTGTTCCTCCTGAACTTAGGCATAAATACCATTGAAGGTGAGATCTGCCACATTTAAATCAAAGACTCTGGAGGCACTCCTCTGAAAAATTAACCCATTGTGTTTCTGCTTTCCGGTCCACAATTATTTGATCCCTTGCAAGACATAAATGTGAATTTTAATAAAAAACTATTTAGTATGTAATTGATTATAACAAAGTGGTGGTGGTGATGACAATATGATTTTAAGTGATGATGGCTCTTGTGAAGTACTTGCAAGCTCAGTACGTGGGCTCAGTAATTCAAAGACCTTCTAATTACAATAGAGACAAGAATTCTGACTTTAATTGTGCATCTAAATAATGAGGCATTGAATCTCAAGCTGTAGGTTTTGATATCCTGGAGGGTCAGTTCTTAGTTCTGTGAGTTTCCAAGCATAAATATCAGGCAGTTTTCAGGGATCCAGGCTGTATGTATGCACATTGCTCTAATGCAGAGAGATTTACTCAATTTCTCAGGCTCACCTCTTTCCTATTTAGGTACTTCCTTCTAGGCAGGTAGCAGTATGGGGAAAAGAACTGGGAACAAATATTACAACTATTGGCTCCTGCTATGCCATTAAATATATCAAAGGGCTGTTCCACCCAGTTACCATTTTTACTTTTCCTTCCCCTTGTAATATTATTCTGCTATTCATCCATCCTTGCTCATTTGAGCCAGTTTGATCTAATGGTTAAGGCACCAGGTTAGAAACAAAGAGACTGAGTTCTTGTCCTGCATTAGGCATGGACGTCAGCTGGGTGACTTTGGGCCTGTCACGCCCAGTAGTGGGTTTCAATTTAGATTGCTACTGGTTCACACACGCGTGACACTTTTGCACATGCGCAGAAGTGTCTGGGCAGAGCCTCCCGCCTCCCCCACCGGTTCGCCTGATCTGGGGCAAACCGGTAGCAACTCACCACTGGTCACACCCTCTCAGCCCAAATCACCTCAGAGGATTGTTGTTGTGTGGAAAATAGGAGCAGGAAGGAATGTTAGGTATGCCACCTTTTTATTATTTTTATTTATATAAAGGAATTAAAGCATCTATAATAAAATAAAAATGATAGCATAAATTATATTTGCTCTCTCCTCTGGCTTGCCAGTGAGTGGGTGTAAAAAAATAACAGCAAGCTGATATCTCACTCATATCATTGCTGTTCTGTCTTTAGATTTTGCAGTAAAAGGAAAAGAAAATAGCTATTTATGCAGCAGCCGGCCTTCAGAACAACTGAGCAACCAAAAGAAGATTTTGTGAAGGCATACTTGTTTGCCTTGGTTGTACCTTGGTTTTCAGGAGGAGAAGTAATGCAGAATAGCAGAAAGATAGGAAGTTCACCAATAGGAAACAACCCACATTGTATCTCTGGGGAAAACACTGGAAAACTGTCTCCAGAGTATTCTCTGAAGCAAAGGTTCAGTTTATATTGTAAAAATTGGTGCAAGCCTGATATCAACAGGGTGGTACACCAATCCAGTTTGGGAGAAGATTGCATGTAAAAGAAGTCAGAGGAGGAGCACTTAGCAAGGGAATTCCATAGTAATTTTTTGCAGCCCAGAATATGATCATCTTAGTACTACAGAATGTATCTTTTATTCCCTGCACAAGTTTATCAATCATACGGATTTTGCCATGAAATCTGTCTTTATGTATGTATATGTATATATACACAAGTTATAAGTAATCTCATTTGTGGTTTTCTATAAGCAGCTTTCTGGGATTTAAATAAACGTATTGTAAATAAAGAAGCAAAATACAATCCAGACAAATCACTTTAACAGCAAAGAGAAGAAAAATTGCAATTGCAATTTAAATTGAAACCAAGGGCAGTTCTAAATATGAAGTGTCATATGGACATCTAAGGATTCTCTTGTTGATCAATTTTAGGAATATGAATAAATTTTGATTTTGTTTTGTTAAACAATCTCATCTAATAGGCACTCCTCTGAAATTTTGCAACATTCTAATTACACACACACACACACACACACACACACACACACTTCAAGGAGGAGGTTGTGTACAAAAAATATGCTATCACAGAAGAATTTGTGGCTAACTATAGAGCCAATTCACACCATATCCAAAGACAGTCCTGCTTTTGCTAGAAAATAGACACCAGCAGGTATGTGAACTGCAATAATATACAAGAGAACACATTACTCACTTCTTTTAGAAAGGTAAAAGTAGCTCTTTATTCGTTTTTTCAAAAGGCTTAAAAATACTGTAAGATTACAAAAATCTATGGGACACACAATATAATTGAACAAAATAAATGCAAGAGTAGTACTGAAAAAATGTATGTCCCACTCTAACTTATTATTTTCTATTCTTAAAAACAATTGAGTTATAGGCACATCTACTTTTCACAAAGGCTAGTTTCCTGATTTTTCCCCTCACCCCTACCCCCCATAAACATAACAACCCTGTCTTGAAACAACTTTTGGTTAAAAGACAAAAGTTTTTTTCATAGTGCTATTGAAATATGTTAAATTTAACTCTGGATATGATAAAAAACAGAGATTGTTCACTTCACAAGTTTAAATCTAGGCAACTCTTAGTTTTCTAGCATATGCCTGGTCTTGTTTATTCAGCAGTAAACTCACTTAGGGAAACTGATCACTAGCAAGGCATATACAATAAAATATTGCAATCTTGGTAGACCAAAAGAAAAATAATAATTGTTCTGAGTAAATTCTTCCTAGCAGGCAATTAAGGAAGATGCAATTAATTTTAATGTTATAATAAGAAATGTACACATATGTATATGTGTTGTCTAATGTTTTTACTGTTTGTGTAGTAATTCAAGAAATGTAAAATGTGTGTCTCTGTGTCTGAAAGGAGATGCCCATTTAAAGAGGTTACTATTCCTCTTTCAACTTCAACAATAAATACCTTGTATGTTTATTTTTCCTGGCTTTCTGTGTCTTGCAGCAATGCATATGCTTGGGCTAAATTGGCAGCTACAACCAGCAGATGGACACACCTTTAACAATGGAATAAGGACAGGCTTGCCAGGTTCTGATGATGTAGCAACCATGCCATCTGGAGGTAAAGGTGAGGACGCAGCTGTATCTTTTGCTCTTGAAAAAACTCTGAAACCTAAAATCAGTTGCCCCTGTGTTCCAACTTAAATTTAAAATAATTATGTTTTATTGGAGCACATTAGAAATAGAAACCTACTAATTTGAAGGATTTGATTGCAACTTTTAAATAAATGGAAATATTATTAATTGGGCCTAGTGGTTAAGGCTCCAAGGTAGAAACTAGGAGACTGTGAGTTCTAGTCCCACCTTAGGCATGGAAGATTGGACCAGTCATTCTCTCAACTTGAGATATCAGATTTGAGTGACCGTCTAATCAGCCAATTCCTGTCTCAACCAATAGCAGTTTTTAAGATGGCTTCTATCGAACTTTAGCCCCATCAGCTATTTCAGATTTTGCTTTCTTTGGCTGAGCAAAATGACCTGTCATAACTGACAGAACCCAGGAGGAGGAAGTGCCCAGAAATTAGTTTTCTAAAAATAATAATAGGGAGTCACATCCATGTTTATCTTAGAAATATGTGCACTGCAATAAAGGTGATTTTTGCAGAATGCCATGTAGAATGGAACAATCCAGTTAGGTATGCACATTGAGCTATGAGCTATCACATTGAAAAACAGTAAATTAAAAACAGTAAATATGAATAAATATAATATGTAAATCTGTGTGTATGTATGAATGCATGCATGCATGTATGTATGCATGTATCTCCAAGCATGCTAAAAAGCTGATTCACTACAGAATCACAGCCATCATTTTTGCTTGAGTAAATTATATATTACCCCTTGGGATTGCTGTGAAACAGGAATTATATCTGGCAGTACTCAGGAGACAGCCATTTCTGCTATGGGACTTGCTCATCATTTCCCCAGAGGTGAGAATGGCCCATGTTTGGTAGCACCTGAGAGTATCTGAAACTGTGGCTATGCCAACAGGCTTGGGGATCTCAGGGAAACACAGATGGGTTGAGATAGCTATGGGTTGAGTATGTAACACTGAAGATACTCTTCTTCTAGTCCTTTTTAAATAAGATTGATGTCTTACAATGGAATGTTTTAATGTTTGTTTTATGATTTGTTTTCATTGTACATCACCCAGAATCATGTTCTGTGTGATGTATGGCTATATATAAATGAGGAATAAACAAGCAAACTTTGGGGAGAGAAAATATCTCAGATAGAAAAGTAATTTTGTATTACAATGTGTTTGTATTTCTCTGTATAACCTAGGAAGTTCTGGTTAGAAAAAAAAAATGTTGATGCACCTATAAGAAGCAGAGAGGAAAATACAAAGAACCAACAACACTGACCTTTATTTTAATTGATGGGTCACGTCTTCCTGTGGTTTACAGTCTTGACAAGTCTTGGCACTACTATCACTATGCATATATCTGTAAAATATTAAGAAGTAGTTTCTAAATGTGGTTCCAAGTTTGAAAAGGTTAAAATTACAGGTCTACAAATAACCGAAATAGAATAATCAGGAGGAAGAACACATATTTTCAAAAATATAATTAAAGCTTATTTTTAGGTTAATTATTTTAAAATTATTATTTTAAAAATGTCTCTCTCTTTTTGTTGTGGTTTCTGTAAATCCATAAGTAGCTTCATAAATGGATCAAATGACAGCAGGCAACATACATTGGCAACATCCACAGGAAACCTTTCTAGTTCACAGTTTTGATGCCAAGATCACTTAATTTCTAAAAATGTCCAGCATTTCACACTGTCTTCCTAAAAAACTGTTAACATGCTATCTTCAATTTATGTTGAAAATAATCAGAAAGGTATTATAAAACATAAATGTAAATGTAAGATACAAGCATCTAGAGAATAAGTAATGAAAATACTGAATTAGTTGGTTTTAAATATCACACCTAACCATGGTTTATTTTATTTAAAATTAACTGGATTCATATTATGTATTAATCTATAATCAAATCAACATTATGGCTGGATGTGAGCCCTTCTCCTTTTGCTTTATGATACATAAAATAGAAATCCACAACATTTCAAATCCAGTAAATCTACTTCACTTACCAACTCAGTAAATTTACTCCTGTTTTTAGCTTACTTTCAATCAATATACACAATATTTTGTGGGATGATTCATTTTATTAAATGATTTACTGAATATAAATTACATTTTGGAGTACATAAAAATGCAAAGCAAAATATGAATTCATATGGGATTGAAAAGTGATCAGGCTTCTGAATTTTTGAGCACTATGCTTTGAAGACAGTTATGACAAAACTACAGTTATTAATCCATATTAGTATATTAGTGTATTACTTTTGGCTTGCAAAGAGTATATATTTTCTTTATTCATGTTGGATTAACTTTATATTATATAACACACTTACTACCACACTTGCTATTCATAATTTCAAGCAGGAAAAAATATGTTGACAAGTTAGCATTTTATAGTATGTGTTTAAAACTGGAATGGAATGGAATGGAATGGAATGGAATGGAATGGAATGGAATAGAATAGAATAGAATAGAATAGAATAGAATAGAATAGAATAGAATAGAATAGAATAGAATAGAATAGAATAGAGAACAGAACAGAACAGAACAGAACAGAACTGAACTGAACTGAACTGAACTGAACTGAACTGAACTGAACTGAACTGCAAGGGACCTAAGAGGTTTTCTAGCCCAACCTTCTGTTGGAACAGGAGACCCTATACCATTTCAGACAAATGGCTGTCCAGTATCTTTCTGAAAGCCTCAAATAGCTTGCCTTCAAACTTACAACATTTGAAGGCAAGCTATTCCATTGGTTGATTACTCTCCCCATTAGGAAATTTCTCCTTAGTTCTAGGTTGCTTCTCTTCTTGGTTAGTTTCTATCCATTGTTTCTTGGCTTGCCTTTTGGAAAATAGTTTGATCCTCTCATAGGAGCTCCTCAGATATTGGAATACTACTATCATGTCTCCCCTAGTCCTTCTTTTCTCTAGGCTAGACATAGTCAATTCCTGCAATCATTCTTCATATGTTTTAGCCTCCAGTTCCCTAATCATTCTTGTTGTTCTTCTCTGCACTCTTTCCAGAGTCTAAACATCTTCTTATATTGTTATGACCAGAACTGGATTCAGTATTTCAAATGTGGTCTTACTAAGGCTTTGTAAAACTGCACAAGCACTTCACATGATCTTGATTCTATCCCCATATTAATTGCAGCCTAGGGTTGAATTGGCTTTTGGGGGAGCTGCCAAACTCTGTTGGCTCATATTTAAGTGCTTGCCCACTAGTACTCCAAGATCCCTCTCATAGTTACTGGCATTAAGCCAAGTTTCACCTAGTCTGTATCTATACTGCTAATTTTTCTTGCCTAAGTGTAAAATCTAATTTTTATCTACATTGAATTTTATTTTGTTAGTAGGGCCCAGTGTTCAAAACTAGCATACTCTGTACTTACTGCAGAAGTTTCTGAAATTTTTCTGACAATAATAATCCTCTAAAAGAATCTGTAAAAGATTTCTTATGGATGCTGAGAGCATATTGTATGGAGGCATATATAATTTTTAAACCTCACTTGGTAACCTACTTTCTTTATCTTTGATGGTCTACAGATGTGTATGTATCAACCTGCAAGATTTTCAGCTAATAATCTTAGTGGTTATGGAATTCAGAGCTACATATGGAGGGCACTCAAGTTGAGAATGCTGCCCTTGTTTATAAAATAGATTAAAATTCTTTTAATAAATATTAATAATGTCGCCTTAATTTCCAGAAAGAATTTTTGCTACTGCTTTTTTTCAGTTTGATATTGCAAGATCTGTTATGTCAGACAGTTTATTTATTTTGTTCACCAGAATTGTGTCTTGATGACTATAATATAATATTCTCTATGCTCTAACAGTTTTCTCCAAAACAAAGTGGTATCCCTTATTTTTACGAACAAAGTCAAGTGTTATCTATAATAGGGCAGTGCTAGTTTCTGATTACAGCTCGTTGATTGCAATTAATTAATTTGATTGTCTTTGCAATCTAATTATCCCTAACAATGTATTTTGCATCAGATAAAACTGAATAGACAAAATGAGTCTGTTGTTACCAACTTCTTTTTATTTTCTACAAGTGTATGCCTTTGTTATTTTTTTTCTCACACTTATTGGTAGTAACCATGTTGTTTTTAATTTTCATAGCAGTACCATTATAATCAGAATCTCTTGGATTCAGCAAGTAAGAAATCATTGTTGAGAATTGTTGTTCAAGAAAAAGAGACATGGGGGACTGGGTAGGTTATTGTGGAAAACAAGAAAGGTTAAAGTAATAAGGGGTGAATCAAAAGAATATTATCTTAGAGAACAAGGATGTGAAGAAAGTAGCTGGAGAGGAAGTCAGAAATGCACCTAAAGGAAAACAGGGGAGAGAAAGATTGTCCTGCTTTGATTCTTTTTGATATAAGACAGGAGTCTCCAAACTTGGCAACTTTAAAACTTGTGGACTTCAACTCCCAGAATTCCTCAGTTGGCCAGCCACAATCTTAAAGTTGCCAAGTTTGGAGAGCCCTGGTATAAGAGAAAGGTAGGCTTTTAATATTCAATTATACTGTACAACAACAGAGGGCAATAGGCCTTGTAGAGTTTGTTTTCTGTCCAGGCCTATCTTGAAGGGCTGATAAGAGATAAACTAAGAGTTAAGTCTGTATGAAATACCATTGTAAGCCTAATAAATATCTATAATGATTGCTATCATGAGTTCCTATGAAAAGAAAATATTACTTGTTGCATCCTTGGTTCTGTTCCACAATGACTAAATTAGTTGGCCTGAGTAAGTATATCTCACACTGTTGTGGCCTATGCTGTGTGATTTTTTTAAAAAATGTGTTGGGGAAGATACGAATGAAGGCCTTTGGCCTCTTCCCCCCTCAATTTAGTCTGGCATGGATAGGAAATGCACTTTGCATTGCAAACCACAAAACAATAATTTGTACAAGGTAAATAACAATCGTCTATAAGGAATAATGGAGATCCTTTTTTTATTTACAGGTGGCTAAATATATGCTTGAGTTCAAATGTTTCCCCAGGTAGGAAGAAATACGCATTCCAAATCACCTTTATATAGTTCCGTGAAAACAAAATGACAACTGCAAAGTGCCTTTAGTGAAGCAAGCTTCAAATAACTTGTAGCATTTTGAAACTGCGCCACAAGGATATTATACGAAAGTACTGAGCTTCCCTTTTTATTTGGAGCCTTTCATTTTTGCTTTTAGCATTTTGGAATGTCATTGACATATCCTCAGCCTCTGTGTGCTGATGAAGCCAGTTGAAGTTCGAGAGTGTTTCAAGTAGCATCATAAAATGGCTGTTATGGAGATCTGATCTGTCATAAAACTGGGGAGAGGGAAGAGAATTAGGCTTAAAACATCATTGGCAAAGAGGAAAGCTGGTAAGGCTAAAGGAGAATTGACTTTCCAGTTAATCTAGTTATAGTGAAAGGTGATGTCCAGTCCTTCATTAGGCACAAGAGCTGGCTGGGTGAACTTGGGCCAGTATTTTCTCTTAAGCCCCAACCCACCTCACAGAATTGCTGATGTGGAGAAAACAGAAGGCAGGATGATGATAGATGATAGGTAGGTAGGTAGGTAGGTAGGTAGGTAGGTAGGTAGGTAGGTAGGTAGGTAGATAGATAGATAGATAGATAGATAGATAGATAGATAGATAGATAGATAGATAGATAGATAGATAGATAGATAGATAGATAGATAGATAGATAATGGATAGAAGATAAACAGACAGACATACAGACGGAGGGAGGGGAGGGCAGAGGCAGAGACAGAGACAGAGAGTAGAAAAATATGATCCCCAAAAGAAGCTCAGAGATCCTGACAAATTAATTTAGGGATGAATGAAAGAATGGCAAGGATTTTAATAAGGTTTAGAAAGATTTTTTTCTGCCTATTGTAAATGCAAATCTCTAGTTTCATTCAAAATAGTTTTTTTTGGGGGGGGGGCGGGGGGTTCCCTATGGGGAACATTTCCCTATGAGACAGAAAGAACTGTCTACCTAGGGAGAAATGTTAATAATGTGCCAGTGTATTTCCTACACAACTAGACAAGGGGTAGAACTGATGGCAGAAGATGTAGAGCTGAACTGAGGATAAGTGAAAACTACAGAGAAGTTGATGGTGGGCTGTAGGTGGCCTGATGCTAGGGCTGCCCATCCCAGCACTGAAACTGCTACATAGACCAAGTTATTGGTTGAAATAGATTGATTTTCAAACCATCCCATTTTAAGCATGGGTGTTTAGTGATATGCAGGTGCAGGCCTTCTTCAAAAACCTCACGAGTTGCTCACTCCCACTGATATGACTCATTCAGAAAACTGTGCTAATTTAAAGGGAGAAAGAACTAGACTGCTAAATCATCACATTTAGGAAAATGAAATTTATTTACATTACCGGTGATTAAACTTATATGTTTCTCCCCACAAATATTTCCTATTTACTTAGCAATGTTAGAGATACAGTGATTAATCATTTGCAACATCTGCTGTGCCTATTTTGAGATGTCATGATTCAAGGATATCATCTCCAGAGGCTTCGACCATTATATTTCTTGCTGTGCTTCAGGGCCTTTGCATTCTATGAACAGAATTTCTTTATCTATCTAGGTCTATCAAATATGTATAGTATATAAAACTATTCTATTTCTTCCTCTGTCACCACCATTGTGTACTGTAATGTAATGTTGAAAAAACAATTACTACAAAGTAAATGAGTCTAACTGGTAAAAGTCGGCATAAATTCTAAGACTCTCGGCTTGACATGGATTGGGTTATTTGCTTGGTTTGAACCTGGCACAGTTCACTATGGATAGATAAGAATCTTTATCATATACTGGAATTAAGCCATAAAAAAATAAATTTGCCATCTGTCAGAGTAAGTATGGAAATTATCTCTTTATATCCCCAACAGTTCAAATATGTTGTCTCCTCTTCCTGTCATGCTTCAGTAGCCTCTTTGCTGTATGTTTCCTAACCTTGAAACTGCCTATTTATACAATTAACTAATTTGTCCTAAGGACTGCTGCCTATTTACTTGATTCTCATGAAGATTCCTCTAGACCAGCTTGACCCTGGTTACATCATAGACAAGTTAATGCCTTTTTAAGCATTTCCATTGCTTTCTTCCAGGATACTTTGGGACCTTGTATCTAGAAGGGAGACTATGTCAAAGATGTCCGTTGGGTTAAGAAAGTAAAATTGGCATGGCAATTGCATGATTGAAGTGACACCTCTTTGTAATGTAACAGAAAGAAACAGGGCTTCAATTATGTGGTTGCACCCACCATTCTGACACTTCCTTCTTTTGTAGGCATTGTTTATATTTTATTTGGTTCTGTTTAGCTAATCAAAGTTGTTAAATTACAGTATAGTGAAATTGAGATTTGTAAATTGATCTGTCAAACATTTTTTTTAATATCTTGGACAAACTGAAATATATTTCTAATTAATACTTCTAGTGAACTGGATGATTCCATTGTCATATTTTGAGATTGTTTATAATGTCCATTGGTAATCTTGGGTTTCATGCAATATATTTATTTTCT
The DNA here is from genome assembly GCF_059756535.1 of Pantherophis guttatus. Lineage (NCBI taxonomy): Eukaryota > Metazoa > Chordata > Lepidosauria > Squamata > Colubridae > Pantherophis > Pantherophis guttatus. Next base: position 179,672,375 of record NC_142064.1, read on the forward strand.
TACTTTTCTCTTCCACCATGCCAGTATTGATTGTTCTCAAGGACTAGTAAGAATAAAGGGATATATATATATAGTATATGTGCCATTGTCACAATGTGGTTGTAGACACTTTGCATTAATCTGTTTAGTTTATATTTCTATCCAAGAGCCACCTTAAGCTGTAAAGGCATATAATATATTAAAAACAATTCCCATTCAGTAGTAAAACAATGTAAAAATTAAAATAAGGAAAGTTTCATCTGGTTAGGTCATGCTGTGTCTGTGAATATTCCACAACCAATTGATTCAACTTGCAGAATTCCACAACATTTTAGAGTAATCTAGCAATTGTGAATTATAATTTTTCATGCATATAAGTTGTAGAGAGAAACCTCCTCCCAGAATGTCAATCCTATGTACATGCAATTTTAATAATTTTAATATTTTTAAACCAGTAGTAGGTTCCATTTACCTTTGGTACCGGTTCAGAATTGGGACTGTGTGTGCACATGCAGTTGCTTCGCTCATGCGTGACGCTTCTGCGCATGCGCAGAGTGTCCGTGATGACACCTGGGCAGGTGGGCGGAGTCTCCCGCCGCCCCCACTACTGGGTCGCCCGAACTGGGGCAAACCAGTAGAAACTCACCACTGTTTTAAACATCTGGAAATTGTTGTAGTATTTTGAATTTGAATTAAAAAAAAGAAAAGAAAGGTAGAATCTAAGAAAGTGATCGTGTAGTGAAACTTTGAGGAGATATTTTCATAACTCTCATCTGTGAAAGTAACTGCAATAATCCTACTTTCTAAATTACAATAGAGAAAAATCAGCAGAGCCAAGTGCTATTAGTAGAATTTATTGACAGCCCCAAACTGTATCATGTAGGACATGAACTGTGTTAGACAATATACAATAGTCTATTGACTACTGTCTAATAGACAATAAAATACAAGTCTGCAGAGACATTCTAAAGGTTCAAATAATCCCTGTGTAAACTGTACTTGATCAGAAGAAATGTAGAATCTTGAAAAATACTTAATATTCACTTTTATTTACTGGAGATAAAATAACTCATGTAAAATAATCACTAATGGTAATTTATATAGTGAAGATATCTAACTTTTGTTAAATTTTATCATGTCTCTGGTAAGAGGTCAAATTCTGATTCTTTTGCAGTATTTCAGATGTTGAATTTTGCTAATTTTCAAAATTGATTTTGATCAATGCTGCTTTGTATCCCTATGCATGTTTCTATTCCTATGAATGTTGTTTTAAACAACATTTGTTCCTAGCTATGCTGTATGTGTAATCACATTTCATCCACCTTTCTTAGTTGCATATAATTTAAATTTACCTTAAAAGTGCTAAATTTAACATTAATAACGAAGATTTTTAACTTAATTCATATAATTAACCTATTGTTTAAAAATACTTCCATGCAGATTAATAAATACAAATCTACAACTGGGTGATAACAATATCTCATACAAGGCTTCCAACATTTTGTGTTTATAACTGCATTTTAAAGGGTTTTTTCCCCCTAGAAGGAATACTTTTTAAAATATCTCATGCTAAGTTCTTCAGAGACCTTCCTATTAACTCCACTGCAGGGTAGTTCATGCTCATGAAATATGCAGATAAGGAAATTGAAAACAAACTTGATTAATTTTGCAAATCCTACTTATTGCATTGAAGACATATATTGTATTTGTTGGGTCTCTTAGGATACCTTCATTTATCTGTACTCTGAACAGAAAGTTGGAATATAAATATAAACTGAAATAATCACCATTTCCATCAAATTTATTAGCAGTATTTCCACTTGAATGAGTTAGGATCCGCATACATTTGGATAGCAGTTAGAACACTGCTTCAAATCACTAATTTAAATACAGCATATGGCTGTTGTTTTTCCCATTACATTAAAAATATTATGATACCTGCTTAAAGAAATATCTATTGATGAAGCATAAAAACCAGTTTGTTAATGAAGAAGGTATGGAAAAGGAAGGGAAGGGAAAAAGAAAAAATATATTTGTGGTCAGCTTTCAGTTAACAAGCACAATTATAAGATTTAGCAATGGAGTTCAACAAGAGAAAGGAATAAAGAGCACAGTGGCATGACTAGAGAACTATGCCTGTTCTGAGGAATCTTCTGAATATTTGCTGATTGCAAGGGATGTGTCTTGAGAATTGCTGATTACCTTTTGTGGGTGATTAAGTGACTGCTTTCTGCTGAGCAGGCAGAGGCTGCCACAGAGACAATAGAAGGAATATAAAGCAGCTAGTTTCCTTGAAACAAATCTTTGAGTAATGAAAGATAGAGAGCTTATAGGACTTTGGCAGATTAGTTTAAGGGAATCCCTAACATCTCTCTTCCTGGATAGTGGGTAGTGACAGAACCAAGAAGGAAAAAGACATCTACTATTGGTGCCTAAGAAACAGAAAATGAATGGTATGATCAAAGTCATTACGTGAATATTTGTGGAATGTTGGTGTTCCTTCCAGAAAACAATCTCATATATAAATGTACCAGCAAGTACATGCTTGTCAACAGCGCCTAGAGAAAAAAAAAAAAGACGACTGGAGCATTAAGTGCCATCCCCTTCAGCTCCTAAAGGAGTTGAACATTTATTAGCTCAAACAAGCCACTATAAAATCAGCTGACAGAGGAAGCAGTTCTCTGTAAGTGAAAGAATATAATGTGCAAACCTAATGGTAAGAATGACAATCAGAAAAACATAGTCAAGAGTTGCTGAAACCTGAGGTGGTGATAGACCATACATATGCTCAGTTTTCAGAGAAAAGGAAGCATAGCTGACCAAGAAATAGGAGGATGGATTCTGGAAACATTCTGCCATACATTCTCCCCCCTTCCCCACCCCCCAAGTTGAATAGAAATCATATAAGCATAAATTGCACTGCTTTGATAGTATTCCCTTAATATTCTTCCAGAGTGGGCCTGTGCGGTGCTGCTGTGTGTATAGTTCCACCACACAGTACTGTAAGGTAATAATTGATGGTATCCCAGAATGAATTTTTATTTCCACTCAATATCAACTATTGGAAAAGTTGCCACCACTCTCCTAATAGATCATATGTTGTGGCAGTCCTTGTTCTTTCTGGATGCTCTGTCTAATCCATTTTTCACAATTTTTTGATATCTTTTGATAATTTGTGCAGCCCAGATGCAGCCACAAGATAAGCATTATTGAGGCTCTAACAAGAAAATAGTTGTGTGTGTGAGAGAGAGAGAGAGAGAGAGAGAGAGAGAGAGAAAGAGAAAGAGAAAAAGAGAGAGAGAGAGAGACAGAGAGAAAGGATTTTTTTCTTCCAAGGCAAGACTACTCTGTAGGTAGCTAGGTTAGTATTTTCTTTGAAATGTGAATAAAGCAGCTCCTTCACAGTTAATTAATTAATTAATTAATTAATTAGTCGCATTTTTATGCCGCCCAAAGCCCGAGGGACTCTACCTGTTATGCAATTATGAATTGCATAACAGGTATAGACACCAGCAACCAGATAACAGAGTTGTCCCAAAGGAGATCTGCCAATCCAATTTTAGATGTCCATACTTCTGTGTAATGTTTGAACGAGTGGCATTCAGGTAAAATTAAACATCCAGATAATATCCTGAAGTAGATATGGAGAAGAGTAAATTTTAATATCTGAACATTGTATTCATGGGGGTTACAAAGATGGGATAAGCAGTCTTAATTAACTGGGAAGGAATGCCCAAGGACTTTTAATATGCAAGGGAGATTCCATAGTCAATAGAATGCAACCCATAGGAAACTGTATCCCTAAAGAAAAAAAACCAACCCTGCCCTTCTAGTCCATTTTTCAAGGCACAAATGGTGAGAGGCTAAGAAGTGAAACTCCACAATAAACTTTCAACTACAAAATATTTTCCAAGTAATTTTGTGGGCAATAAACCTGAAGGATTTCCAAGGGGGTATAGCAAAGGAAAAACTAAAATGAACCCTTGCTACGTAACCAGAATTACTTTGCATCTGTAATTCATTAAATAGTTCAGTCGACTCATTAGTTAAATATAGAAGCATTCATAGCAAGTAAGCTATATTAGGTAAGTTGGCTTTACTGAGATACAGAGGCGTGATGGCTCAGCACTTAAAGAAACTGAGCTTATCAGCCAGAAAGCTGGCAGCCCAGGTTTGAGACCTAAACACTGTATGACGGGGTGAGCTCCCATTCTTGCCAACCTAGCAGTTTGAAAGCATGCAAATGTGAGTAGATAAATAGGTACCACTTTGGTGGGAAAGTAATCTGTGCCCCTTGGCATATAGTCATGTTGGGCACATGATCACGGAAAGTATCTTTGGGCAATGCTGGCTCCCTCAGCTAAGGAACAAAGCATTGCCCTTTAGAGTTGGACACAACTGGACAGGGGAAACCTTTTTTTTTTTACTTTTACTGAGATATTAAGCTTGATATGAACTGAGTATCTGATATTGAATGCATATATATATATAGTTTTCTCAGGTTTTCGTGGGTGTTTGTATGTAGGTCTTTGGTTATTCGGGTCTTCTTCCACGTAAAATTGGAAGTGTCTTGGCGACGTTTCGACGAAGTCTCATTCGTCATCTTCAGGCTGGTGTTCTCGGCTTCGTGCTTCCAGGAGCAATGTGAGATCGCAGCTGTCTCTTCCTTTTAACTGCTAGTGGGGGTGTGAGCTGATTGGGTGGGAACTTGGCTGTGTTCTGATTGGGTGGAGGTGTGTTCTGATTGGTTAGGGGCTTGGCTGTGCTCTGATTGGATGGGGGGTTGGTTGTGCTCTGATTGGCTGGGGGTGTGTTCTGTTTGGGTGGGGGCTTGGTTGTGCTCAGCTTAGTCTGAGTTGCAGTGGGATTTGAGCTGGTGAGCTGCGTTGTTGTTTGGCTTCGTGTTTGTGGCCGTGCGAGCTCTTCATGGTGGGTGTCAGTCTGCTTCATGTATGGATTGGAGGGGTTTAAAGTGGCTAATGATGCAGCTGCGGTCTGGCTTCTGGTCCTTGGTCGTGGCTCATTATCAGTGTGGGTTTGAGTCTGCTTTCTCCGTGGATGTGTGGTGGTGACATCCTGTGTGGCTCTCGTGAGTGTGGGTCTGGTGTCATTCGTCGTGTTAGGGACTCGTTTGTCAATAAGGGCGGGTTTCCAAATGGCTGGTAGGCGGGAGGTATCGTCTCGTTTGTTCATGCTGTGTGGGCGTTTTTCTATCTCGATGGCTTCTCTGATTATTCTGTTGTTAAAGTGTTCAATTTTGGCGATAGTTCTGGTCTTTTTAAAGTCAATATCATGTCCTGTGGCTTTAAGGTGTTGGACCAGGGAAGAAGTTGGTTCCTCTTTTCTGACTGAGTTCTTGTGTTCTTCTATGCGTGCACTTATTCGTCTGTTGGTTTGTCCGATGTATGTGGTGGGGCAGGCGGTGCATGGGATTTCATATACTCCTTGATTTTCTAACTCAATTTTGTCTTTGGGGTTCCTTAGGATGGTGGATATTTTTTGGTTTGTGCAGAATGCTGTCTTGATGTTATGTTTGTGGAGGATTTTGCTTATTCTGTCTGTGGTGCCTTTTATGTATGGGAGGAGGGCTTTGCCGTTTTCTTGTTCTCTGTCTTGGATTTTAGTGGGGGTTTCTTTTTGGATTAGGTTGGTGATCTTATTTCTTTGGAATCCATTGGATGTTAGTACGTTAGTGAGAGTGTGTAGTTCGGTTTTTAGGTGTTGTTCATCAGCTACGCGTTTTGTTCTGGAAATGAGTGTCTTGGCTACAGAGTTGATCTGGGCAGGGTGGTGGTGTGAGAGTGCGTGCAGATAGCAACCTACTCGTGAGCTTCGATGTCATATCCCTCTTCACCCAAGTACCAATCAAAGAAGCCTTGACAGTTATCCAAAACAAATATAACCCCCCCCAAGCACATCTTAGATCTGACCAACCATTGCCTATCCAACACATACTTCATCTATAATGGACAGAAATACAAACAAATAGAAGGAGCACCCATGGGATCCCCCCTCTCACCTGTCATTGCAAACCTCTATATGGAATACTTTGAAACCCAAGCTCTAGAAAAATCTGATCACAAACCCAAACTCTGGCTCAGATATGTAGACGACACCTTCATAATCTGGCCACATGGGAAAGATACATATATTATATATATATAATATTATTCTATCCTATCCTATCCTATCCTATCCTATTCTGTCTTTAGCATTTCTGTATTATTGAAGGTACCAGATTGTATTGTTTGGTTTCTTGTTGTCTACAAGATAGTGTGCTTGGGAGAAAAGTAGTAAATAAATAGAAAGGCCCATTATTCATTGTTTCATTCTGAATTTTCATTTTATACTTCTGGAGTAGTTACACAGGCATATTGTTTGCTATTGCATTAATGCCGTTTATTCCATTTGTAACTCCACTGTTTTCCCCCCTTCCTTTTCTTTTGTGCTCTGATATTACTGAAGACCCATTAACCTAGAAAATTAAAAAAGACACAGTTTATTAAAAACGTATTCAAAGATTAAGAATGTTCAGCCAAAGCATTCTCTTGCCATATAAAGACTTTGGCAGTACAGTATGTTTAAATGGCTTTTCATTGCATGCAAGTATAAGTCTCAAGAGCAGAGGCAATTTGGAACTTAAAACTGGAAACTTGTTGCAGTGATAATTGCACTTAAAGAAAATGGATGAAGAGGATATGTTTTGGTACTTGGATTATTCACACTTCCCTGCCACATAATTATAAAACTGTTGCATATCAAAGAAGATTTTTGCTAAACATTATGAAAGACTTGGGCAAATTGATTTACTTCCTAAGATGTTAGCACTAATTTAATGTGTATTCTGATATGGATGAAAGTACATATAAATCATACTCATGATCATGTCAGTATAAGACTTACTCCAAATTAAACATTTGCATTCATATAGATTTTTAGAAACATTCCCATCAGTATGCATTGGAAGAGTAAACAGTTTGCACATTTTATAGTTTTTAAGGCAATTAGAAAATTTAAACTGAAGAAAACTGATGGTAAAATACATAATTGATTCTAGTTAACACTAAAAAAATGGCTAATGCTAGGAACATGGACTGGAAACAGTGTCAAGGACAATGCTTAGCACAGAATCTACAACCTGGTTTGTTAATCTTAAATACTGGTTTGATGAATGCTAGTTAGAGTTTGAGTAATTATGAATGCTAACTAGCATCCATTAGCAATGACCAACCCCGCTATTTGCCTCTGGAGACTCGTGTATCCATCTGCACCCTTACATCTTTCCCAAAGTCAAAACATGAATTGAAAGGTTTGGTAGATAGCTCACTATGAGCTCTAGATGATCAGAAGGCTAAGTGGCAATTAATAACTTCATTGTTATTGCCTTCCAACTATGATAAAAGCCAGAAATCTAATTTGGATGTTGTTTCTAATATTTGTAAGTTGTTTTTGCATCTACATGTTATGACATTAAATTCTTTGGATAGTTTATGTATTGGTAAAGATGGTTCAGCTGCCTTAAAATCAGATAGAGGATAGATAGATGATAGATAGATAGATAGATAGATAGATAGATAGATAGATAGATAGATAGATAGATAGATAGATAGATAATTGATAGATACACAGACCGATGGGCAGACAGACACAGATGGACAGACAGATCGGTCTCTGTCTCCTATCAAGTCTTCTTGGCAGCTTCCATAAATCTGGAATATAGAATATAAATATTAACAGTACTTAGATTTATATACCACTCCATAGTGCTTTACAGCTCTCTTTGAATGGTTTATGTCAGCATATTGCCCCCAACAATCTGGGTTCTCATTTTATTAACCTCGGAAGGATAGAAGGCTGAGTCAGCCTTGAGCCCATCAGGATTGAACTCCTTGCAGTGGGCAGAATTAGCTTGCAATACTGCATTCTAACCACTTTGCCACTACGGGTCCTCCTGTATTATAAAATAATACAAGTAAATAAAGTGAAATATCTTTAATATATGGCATATACATAATTAAACCAATATTATAAGGCATACATTATTCATGAGGCCAATAGAAATAAGATCACATTACATTAATCTTGGTCCCAGAGGAAAGACATACAAATATGCAAGTTATTTGTATACCATAGTAAAGGATTGGCCTGCTGCTGTCTTAGGAATTGGGATGACTGTGGTGAGAATACAAGCTAAGAAAATAAAGGAGAACAAATGGGAATGTGTCTGAATTGTATCTGTGTGAATAAGAAAGACAAAATGTATTTGGGCCCTGATTGCTGTCCCTGTAATACTTCATATAATGTCTTGGTATAGTCTTCCACAATGTAATCTTCCTCTTAAATTTTTGTGATATCTGGATATCTTCAATTGATCATTAGATAAGAGATTATGGAAGCTTAGAAAAGAAGATGCATTTGATGATTGGCAATGACTTACTTTGGAAAAAGGAACAAAAAGAAAAGACAAACTCAAAAAAAAAAATTGGAAGAGGAGTATAAGAAATTAGCGATGGAACTGCAGAAAGATTCACAAAATAAAAGGATTAAAAATCAAATGGATCTGAAAAAACATGAATTGAATTTAATTGAAAAAGAGAACCTGGCTCTTAAAATAAAGGCTTCTAAACAGAAGACTATGAGCATGATACCATAGTCTCTTGAGACTGAAGGATGCCAATGACTAAACAAGATTTCTTTGAAAATGCAAACAAGCCAGGAAGATGGTTTGCATATAAAATAAAAAAGGAGAGAGAAAAGAAGTTAATTAATCAACTAATGGATAAGGAAGGAACTGTAATCAAAATGAGGAAAATAAAAAAATAGTACAGAACTATTATGAGAAATTCTATAAACAAGAGACAATATCAGGAGAAACGATAAAACAATACCTAGAAAAATCTGAATTACCCAAAATACCAGAAAAATACAAAAAGGCATTAGAGGAAAGGATAATGATGATAGAACTAACAGAGGGGATCAAAAAACAAAAGAATGGTAAAACACCAGGCTCAGATGGATTGAGTTATATAAAACATTACAGAATGTAATAAGCAGTACAATGCTGGTAGTATTTAATGAACTCCTGGAAGAAGCGAAGATACCAAACTCACGGATGGAGGCATATATTACTCTTATACCAAAAGAAGATACAGACCTGCAACAAATAAAAAAATACAGACCGATTTCTCTGTTAAACATGGATTATAAAATATTTGCATCAATAATGGCTGATAGACTAAAGAGACTGTTAAATAAATTTATACACACAAATCAAAATGGTTTGTTACCTAAGAGACAGATTAGAGACAACATGAGAATAATTTTGAATACTTTGGAATATTATGAAGCCCATCCAGAAAAACAAATGGTGTTGTTGTTTCTTGATGCACAGAAGGTGTTTGACAACGTAAATTGGCAATTTATGATAAAGCAATTACAGACTATTGACTTTGGCGGGAGATTTAAAACAATTTACTATAAGCAATCAGCAAAGGTGATGGTAAATGGAGATATGACAGAGAAGGTTAACATTATGAAGGGTACAAGGCAGGGATGTCCTCTGTTCCCATTATTACTTGTGTTAACACTAGAGGTATTAAATAGAAATATAAGACAAAATGAAGAGATAAAAGGTATGAGAATTAAAGAAGAAGAATATAAACTACAGGCATTTGCAGACGATTTAGTGTTTATTTTAGAGGACCTCCAAGAAGTAGGGTCAAAATTAATAGAACAAAGAGAAGAATATGGAGAAGTAACAGGGTTGAAAATTAATAAAGACAAAATGAAAATATGAGTGAAAAACATCACAGAGAAGCAGAAAAGGGAGTTAAAGGAAAAATTAGATATTCAGATTGCTAAAAAGGTAATATATTTAGGAATTCAATTAACAGCAAAATGTATAATGATTAAGGAAGATAATTACTATAAATTGAAAAGACAAATTGAGATGGATTTGGAGAGATGGAAGAATTTACAATTATCATTAATGGGCAGAATAGCAATAATTAAGATGAATATATTACCAAGATTGTTGTTTTTATTTCAAACAATACCAATAAAATTAGAAAAAAATATTTTGAAAATCTTAATAAAATAATAATGAAATTTATATGGCAAGGGAAAAAAGCGAGAATTAACATAAAAATGTTACAAGATGCAAGACTTAGAGGAGGGTTTGGACTACCAAACTGGGAATTATATTATCAGGCAGCAACATTATCATGGATGAAAGAATGGATTGTACTAAGAAATACAAGGTTATTGAAATTGGGTGGACATGATTTACAACTGGGTTGGCATGCTTTCTTATTGTATGGAAAGAATAAGATACATAGTTATTTTCAAAGACATTATGTAATAAATGCTTTATTATTAGTATGGGAGAAAGTTAGAGAAAAACATTATTTGAAAATATCAACATGGCTTTCAACAATGGAAGCGTTAATACATCCAAATATTATCAATATGGGAAATATTACTAGATATAAAGATATTTTATCAGAAAAGGGGAAATTGAAAACAAAACAAGAATTAGAAGTACAAGGAACTGATATGGTTTGGTACATACAATTGCAAATACAATCGAGATATGAAAAAGATGCTAAGTTATATGGTTTCTACTTGGAGATGACAGAATTGGATGAGATACTCACAGGAACAGATGAGAGAATGATTAAAAATTGTATAGTTACTTATTTTGTATTAAATTAGAAGAAGAACAAGAAAAAGAAACAATGATAGTATGGGCAAAAAATTTTGGACGCGCAATAGAGTTAGATAAATGGCAGCAACAATGGGAAAGAAAACTATAAATTAACAATTGCAACAGTATATAAAGAGAATTTGTATAAAATGTTTTATAGATGGCATATGTCACCGGACAGATTGGCAAAAACCAACTAAATCAACTAAATGTTGGAAATGCCACCAGACACCGAGATCGTATTATCATATGTGGTGGACGTGTGCAGAAGTGAGAAACTATTGGGCAAAAATTCAATGACGCAACAACATATTGATTTAAAACCGGAGCTGTTTTTATTGGGTATTTTATTTGAGAAATTTAGTAAAGAAAATGTATATTTGATTATTCATGTAATAACTGCAGCGAGAATTGTATTTGCACAAAATTGGAAAGCCAAAATAAATCCCTACAGAGGGATTTGAGGTAATTGAGAAAATATTAGAATGTGCAGAAATGAATAGATTAACATTGGCAATTAAAGGGAAGGAAGAATCGGAGTATTATAATATATGGGAGCCAATTTTATCATTGGATGGAAAGTGAATATGGACAAAAAGTGGTATAAAATTAAATAAATTTGGAAGGAAAATGCTTTAACAGGAGATATAATAAATTGAAATGTAAAAGTATGTACATATTAAGAAAATAATGGTAAGCATTAAATATGATGACACAAAAAATTTGTACCCAACTGACGCACTGATTGATCAATGATATAATGTTTGTTATGAAGAGAAAAAAGAAAAAACTTTTTATAAAAAAGAAAGAAAGAAAAGAAGTGAATAGCACTCACACATCTGGTAGGCACAGCTTCTTGTAATCCAAGGTGTTATTTAGGTGTCCTGGAGTTGGCTGCCTGGTGACCATATACAATACAGTAATTTCTTTGATCCCACAATCCATCTGATCTGTTTTCTTTCATTGCTAGTTCTTTAACCCTACCAAGCCTTCTGTTTTCTCTCCACTTGTGTCACATGCCCAAAGTAAGTTTCTTTATTTGATCCAAGATTGAATGATTGTTCTTCAGCTTAGTAGCAACCCATAGATCTATAATTCATTTTTTTTTTTGGTCTCAGATTTGTATTAATATCAAGGTTTCATAATTGCTTATGACTCTTCTCATAGCACGTTCAAGTCATGCAGTTAAACAGATTGGCAGAAAGTAAAAGTTATTTACAAATACATAAAAGAATGTGTTATTATTGGGTTCCTTTTTGGCCTTCACAAAGCAAAAATCTAGGAATTCAATGAAATATAAGTATCAAATGTTCTCTTTTTGTTTTAATGTGTCTATATTATTGTTTCATGATAATTTTACTATACATCAGCCAAAGGCATTGTCTAGGGAACATTATTAGCCAAAATATTTCAACTAAAATATGATAAAATATAATAAACCCAATATAATAAATAATATATTTAGTTCCTTAATATTTGGTAGAAGAAAATTTAACTGTCTTTAAGTGTATTTCCTTTCATCTGTATTCATTTCTTTTTATATTTTGATTGCTTACACACTTGCTTGGTATTTGACACAGGATGAATACAAGTCATTGAAATTATTCCTTCACTTTCCCTTGTGGATTTATTTTCATATTCTGTTCACATTAGAATGGTGAAAAGAGGGCAAGAAGCTTTTAATGTGCTTAGCTGACTCTCTGCTGTTATTATGTTTGATCAGTAAAGAGCAGCACTGGAAATAAAAATGGGAGAGAAGCTGTATGCAAGATTTTAAATGCCCCAGGGAACAAGTTTATAGCTTTTTAAGAAGAAGATTGTCATTCTTACATTGATAAAATTCTACTAGAAGCAGTTTGCTTTCATTGTTACTTTTTAAAGTATAGGTTGGTAAATTTAGTCTTAATAACTACTATGCGCTTTGCATTGACATATAGGTTTGCTACCCAGTTTCATCTTAAATAGGAATGCTAAAAATAAATCTATTTGATTCTGATTGTCCTATGGTTTTATTGGCTCTTGTCTTCCAGGACCATGGGCCGCTCGAAACAATAGCATTGACAGTGGGGAGGCAGAGGTCGGACGGAGGGTCACTCAAGAAGTGCCACAAGGAGTATTCTGGCGAGCACAAATTCACATTGCACAGCCACAGTTCCTGAAATTCAATATCTCTTTAGGGAAGGATGCACTTTTTGCTGTCTATATAAGAAGAGGACTTCCACCATCCCATGTACAGGTATTGTACTAAGATGCTTAAAAGACCAAAAGATGATGATGATGATGATGATGATGATGATGATGATGATGATGATGATGATGATGATAAAAAAAATGGGATTGTTTTGTAACTACTGTAACTTTTTAATCTGAGAATTTGTATTACTTGTCCTATGTTTAGCAAAGATTCTATGAATTTTCACACCTCCATTACATTGAGGGCCATTTCTAGGACAGGGCCATTAGTTGTCCTATGTTTAGCAAAGATTCTATGAATTTTCACACCTCCATTACATTGAGGGCCATTTCCTCATCCTGATAGTAATATCACAATCACTTCTTTCTCTATTAGCTTTCTCCCATTTGGTGTCCTTCAGTTTTTTTGGAACATTGGGTAGGACAATAAGGCCTAGAATTCCCATGCTTGTCTGGTAATTGCTATCCCACAACAACTGGTAGGTGCTGAGTTGGAGAAGAGACCTAACTGGAAAGTGAAAAGGAGGGGGGAAATTACCAGTGAAGAAAGCAGCCTCTCATAATATTTATTTCTGGTTTAAGGGGGCTTTTGTGAAATATGTGAGGCATTATCTACAACCTGCTTTGCCATATGTACATTTGTAATCATATTCTTACAGATACAAGTTTAAGTTTGGGAGGATGTTCTAAATTTGGAGAGAATATTACCAGATTAACACCCAATTCTATCCTATTAGCCTAGTTAAAATGCAAAGGTACATAACATAAATTCTACCTGGGATTTGATTTTATTCCTGCATTTGGTATTCGAATCCACAAATTGTTGCTTAAGTTTACTCCCAATTATAGTCTTGCACTACAGGAGTCCACAGACCTGGCTTTTCCCAAAAAAATAATCTTTCTTTTATTCTGGCTTTGGCTAATAATACTCACCAATTTCAATATGCCCAGAAAATATGCACTAGCTTTCTGAGCAGCTATAAACCTTGACAACAGGATAACGCTACGTGGCAGCATCTATTGATTACTTAATGTGCTGCTAGGAACAGCCTGTTCTATCCCAGAATAAAAGTAGCATTAAATGCTTTTCTTTATGACTTGCGAGATTTATATTCATAATCTAGAATTGACATTAGGTAGCATCCTAAAGTTAAAAATGAAAATGCCATGTTCCCACAGTTTAAAATTTTGATTTGGCAAAGGAATGTAAAGCTTGACAGTTCCTCACTGATTAATGCAGATAAGCCAAAGCAAGTTAAAATCCTTTGAGAGAACAAGTCAATAATCAGAAAATTAGGTACATGATTAACCTGAGAATATGAAGACACAGTTCCTGTCTGAAAACCCCAATGAGTTTGAAGCTTCTCCGTAAGTCTTTAGCAAATATTTCAAGTGCCTAGTCAGTCAAATTGATGGAGCTGTTGGCCTGTTTAGGAACAGTTCTGTGGATAGGGAATGATGTATCAAAGGGATAGCAACCCTTCAGAAATGCTACCTTGAGTGACATATTAAAAGCTAAAAAAAAAAAGTTTGATAGCTCTGTGAGTTACAGTATTCTCTGGTGGTAAAATACCTAACATGCTTCAGTAAATTACTCTTAAGCTTGTTCCATTTTTTATCTGTTGAACTGAAAATTAGTTGAATGTTTAGATGCCTGAGGACTCTTATCTCTATTAAACATTCATGTCCAAGCAAAGACAAGTATGTTCATCAACAAAATAGTCCAAATGAAAAAGAGTAGAAAATCTGATAAAAATTAATACAAAAATATATTAGTAGTGCCTAATCAATGCAATATTAATCCGCCTTTCCTATGTAATGTTACACTCAAGGAGATGGAACTACTTTGCCAAAGTAAGCTACTCTTTCTATTATCCTAATTACGACTAAAGGCTAAGGGGAAAAGGGGTGAACCAAAAGTGTTCATTTGCTTTATAAACTTATTGAGATTTTAGTATATCAATTTAACTCTAAATTACACTCAGTTTCAGTGACATTATCAGTGCAATCTCTTATCATATGGCAGAGTTTTAACTTCCATAATGCAAAACAAGTATTAAAAGTAAACTTGTTTAGGTTGTCATGTTAAGTGTCAAATGACTGGTGGATGGGTACTTCAGTATATAACCTTCAGATCAGACATTTATGAATAAAATCATGACTTATTTAAAATTACTTGGCAGAAATTTATATTGTTTACAGGAATGAGCTTCCTTAAAAGTATAATATGTTCCCATTGTAAACTTAAATGCAGGAAGTAAAAATAACTTACATATTGTTATTTTGATTTAACTAGTTTACCTTGTAACTCCAAAAAATACTGGAGTATACATTGTAAAATTCCTACTTCTCACGGAAGTAGTACAACACATCTGGAAGTAGTATACACATCTGGAAATGGGTGACCTAAACATGTCCTCCATTAATAGCAGAGCAAATTTATAAAGTTAAAACAGTATGTTTGTCATTAGAAAGAAAGACAATTTTCCTATGAATCTTTGCATAATAGAAGAATGAAGAGTATTGTCAAAAGAGAAAATAGAATATGCTAAAAGGTGATAAATGCTTTTACTAAACAAAAATTATAACTATTCTTTAGAGATGTGACATACCTTCAACGAAAGCAATAACAACAACAAATTATATTTTATCTGTCCTCTCATTTTAAAAGTTTACCTGGGACTTGCAATACCTCAAAGTTAAATATTATAAAAGTTTGAGATGCCTTTTAGTAACCTGAATTATTTTAAAATGCTACATCGCATTCCACACATTTATAAATGATTGTTTGACACCAATTCCACAAACATCCAAGAAATTAAATAGCAGTACAGCCTATTAAGTGTGGCATGAAGAAGACATAAACATAGAAAATGCAACCCCCAATAACTTATAGATGAATTATTCATCCCTTAATCAAAACATGGGGCATGCGGCTTCAGCTTGAGAGTCTGAGAACTCTAGGTTTGATTGTACTTGCTTCTATGATAAGAAGCTGCTCATGAAGGGTTCTAGACACACAACAGTGATATAAACAATCATAGAAGTAGTTACTGATTATTCTCGCCGTCTTCTTTCCCCTTTTATCCTATTCTCCCCACCACCAATGAAGCAAGATACATTTTAGGAACAAGTCAAAGCTGTAAAATAAAGGGACATGGAATTTTTAATATCTCAGGGATATTAACATATTTTTATAATCAAAGCAAAGCAAGTGAGAAATTTAACTAGCTATATTTATGTCCTCTAGAAAAGATGATAACTTACCTTATCTAACACACACACATACACTGGTTCCCTTCATGAACATTACTACAAGCTAGATGAAAGGAAGCCTAATGACACAAAAACTCTTAAGGCTTAACAACTAAGTAACCACATTAAAGATGTTTCCATAATGTTGAATTATGTACTGAAAACTTTTATCAATTTATAAATAACTTTGAATTTGGAGTAAACTTGGAATTTTGTTTGGTTGGAAAGAAAATACAACTTAAAATTTTGAGAGTACTAGATAAGTAGGTAGGTAGGTAGGTGGGTGGGTGGGTAGGTAGATTTTTTAAAAAGTCCTTCCAAAATAATAGAAGAAACATCATCAACTTAAATCAATTTCTAAATCTAATTCCATCATCTAGCAGCTTCATATATATTTTTATCTTTTTGTTTCCAGCACATGATTTTTGATGACAGATACACTTTTACTGAAGAGTTGTAGGAAATTAAATAAAAAGGAAATAAAGTCAGTCTTCCCAAGTCAGATTTGAAAGAAACTTAATTTAAGTTGTAAGAACTGATTAGCAATATATTCAAAGATCTATTCTCCATGTCAATAGAGCATACAGCTTGTTTCTGGTTTCAGAGATGAAGTTACAATCTTTCACTGTGTGGTCTACATCTCTCACTTTTATCCATTTATGCCTGACTTTAGGGGGAAACTGACATTTTCACCAAGAACATTTTGTAAAAACAGTCCATTATAAAGAAGTTATATCAGAAGTTCAATAGAATAGAACAGAGAAATGTAAAGTAATGAGCCAGCCAGACAGGTGGTGAAGCAAAATCAGACCTTGAATTCTGTCTGTAGCTGGTTTACTTTAACAATAAAGACAAAGCACCTTTTTATTGAATTCATTAGCTAAAGTTTATACATCTCCTCGAGGGATAAAAATTCAGCTCATTCCTACTTTTTGATGTTGTGATTCTCCTATAATAAATAAAGCAACTGAAAGTTCTAAATACTTTCACTTAGCATTGGATACATTGCAAGATTTTTTTAATGTTCAATAAACTAGTGCATTCAATACTATAATATTTGAGGAAGAAATACAAAAAAGCACATAAGGTAGAAAGAGGGTTTGGAGTTTACTTAGAGGGCAATCTAGTTTTCATGTAAGGTTCAGATATAGAGCATAGACGGTTTTTAAAAAAAATAGAGTCATGCATTGTAACTGCCAATGGATTAACCATTCCGGGGTAGCCTATCCAATGATTTTTTTCCTATGTTTGAGACTAGCAATACAGCAAAGCAGTTTTTATGCTAAACTGCTTACCAAATATATAAAGGTAAAGGTTTCCCTGTCAGTCATGTCCAAGTCTAGGACATGGTGCTCATCTCCTTTTTTTGGCCAAGGGAACTAATGTTGTTCAAAGACAATTTCCATGGTTATATGGCCAGCATGGTTATACTCCAAGGGCACATAGAATGCTGTTACCTTCTCACCAAAGTGATACCTATTAATCTACTTGTATTTGCATGCTTTCAAACTACCAGGTGGACAGGAGCTGGAGCTCCTGAGTAATGGGAACTCACCCTGTTGCACAAAGCTCGGGTCTCGAACCTGGGCTGTCAGCTCTCCAGCTGACAAGCTCAGCATCTTTAACCACTGAACCATCATGCCCCCTACCCAAATATATAACCCCATGTAAATCTTGTTTTCCTTTTGTAACTTTTGTCTAAGGCAAAGCTACGAAGAATTTCTCTACTAATGAAGTCAAGAAGAAGCACGTTCTTTCTAAAAAATACTGGATATTTTCTATTTGTAATCATCTGTAGTGTTCTTTTTCATCCTTCTGTATTTTTTTCATACCAGAAAAATTGGCTACAGAAAGATAAAGCTACTCTTGAACGGATGAGACCCTGTAATGTTCAGGGTGGATTCAAAAACTGGTAGTAGGCTGTACCATTCAGAGGCAAAGCAAGTATCCAACTTGTTATAAACTCCAACCTTTATCAGGTATTAAGCATTATAAAAACAAAGTATGACAAATAAAATAAAAGTAGGGCCTGGACATTTATTACCACAAATGAGTAGAGAAACAGTTAAGTCTGTAAATTCACATTTATTTTGGTATATATGTTTCCCAATGTATACCTGTTTCTCATTTTTTTTTTATGTGAATTTTTCACTAATATATTTACATTAGTTTTCTTTTTCTTTTTTTAACCTGAGAATTGCATTGCAAAATTTGGAAAAATACACATTCTCAGGGATTCTAATTCACAGAACAGTGTCAGATCTAGATGTCATAAAATTTCTCCCAGATGAAGTTCCTCAAAATTTTTTAATTGAGGTACATAAAATAAAGGAAAATACTTCTTAGTGACAATACAAAAAAAAAAAAAATCTGTTGAACCCTGAACCCCTGATACCTAATGTAAAACCTCTGAATTTTGATATTCACTTCTAAAATGAGATAAGATCAGTGGTGGGATTCAAGTAATTTAACAACCAGTTCTCTTCCCTAATGATTTCTTTCAACAACCAGTTTGCCAAATTGCTCAGAAAGTTAACAACCGGTTCTCCCGAAGTGGTGCGAACTGGCCGAATCCCACCACTGGATAAGGTCACACCTGCAGAGCCTCATACAGTTATGTGTCCAATCTAAAGCCATTTCTCACTGTATTTCCTATATTGTGGAACAAAAGAAACATCCTCCACATCTCCATTTCATTCAGCATCTAAATTTAATGGTTAGATGGCCATTGTAAAATATATTTTTCTTTAATCTTAAACTTTGACATTCATTGTGATACTTCACCACAGTTGTATAAAAATGTCTGAGAACTGGATCATATTAATAAAGGGAATGATACAATTTGAAAAGGAACATTAATTTTTCAGAAAGAACCGATACCCCTCTTTCATGTTGTCATCATATTTAATGCAGATATAAGATGCCTGAATTTTTATTTCCAGTTCTTAATACTGAACATGATCAATATCCTCCATTATCTCACTTCAGTTTGCAAAGTCGTTCCCCACATTCACTGTTTTGGAATCATTTGAGATTGGGAGATTGTTTTATCTTCCATGTAAGCCAACCTCTTCACTATCCATGTCGGCTATCCATCCAGTTGCCTACTGCCTGTTGGGAATAATAGGAAGGAAATAAAAGCTGTGGATTAGACATCTCAGTGTGAAAAAGATAAAAAGTGCACAGGGCATTCTGTCAGCAGTTCTCTTGTTCCTGGGGTTCTACGCACATATGAATTAAGCAGTCTTTTTCAATAAGTCAGCTCTAATGAGTTGTCTTTTTAGCAGCGGTATAGTTGAAAGTGCAGTGCACTGAAAGCTTCCTGCATCTTCTTGGACACAATTGCTGCCATGGGGTAAGACCAGGTCCCTGTAGCTTCAGCCAGTTCAAATCATTTTAGCACCTCTGCATGTTCCTCCTTCGATCTGGCCAACTGCTGAGCCTGCCTGCTGTCTGAGGGACAGAATCAGTATCACATGCAGAAGACCAGAAGAGTCTATCAACACTATCCAAGCAGAGCAGCATGCTATCAGTGAAAAATGTCAAGTTTTATTCCTACATTGTTCCATGTTGACCCTCAGTACACAAACCACCTAAAGAGCAATAAACTCTGAGAGGCAGGGGAACGGGAGTCTTCCAAATACGTTATCCCAATCAAAAAATATTGCAGAAGTATATGTCTATGTCTTTAACTCCTTCCTTTCCTCCTGACAGATATGTTTAAATAACATCTGTGGTTATATTAAGGCCTTGCTACAATGGAAAAGTTTGTATGCTTTTTATGAATAGCATATATTTATGAATGTATTGATTGTGTGTCAAGTAGTAAACACTATTACTATATTTGCAAAAATTAATGCACAGAGAAGTAATAAACAGATGTGATGTAGGCATGTCCAAATTTTCAATGCGGTAGAGAAAGGGCAGGTGATGCTATATTGAACTCTATCTACTTTCCATAAAAATGCCTTGCTACCTAGACTGGAATGCATTTTCTGCTCAGTTTTTTTCACTGAATATACTGAATATAAGTCATCTGCATTTAAAATTGTTTTTTAAATTAATGGGATAGATAACTTGGAAAAATAATTACTGGCCAGATGGCAGAAAAACCTGTCATTTTTAAGTGTGAATGTACATATGCAAATCTTTCATTTGGACTGAATTGGCTGGAATGCTGGGAATTGTTTTTCTCCCAGAAGAATCCTACTTGATTTTCATTCTTGACACAATTGTCTATTTAAGCACATTATACTAATTGTATAAATCAGTATGGAAACTTTAGACTTAGGCCTAAAACTAAGCATTATATATTTAATAATCAGGTATAGTTAAGAAACTATATGAAACTAACATTGTAAAAATAAGACATCTTTGCTCTTCAGAAAACAGACTGTGCTTTGTTAATGCAATAATTCCTGCTTGCCTCCATTGATGGAGGAATATAATTTCTTTGCTCTATTTTGATTGAGGGAACTGAATGTACCTAGTCCTAACAAAGAGAAGACCTAGGGCTGACATGATAGCAGCCTTCCAATATTTGAGCGGCTGCCACAAAGAAGAATAGAATAGAATAGAATAGAATAGAATAGAATAGAATAGAATAGAATAGAATAGAATAGAATAGAATAGAATAGAATAGAATAGAATAGAATAGAATAACAGAGTTGGAAGGGACCTTGGAGGTCTTCTAGTCCAATCCCCTGCTTAAGCAGGAAACCCTACACCACTTCAGAAAATGGTTATCCAACATCTTTTTAAAAACTTCCAGTGTTGGAGCATTCAGAACTTCTGGAGGCAAGTTGTTCCACTGATTAATTGTTCTGTCAGGAAATTTCTCCTTAGTTCTAAGTTGCTTCTCTCCTTGATTAGTTTCCACCCATTGCTTCTTGTTCTACCCTCAGGTGCTTTGGACAATAGTTTGACTCCCTCTTCTTTGTGGCAACCCCTGAGATATTAGAACACTGCTATCATGTCTCCCCAGTCCTTCTTTTCATTAAACTAGACATACCCAGTTCCTGCATATTCTTCATATGTTTTAGCCTCCAGTCCCCTAATCATCTTCGTTGCTCTTCTCTGCACTCTTTTTAAAGTCTCAACATCTTTTTTACAACGTGGCAACCCAAACTGAATGCAGAATTCCAAGTGGGGCCTTACCAAGGCATTATAAAATGGTATTAACACTTCACATGATCTTGATTCTATGCCTCTGTTTATGCAGCCTAGAACTGTGTTGGCTTTTTTGGCAGCTGCTGCACACTGCTGGCTCATATTTAAATGGTTGTCCACTAGGACTCCAAGATCCCTCTCACAGTTACTACTATTGAGCAAGGTACCACATATACTGTACCTGTGCATTTTGTTTTTCTTGCCTAAATGTAGAACCTTACTTTTTTCACCACTGAATTTCATTTTGTTAGATAGTGCCCAATGTTCAAGTTTGTCAAGATCCTTCTGTATCTTAAGCCTATCTTCTGGAGTGTTGGCTATTCCTGCCAGTTTGGTATCATCTGCAAATTTGATGAGTCCCCCATCTATCCCTTGATGAAGATGTTGAAGAATACTGGGCCTAAAACAGAGCCTTGGGGTACTCCATTGCATACTTTCTTCCATGTAGATGCAGTTCCATTGAGGATTACACACTGAGTGCTGTTGGTCAGCCAGTTATGTATCCATCCATCTGGTGATGATGCTGTCTAACCTACATTTTTCTACTTTATCTAGTAGTAGGTTATGGTCTACTTTATCAAATGCCTTACTGAAGTCCAAGTAAATTATATTGACAGTATTCCTCTGGTCCACTAATTTTGTCATTTTATCAAAAAATGCAAAGAAGGGATTGGCTTACTTTCCAAAGCACCTAAGGGAAGGACAAGAAGTAATGGATGGAAGCTTATCAAAGAGAGATCCAACCTAGAAGTAAAGAGAAATTTCCTGGTTGAAACCAATTAATCAGTGGAACAGCTTCCACCAGAAGTTGTGGGACTCCATTATCGGAGGTTTTTAAGAAGAGATGGACATCCATTTGTCTGAAATGGTATAGAGTCTCCTGATTGACAGGGGATTGGACTAGATGAACTTTAAGATCCCTTCCAATTTTGTTATTCTGTATTCTGTACAACTAGTGTAGGATCTCTGGTCAATATGAGTAGGAGAGGGAAAGAGACCAAGTTACTGGGTTTAAACCCTGTGAAGATTTAGTCCTTCAACAATGCCGCCTGTTCTAAAAAAAAATGAATAAATAAATCCTAAGCATCATATTTTTTTCCACTGCAAATAAGCATTCTAATACATTTGTGTCATACTTTATGCAATGTAAGTATAGCAAGTGTATTTTTTTTTCTTTTCTTCTCTCCCATAGTATGATTTTATGGAACGTTTAGATGGAAAAGAGAAATGGAGTGTTGTGGAGTCTCCTCGTGAGCGTCGAAGTATCCAGACGCTAGTTCAGAATGAAGCTGTATTTGTTCAATATTTGGATGTGGGGCTGTGGCACCTTGCTTTTTACAATGATGGCAAAGATAAAGAAGTGGTTTCGTTCAGTACTGTCATATTGGGTAAGTATGCCATAGCTGTGCACTCTTGGCTATAAAACATTATTAAATTATGTGCTACCATTCAAACATATCTTATTCAACCTTGGTGGGCCTTCGTTTCAAACAGGCATAGTGATTTTGCTAACCTCTAGCTGGATTTCAGCTCTGATAAACTCTGGGGAATATTGTGTTATATTAAATATGTTCTCCCTTAGCTTTTAAACTCTTTAATATTGGCAATATCTAGAAGAATATTTTATAGCATTAACCAATTTCATTTTAATCTTTTATAGCACTGGGCAGCTTGGTCTAGTGGTTAAGGCACCAGGCTAGAAACTGGGAGATTATGAATTCAGTCCCACTTTAGGCATAAAAGCCGGCTGGGTGAACTTAGTCTGGTCATTTTCTCTCAGCCCAACCCAGAGCTGTTGTGGGGAAAATAGGAGGAAAAAAGAACATTTCAGCAGGCCGGCCTGGCCTAACCTCTATTTTAAATTTAAAAAATAAATATTTTTTTTAAAAAAATTTTAAATTTTAAACTTGTCTTATGAATTTGGGGTGTTTTAAATTTTGTTTTCCGGGCCAATTATTTAATTGTATGTTAATGGTTTTTTAACATTTATATTATATGTATTTTATTCGGCTGTTACCGCCCTGAGTCCTTCGGGAGTAGGGCGGTATACAAATTCAATTAATAATACTAATAATACTAATAATAATAATAATAATAATAATAATAATAATAATAATAATAATAATAATGATGATGATGATGATGATGATGATGATGATGATGATGATGATGTATTATTTAGTACTAGTATTATTTATAAAAAAAATAATGAAAGGCAGGATAAAAATAAAAAATAAACAGAATAAAATACAATAATAAAATAAAATAGATATGTTGCTAGCAATTCATAGAAGTTTGGTTTTTTGAAATATTGCAATAGTGAAACTACCTTGACTTAGAATAATCAAGAGATAGGATAGTATAAGAATTGTATACCCATGTAAATCGTACATCTTGAAATATATACAATCCAGCCCTTGTCTCAATACTTTCATATATTCAGATAATCAGCAACCTGCTAGAAATGCAAAATTTTAAAATTGCAACATTTCCTTCCATGGAGCTAATATTGGAAAGTGTTGTTAGGAACAGAGTCACAGTTTATGAGCAAGTCCAAAGTAATAGGTATAATAGTTAGGTAGACTTCTTGATGGCACAATGATAGTAATTGCCTGAAAAGGAAGAAAAGTACAGTATTTTATTCAGTTCAGAGGTCCTTTGACACATATCTAATACCTTCACCATCAAGCCATATATAGAGATTTGAAATACTGAGCAATATTAAGTAAAAGAACAAATATCAAAAGATGTTATTCTTTAGCTAAATACATATAAAAATACAGAAATACTGATATATATATATATATATATATATATATATATATATAAACTAGAAAATGTTTATAATTTTATAAATTAATTAACTTAAAAGTTTTTTCCTTCCATTATCATTTTTTATTATTAATGTAAAAATACTGATAATTATTGTGAGTCACTCTGAGCAAAAACTACGGTATTCTTTTCCTTCTACTTTTCCTTCTATACCTATGATTACTGTATTTTTCGGAGTATAAGACGCACCGGAGTATAAGACGCGCCTTAGTTTTTTGGGAGGAAAATAAGAAAAAAGCTGATTGGCAGGTGGATCAGCCTCCCAGAATACCCCCAGTCAGCTGTTCCCAGAGGTGAATTTTAGCAACAGGTGCCTTGGTTGTGAGCTCTGTGCCTTGCTTTTTTTTTTTTTTGCTTTTTTTTCTGCCTCTGAAACTTCTGAAACTCTGTTTCAGAAAAAACTTTTTTTCCTGCCTCTGACAACCTCCGAAACAGAGCTTCAGAAAAAAAGCCTCTGAAGCTCTGTTTGGTGGGTTCTTTTCTGAAGCTCTGTTTGGAGGCTTTTTTTCTGAAGCTCTGTTTGGGGGCTTCTTTTCTGAAGCTTCATTTCTGATGCTTTTTTCAGCCTCTGAAACGTCCGTTTGAGAAGCTGGGCGGGGCTACATTCGGAGTATAAGACGCACCTATATTTTCACCCTCTTTTTGGGGGGAAAAAGGTGCATCTTATACTCCAAAAAATACAGTATGTGTTTATAGAGACAAAGCAATATACATTCCTAAAATATATAATTTTCAGTATACCTACTTCATTTTTTAAATTATTATTATTGCTCCCTCTTTAAAGGACGTGGTCTCAAGTCTATAACACCAAGTTGGCAGGATAAAAAGTCACAAAAATTAGTTTCAGTACAATGGTCACTGGAATTCTTACAGAACGGCTTCATTAGCTTTTGTAAACTAAATGTAATTATAAGAACTTTTGTGCCCTTGGAAGTATAACTGTGTAGTTTGTTGTGTGTTTGAAAGAAGCTTGACAATGTCTGGGCATGAAATGTGAGGCCACAGAAATTCTTTTTCTTTTAGTAGAGGGCCTGATCTATGCAAAACAAACAGATGGTGCAAAATATTCATGTATAAAGGTAAAGGTTAAAGTTCCCCTCGCACATATATGCTAGTTATTCCCAACTCTACAGGGCGGTGCTCATCTCTGTTTCAAAGCCTAAGAGCCAGCGCTGTCCGAAGACGTCTCCATGGTCATGTGGCTGGCATGACTAAATGACAAAGGCGCACGGAACGCTGTACTTTCCCACCAAAGGTGGTCCCTATTTTTCTACTTGCATCTATTACGTGCTTTTGAACTGCTAGGTTGGCAGAAGCTGGGACAAGTAACGGGAGCTCACCCCGTTACGCGGCATTAGGGAGTTGAACCGCTGAACTACCGACCTTTTGATCGACAAGCTCAGTCTTAGCCACTGAGCCACCGCGTCCCTGTATTCATGGATAGATAGATAGATAGATAGATAGATAGATAGATAGATAGATAGATAGATAGATAGATATAGATATAGATATAGATATAGATATAGATATAGATATAGATATAGATATAGATATAGATATATAGATGTAGGTAGGTAGATAGATATATAGATATAGATATAGATATAGATATAGATATAGATATAGAAGAAAAAGAAGGTAAGCTATCTGAGAAACATTAAACCACGAAAGTTATTTTTGAATAGTGAAAGATATCAAAGATGCCAGTATTTCATCAGAGCTTGGTTTCCTTGGAAAGAAATCCTTGGACCTTTCCATTATGTCTGAGATACACCGTTTGATGCACCAGCTATGCATAAGAGGAAGCAGATTTCTGTTCCTTTTCAGGTGTTAAAGGATCTCAAAGCTTATAAAGAGACATTTACTGTAGCTCTCTGACTTTTCTCAGCATATTGATTTTCTTTGCCACACATGTATCAGTGAAGATGCACAGACAAAATAAAAGCAAAAGTATTAATAACACAGACTGATGCTGCAGTAATTGTGGTTGTTTCCAGTGCAGAGATTATAGAAAACATGGTTTAAAGCTGCCACTTTAGCATGTTTTGTTCATACGGAATTATTGTCTGGCTATAAGTAATTACTATATGGGAAAGCTACATACAATATAAAAAGAAATCACACCATATATAGGAGACTCCCTTCTGAGTCATAATACACAATTGCAGCCGCTTACCAAAATACAATGACTCATTCTAATCATTAGTACAAGAGACCCCTAGCTGTGAATGTGCGATTTGGACTCATTATATTACAGAGGGGACCTTTCTGCCTCTGCATTTCCTCAAATGGAAAATAGGGCTGCTAAATGCCTTCAAGTGCAGTAAATTCTTTTTCTTTTCCCCACAGAGGAGAAATAGCTACTCGACCAAAAAAGCAAAAGCAAAACAGACAAAGTCTTTAGTAATATTTAGAAAATGTACTCTTAAGAAGTGTTAAGATTTTCTTCTTTGTTCGGGCCATTTCTAATTATTGTGATGTGAATTTCAGATGTTGACATTTCATTAGAGGCATGAAGATCAAAAGCAATGTTACCTGGAGGAATAATTGACAAATCAAGTGATGTCTGTTTTTCAGATTCTGTACAGGACTGTCCACGCAATTGTCATGGGAATGGCGAATGCGTATCCGGAATCTGTCATTGTTTTCCTGGCTACCATGGAGCAGACTGTGCAAAAGGTAGTGATTAGCTTGCTTTTCACATGCAACTTTCTCTATAGTTTATTCTAAATCATAGGAAAAAAAAACTTTTCATAGCAATTATGTGTTTTTTCAAAGAACTTACACAATCTCAGTTTCCCATGGGAAGAATTTTTTATAATTAATTTCATTCTTTTATTCCAAATCTATCTCGATCCTTAGTCAATTTTTAACTTTCCAGAATAAGCACTCTAAGGCACCCTTTTGCTGTTTATTCTTCCAAGTCCTTAAAATCGTATTTAAAACTTCTTTCTTTAAGAAGTAAAATCACTTGGTGGATGCAATAAAAACTGACAGCTCCAAAGGGTCTTGATATTTACAAAGCAGTAAAAAATAACCACAAAGTTGATTAAGGAATGAGGCTTGGCCGAGCTTTTGGTCCATTTTGTGTTATGACTGTGAGCTTAGATTGTATCCCTTGTCTCCCAGTTGCTCAACTCATAAGCCACCTGCAAAGTCTGCTTTTTGCCATCTGCTTATAAAGAGCAGCTGTCCAGAGTGCACATGGAGTTTCTGGAGAGATTTCTCCACCCAGGATCCAGCCACTGATCTCCACTTTAAACACCATCCCTTTCATAAGGGACATTGCTATGGCACTCACCAGAAATCTTTCTTCATTGCATGCGGAGTTTGCTGCTTCTAAACCAAGCAAACACAAAGCACAGTAAAAATGTTAGCCTGGATTTCTCCTGTCCATCATCCTCATTTAATTGAATGTGCTGTAATAACATCCAGAGAAAGTTCTATTGTACTGCTTTCCAGGCCTTGACTTACAACCGTTTATTCAGTGATCAAAGTTATGTCAATTTTGAACAAGCAATTGGTGCCTGAAATTAGGGCCACTGCAGCACTCCCATGTTCAAAATTTAGGTACTTGGCAACCATTTGCACTTTCCCAAAGGTGCTTTTTTTCAAGAGGCAACTGGACGTTCCTGTTTTTCTTTGAAGACATTTAGCTTCTCATCCAAGAAGCTTCTTCAGTTCAGAGAGCTCTGAGAGAGCTGAAGAAGCTTCTTGGATGAGAAGCTAAATGTCTTCAAAGAAAAATCAGGAAGTCTAATTGCCTCTTGAAAAAAGCACCTTTGGGACAACCATAATCTGGATGACAGAGAATGTCCATAGACTTTTGCACTTATGACTGCAGAGGTGTTGCAGCTCCCTCCCACATCTGTCTCCTCTACCTATAGTACAGTATATCCTTTGAGTTCCCTGTACTTCATAGCTCCTGACACCGTAGCTGACCTTCACTGTTTTTTTCCTCCTGCTGCTGATCAAACATGTCTGGCATGATGCTTTATGGGGCAGCAGAAGGCTTTCTTCCCAAGGCCACACACTGTGGTTTTCTTTCAATACTTAGAGAAGATGGTCCCACATGATTTCCTCATTAAGGGCCAGGGCAGGCTTGTTACATTAGCAGAGGGAGAAAAAAGACAGTGACAGTCAGATCGCACAGCATTGGGGCAGCACAGGGCTTCACAGTGCAGGGTGGCGAGGGCAACTGTGAATGGGACCTGGGGCTTGGGTGACTGCAGATTTTCACTGAACTGCTGGACCCAGCTGAACTTCATGTTGCGAAGGACTTCTGCATGTTGTGAAGGACTTCTTCCCAAGAAGTTGCTTAAGGTACAAAGTCTACTTCTTCAGAGAAACCCTTCATACTGACAAAAAAAATAAAAAATAAAACTGTGCCACACTGTTGGAGTTTCCTAGACAGGGTGGGTTTCTACCGGTTCACCCCAGTTCAGGCGAACCGGTAATGGTGGCAGCGGGAGGCTCCACCCACCTGCCATGACATCATCACGGACGTTCTGCGCATGCGCAGAAGTGCCATGCGCAAGCTCACAGTTCCGAACCAATAGCGAAGGTAATAGCTTCCAATAGCTCCTCCTCCTATGTAGTAGCGGAACCCACTCCTCCTCCTTCATAGTGCAAAGCCCACCCCTTTGCAGATGCCCTTCACAGAAACCCCTTGCACCAAGGAAAAGGCCCTTTTCACTGTGCTGTTGGGATACCTCAGGAAGCCTTTTGCACCACAAAAATGCCTCTTTGGATTGTGCTGCTGGGTCAGGGTGGGGCTGGGCTTTGTATGCAAAGGGCTTTCCAGGAAACCCAGCATAGCCCAGCAGAACAATACAAAGGAGCTTCTTGTTGCATCGTAGCCCAGAGCTGAAGCAAGCCAAGAAACAATTTTGTGCCATGCTGCTGAATCAGGCTAAGGCAGCTGAGGCTGCCAGGGCTATCTATGGGAAAAACAGACAAAGATAAAAGAATCAGACTGAAGAATCACATCATTCTGTTTAATCAATGCATCTCACTTCTAAATTGTGATATACTAAAAACAACTGTACAGTACAGAAGCTTTATCTCCACTATGTTCTGGAAGTTTACATTTCCTATGTTTCATGATACCTTCCATACCAGATATTCAAGTTGTAAGAAAAAGATTGCATATATCTTAAGGTTATAACTCAATCATAACTGCCATACAACAATTAAAAATAAATGCTGTCCCTTTGCTAACTTCATCCATAAGAAAATGCTGCCTACTCTATAATATTTTGATTTAAACCAACCAAACAGAAACTGATAAGCATTCAGGAATAGTAGACATTCATTGTATAAGTATGATATTCTGCACAAGATCACTACTTCTCTTCTTGGTTATTACCATTGTAGGTAACTGAGTTGTCCAAATTTGTCTTCCATATCACTTGTGTCAGAAGATCCAAAGAAAAAGATGGCCTCCAGGGCTGACAACTTGCTTTTGTCCTATCTGTACTGGAAGGTCTTATACTCAATGAACCACCTTCTGTCATTTAAAAAAATATTCAGGGCAGCTTAAGCGCTTATTGATTGGGAATTTTTATAATACTCAAAATGGAGGCATCCTCATATCTCTACAGGTATTTAAAATGAATTGAATTAATCATAGGCTTAAAAGTCTCTGGTGATCTTTGTTAACTTCTTTGGGTTTAATTAAAACATCTGTGCACTTTTAATTTATCGATTCATCCAACTCATATGTCATGATTTTTAAGACACCCCAGCACGCTCTGCATCATTTTTAACCCAATTTCCACTTAGCTAAAGCAATTAAATTCACCCTGGATTAATTAAAGCATCCATACTTTAGTGCTTAAGTCAGCGTGTGCTGCTTTCCCCACATGGTTTTTGAATATTAGGGATTTGACACACCTGATGAGTTTTTTGTCCTATGATTCTCTGCCTTGCCTGCTAACATGTAGTTTGATAGCACAGGAGGGTAAACTTTTCAGATATTGCATTTCTAGCCCAACTCTCGTTAGAATGATGAAAACTTTGAATCTTTGTTCCCAAAATCAGGGATGTAAGATAATATACAGTACATCATTCTGCAGAACATATTGATGGATAGCAAAAGGAAAGAAGTATTATTACAAGAGATAAGAGAACTCATAGTTCAATGTTAAATATTTATTTAAGAATTTGTATAATGCCTCAATAAATAATAAGACAAACTTATTATTCAAAACTTCTGAATAATTAGAGAAGTTCTACAATGCACCAATTACCTAAAGACATGATGGGTTCCCCTCCATTAGATGTATTCAGATGGCGGCTAGACAGTCATTCTCTGGATGCTTTATACTGAACTTTACACTGAGAAATAGTATTATATTCAATGACCTAAATGGTTTCATTGTGTGTTTTGATTTTCTGGTTCTTGTGTTTTCTGTCTATATCTTTGTCACATGAGGTCCAACTACAGCCATTTCAGGATCAGGTGGAGAAGCTTGGTTTGGGAAACTATACTTATGTCCCAGCTGGATTGTCAGGATGCGTTTTCTGTATGACTGTTCTTTAAGATGATCTAAAACCTCAACAATCTTAGTAGCCAATTATTTGAAATAGGTCTGTATTTTACTTTAAGAAGTTCATGGATGTTTAATTCCACATACCCTTATCGATAGCCAATTTGGTGTGGTTGGTTAAGACATCAGGCTAGAAACTGGGAGTGAGAGTTCTAGTCTTGCTTAGGTGGCCTTGAGCCAATCACTCTCTGTCAGCCTTAGGAAGCAGGCAATGGCAAATCATTTCTGAAATCTTTCCAAGAAAAAGGCAGGAACTTGCCCAGGTAGTTGCCTGGAGTCAAGACTGATTCGAATCGGAATAAAAAACAAAACAAAACACCCCTTCTTATGGAAAATAATTTATAAGGAAAAGGACCTCTTCTAACAAACAAAAAAAAAATCTCAGTGCTGGATTATTGTCTTTTTGCAAGTAAAGCTGGCATTAGTTTTGCAATAATTCTGACACCAGGTAAACTTTCTCTATTTGCCTAAATACTTTAATTAAAGTAAGTCTATAAGCTATGTTGCTCTCTAGCGGCAATTACGACACTGTTGTTTATTGCCTTATTATTTGTCATACTATTTGGCTTTACTTGGCTGATTATTCACGCATTGCACATATCCTGGCATCTGTAAGAATAAAGAGCAAGTTAGACAGACAGTCTCTTCAAAAGAACTTGAAGAGCTAAAAGATCATCATCTTTCAAGGAATTTGTCTTTGTAAGGCCTAAGCAAAGAAACTGTACTTTAAGCTCTGTTATGCTACATACTGTGATTAAATGTCCAAATCTTAAGAAAATGTGATTTCAAAGTAGGAAAAATAGAGATTAGGAAACACTATCTGATATTTCTGGCCTTAGAGAAAACATATCCTTAGAGAAAACATTTCAGCAAGCCGGCCTGGCCTGAATAGGTTTTAGGGTTTTTTTTTTAATTGTATTGCTAGGGGTTTTAAATTGGTGTGGCCGTTTAATTTAATTTATTTTTAATTATTTTAACTTTTATATTGTATGTTATTTTAATTCTCAGCTGTTCACCGCCCTGAGTCCCTTCGGGGAGAAGGGCGGGATATAAATTTAATAAATAAATAAATAAATAAATAAATAAATAAATAATAATAATAATAATAATAATAATAATAATAATAATAATAATAATATCCAATATCATACCACCAGCAGTTTAATTCCTATTAAAGGAATGATCTAGTCTGACTTATTGGAGAAGGAGAATTAATTACCCCCTTGAGGAGGGATTCTCAAGGAATGGTCTAACCTGAATTATTGCAGATGCAGAATTAATTATCCTCTTGAGGAGGGATTCTCAGTGGGTCAGCTTGAAGAATACCGACAATAGATTTATTGCATGTCAGTCCATACTGTCCTTCTCAGTGGTCTGTAGAATAATGAACTTCTTCCTTCATAGTCTTTTAGTTCCCAGATAGGAGTGTTACAATTTGCATCCCAGTAATAAGTAGAGCCCATCTTCCCATCCCATACACACATTTAGACTTTTGTGAGCAAAAGTAGCAATTTATAGACATTTATTTATCCTGCTTGACTTTTGCCTAGTTGGACAGGAATAGTTGCCTGTTCTTACAGTACAGCAACTGCTAACCAAATAGATTCCTAACAGAAAATATAATAGTGGTGTTGTGTTCTGATGTCATCATTTTTTTAATCAGTGGAGGTTTTTTTAAAAAAAAAAACTAATAACATAATATAATTGGTTGTCTATTTTTTTTTTTAAAAAAAAGATGACTTGTGTCTGAATGGTAAGTACCAGGAAAAGTACTATATTGGAAGTTTGTGTTATTGTGATATAAGATACCATCGACCATGGTATCTTGCTGCGACAGCTTGAGGGGTTGGGAGTGGGAGGCACCGTTTTATGGTGGTTCTCCTATCTCTCGGGCCATACGCAAGCGGTGTTGGCAGGGGGGCAGACGTCGGCTATGAGGCCCCTCAACTGTGGGGTGCCCCAGGGGTCGGTCCTCTTGTCTCTCCTGTTCAACATCTATATGAAGCCGCTTGGGAAGATCATCCATGGTTTTGGGGTGCAGTATCATCAATATGCTGATGATACCCAGCTTTTTATATCCACCCCAAACCAGCCCAGTGATGCCCTCAACGTGATGTCCCAGTGCCTGGAAGTGGTACGGACCTGGATGGGGAGGAACAGGC
The DNA here is from genome assembly GCF_059756535.1 of Pantherophis guttatus. Taxonomy (NCBI): domain Eukaryota; kingdom Metazoa; phylum Chordata; class Lepidosauria; order Squamata; family Colubridae; genus Pantherophis; species Pantherophis guttatus. The sequence continues at coordinate 179,705,221 of NC_142064.1, forward strand.
TTCAACTCAACCCTGCCAAGACGAGTGGCTGTGGGTACCAGCATCTTGTTCCAATTGAGATATTCCATCGTTGACCATCGGGGATGAGGTGTTACCCCCTGTGGATAGGACCCGCAACTTGGGTGTCCTCCTGGATTCACGATTGTCTCTGGAAGACCATGTGACGACCGTGACCAGGAGGGCATTTGCCCAGGTTTGTCTTGTGCGACAGTTGCACCCTTACTTGGACCAAGATGCCCTACGCACCGTACTCATGCGCTGGTCACCTCCCGTCTTGACTACTGCAACACTCTCTACCTAGGGCTGCCCTTGAAAACCACTCGAAGGCTTCATCTGGTGCAGAATGCGGCCGCATGGGTTGTGATGGAAGTGTCCCGACACTCCCATGTTACACCCCTCCTGCGCGGTTTGCATTGGTTACCGGTTGCCCTTCGGGTGAGGTTCAAGGTGCTGGTTATCACCTATAAAGCCCTTCATGGCCTAGGCCCTGTCAGACCCCCTGCAGCCAACGACAATCCCCAATCGCCCTGTGCGTTCCCACAGACAGGGCCTCCTCAGGGTGCCATCGGCCAGACAATGTCGGCTGGCGACCCCCAGGGGGAGAGCTTTCTCTGTGGGTGCACCCACCCTCTGGAATCAACTTCCTTTGGAGCTCCGGATGGCCCCTGATCTTCGCTCATTCCACCGCGAGTCGAAGACCTGGTTGTTCCGTAGCCTGGAGTGATGGGGGGTTTTTAATGAATTTTAAACTGTTTTAAATTGGATTGTAATTTTATATCGTTTAATAAAGAACTATGCATTTTACCGTTGTGAGCCGCCCTGACTCCTCGGAAATAGGGCAGCATATAAATTGCATAAAATAAAAAATAAATAAGCATAAACCAGCTAAATCTATTAATGCTTTCCATTCTGTCCAGTGATTTTTTTCATTCCATACATGGAATGGTATATAGGCAATCATAGAAATATATCACATGGAATAACTTGGTATTATTATGTCTTCAAATTATAAGCTTTCTTCTTAAATAATCTAGATCTGAGATTTTTTTAGTGGTCTCCCACCCAAATACTAGCTAGTTTATTTTTTGGAGATTAACCAAGGATATATTTTATGATCATTATATTGTAGGCACATTTTGGCACCAGAATCTGTGAGTTCTAGTCTTGCCTTAGGCACAAAATAAACTACATTACTTTGGGCCAGTTACACTCTCTTAGCCCTAGGAAGTAGGCAAGGGCAAACCACTTCTGAAATCTTTCCTGAAAAATGCAGGGATTTGTCCAGGCATTCACCAGGAATTAACACTGATTAGAAAACACAAAATAATTAATAATATATAAGCAGGCTCAACCATATTTGAATAGAAATGGAAAATGGGCTGTATGGTTTAATAATTGTGAACTGTATAACATTCCAGCTAGTTCCACTTTTTTTAAAAAAAAATCATCATTTCAAGAGCCATAATCCATAAAGACCCATATACCTGGGCAAAGATGGGTTTTTAAGAACTTGACTTGTGTTTGTTTTTAAATCATGGAAGCTACATTACATTCTCTGAGTAATATTTAAGATTGTGACAAGAAAGTCTGTAAATGAAGCTTTGTGTGTTTTATTCTAATTTGTCAAGGTGTGAATCACTGTACTATAGCATGTTCTAACATTATTTTGCCTTAGAATTTACTCGATCTTTAGGAACTGTTCACGTTGATATTGTTAATATTTAAAATAATATTTATAATTATTGTTGTAACATCAAAACTACTTAGAAAAAATTGTCTGCAAGGATAATGCTGTGATTTTCAATAGGCCCAATCGGATATTGTTTTATAGAGTGATTTGTTAATGTAATTGATTTCAAATGATCAATTATGGCAACTGTGAAAATTGTTGTATTTATTGAAATAATTCTGGCACTATAAAAGTTTGATTCAAATCCAACAGTGGATATTTTCTTTTTATCAAGATGAAGATATTTCAGCAAAAATATTTTGCATCTCTAGAAATCTAACACCTAAATTATCTCAAATGGTAATTCAGAACAGTATGTATTGCTTTTTTTTTTTTATTCAAACACCTTTTAAAGTCTGTTTCTTGCTAGTAAAGTCAGCATACCCTTACACAAGTTGGATATTGACATGCTGTTTTGTTTCCTTTTTTCTATTCAATTATCCAGCTGCGTGTCCAGTTCTGTGCAGTGGCAATGGACAATACACCAAAGGAGCCTGTTTGTGCTACAGTGGCTGGAAAGGGCCAGAGTGTGACATACCCATCAGCCAGTGTATTGATCCGTCATGTGGAGGCCATGGTTCTTGCATTGAAGGGAACTGTGTTTGCTCTGTAGGATACAAAGGCGAAAACTGTGAGGAAGGTAAATGCTACTATACAAACTACATTTGTTCACCTTGTATTGAGTGGGTGAGAGGACAAAAGGAAAAATTCCATAATGCTTTGATACACAACCGCTATAATAGTCCTGGAGCAGAAGCTCAGGAATTTAGCATCGTCTGTGTTACCGGTTGGTGTGATTTGTATTTATATGCTTCTTTCTTTCTATGTACTTAAGGAGCCTAATAATTTGAGCCATTGCAAAATAACACACCACAGGTAAACCTGAGTGATTCTTTTGTTGTGGGGTCTGGATCTATCTTTTCTTTTCTTTCGGGGGGTATGGATTTTATTGACTGAGCATTTTTAAAGTGCAAAATGCAGAACAAAACAAATAAAAAAGATGGTATACAAAATGGCATAATTGGAAACCTATAAAAGCAAACACTTCAGTCATAATTAATTCAGAAAAAGAGGAGCCATATTTGAAAGACTACAGGTATCCATGTCACTTAGAGGCCCCATGTAGAGTAAATTATTCTTGTTACACGCAATCACATTGAATTAAAGGAAAGTAAATGGTATACAGAAAGGAAGACAATTTAATGAATTCTAAAAAGCACTTTGTATTGAACATTTAAGTAGCTAAAATTTTCTGCAAAAGGAGTAGGGGGGTGCCAGGAACAGGAGAGTGAAAAGTTTTAAGTAAATTGAAATGACCAAATATGGCCAGGAATGGGATATTTTGTGTGATTTTGCTTACAATTAATTTTTGTCCCCTGTAATGCTTAAAATGGAAATCCCTCAAGAAGAAGACAGTTATTGAAGCCAGCATCAGTTTGTCAAATACAGATCATGGCAGACAAACTTTATTTAGTCACTTTGACAAAGTGACTAAATTAGTGGATAAGGGAAATGCTGTGAACATAGCTTACTTAGACTTCAGTAAGGCATTTCACAAATCAGACCATGGTCTACTTCTTGGTCAGATAGGACAATGTAGAATAGACAATATCACCACCAGACGGATTTGCAACTGGCTGACCAATAGCACATAATGGGTAGCTCAAAATGGAACTTGGAGGAAACCATGCAGTGGGTTACTACAAGGTTCTTACTTAGGTCCAGTACTCTTCAACATCTTCATAAATGACTTAGATGAGTGGATAGAAAGGGGACTCATCAAATTTGCAGACACCGAGTTGACCAGAATACCTAACACTTCAGAAGGATCTTGATAGACTTCAGCACTGGGCTAAAACTGAAAATGTTTGAAAACAACCTAAAACTGTTTTCAAAAATAAAGATTCTTCGGCTGAAAAAATGCTTTTAAAATTTTTTTTTAAAAAGCCTCTGATGATCGCGTGGCTCAGCTGGGATCTTCAGAGGCTTCTGAAAACATTTTTTCTGCAACCTCTTCAGCCGAGGAGGTTGTAGGAAAAAAAAATTCCTTTAAAAGCCTCTGGCAATCCCAGATGACTTGCCTGATCATCAGAGGCTTCTAAAAGCATTTTTTCCTGCAACCTCTTAAGGTTGTAGAAATAATGCTTTTAAAAATAAAAGTAAAAAAAAAAAAAAAGCTGGCCACGCTCACCCAGTCACATTACCCCCCAAGCAACACCCACAAAATAAGCCACGCCCACAGAACCGGTAGTAAAAAAAATTAGAACCCATCCCTGGTCTGGACACAAAGAGTATGTATGATCAATGTTCATAACTATTAATTAAAACTAATTTCCAGTAAAATAGGGAAAATGAATTGATTCTTGTCTAAATATACCACCCAATATCTCTGTTACACACACACACACACGCACACAATTCTTATGCTATAAGAATTCTTATGCTTTATATCCTATAAAGGTGCAACACAAACCTTTCCTCCTATTTCCAGAAGAAAAAATAAAAGGGAAGATGGATATAAGATATAAAGAAAGAAAGCTGTCTAGGGACAGGGAAGTAAAAGGGGAGAACAAAAATGAATAGAGATGAGGGAGGGAACAGCTAATTAAAAAAGTGAAGCTTTATGTAGGAATTTCAAAAAGGGTTAAGGATAAATTTCCTTTCCCAGAACTAGCTAACCTTCAAAGGCACTCCCATCTGTTCTTCTTTTTTCATATTATTCTTTTCAATGAATGTAAGATAGATGCCTCCCAAAATTATTTGGGGAAATAAACTTGTCCTCATAGGAAAAGTGCAGTATATAATCATCACATTTATGATTATCTTTTAGCTTTCCTTTACAAGCCTATTTCATCCTATTTTTAATCTCAAACAACTTTTCATCTCCAAGTTCTTTCATCAAGAAAATAAATACTGTAAACTGTAACAGGTATATAATCTTTGCAGGTAGTGCAATTCCTTTAGAGCAGTGGTGGGATTCAAAAAATTTTACTACCAGTTCTGTGGGTGTGGCGTGGTGGGTATGATATGGCTTGGTGGGCATGGTTTGGTAGGCATGGCAGGGGAAGGATACTGTAAAATCTCCATTTGCTCCCAATCAGCTGGGACTCAGGAGGCAGAGAATAGATGGGGGTAGGGCCAGTCAGAGGTGGTATTTACCGGTTCTCCAAACTAGTCAAAATTTCCACTACCTGTTCTCCAGAACTGGTCAGAACCTGCTTTAGAGAGTCCAGGAGAAAAAAAACCCTTGACATAAATGAAATGCTATTCTTATTAAAGTCTCTCTGTGACTGCTAAAGTCTGACCTCTACATATTTGGGTGTTCAGAAAGAATGAACAAATGATTTAATCAGGAGCAAGAAAGGATAAGGAATTAGAAAGATCAATGGATTGTAGAAACCATGTATAAATGAAAAAACATATATAGAACATTCAGAAAAATGACAAGAAAGGTTAACGTAGCCTTTTCCATTACATCATTTAATAAACCAGAAGTCCATAATATTGGCACTGTCTCTTCAAAATAACTTTCATTTTGTTGGGACTATGCAAAATTCTTTAGTAGATACTAGGTTAGGTGCATATAAAATAAATTCCTAGGCAATTGTTTATTAGTTTAAAACGTTTATTCCATGTAACAATAGCAACAACAGCAAAACAAATAAACATATCTGATTTTTTTATTAAAGATTAAAAAAATCTTCTCTATTGATTTGTGCTTTTGAAAAGAATGGACTGAGGTTGATTCATATGCTACTTTCTAGCTATGAAATGGAATTGGATACTGTAGGTCAGCACTTTTTTTCCCGTTAGCTTTTTATTTCAGATATTCATCATAGTCATATTGTTCAAACAATTTACCTGAAATGGCCATGGCACTGAAATCGATATATGTGATACACAAATTTTTGCTGCATACACTGTTGGTCTATTAAAATTGCACACAACCCCCACCCCCCGAAATAGCTAACTTGTCAAGCTTCATTTAGTGCAATTTGGGGTAGAAAGTGAGTAAAATTAATAAATTAGGTTAGTTTAATAGTATTTTTGTTGTCGGTTTTATAGCTGTGCAATTTTTCAAAGGTATTTAACTTTCTAAGTATAATTTTTAGCCCAAGGGAATTTTGCATAACACAATATTGGAAAAAATGCCTTGACCTTTTTTGTCCTTGTGTGATTTAATATATGTATTCTACCTTTAAGACCATTTTTCGTAGGGTGGAAAAGTGAGAATGTCATAACTATGGAAATTCTGTTACTAGGTTTGAGCTAATAACTTAGGCCCCAAAGATTCCATGTATTCTGAATCTCACATTGTTGATTTTCTGTATATGCTAAATCATTTTAAGATCATAGACTTCAAGAAGTCTATGCAAGTTGTTTTTCTTCATTCTGTGAAACATCATGTGTGATTGGCCATTCACACGCTTATTAATACAAATCAATGATCTTTGCATGGGGTTGGCTTTTCTCAAAATATCAAAGTATTCTAAAAATTATTTATTTTTTAAAAGATACACTAGGCTTAATCTCATCTGGGTTATCTCTTTTTAGACAATACCTATGTTAACTACTGACCAATAGGAAAATGATGGCTAACCTTTTCCAGACCAAGCACCCAAAGAGTGCACATGTGTGCATTCGAACCCCCAATATGCAATGCGTGCATGTGTGCCCCTCACAAATGCACGTGTGTCCCCCTGCATTCGCCCCCACCCCACACATACACACACCCCCTCCTGCATGCGTGCGGCTCCACACACCCCCACGCATGTGCGGCAGAGACCCAAAGATCAGCTGGCCGGTGGGAGGTGCGCACACATGCGCAGCGGAGCTGAACTGGGGTGACTGCTCTTGTGTCATCAGAAAGGACACTGCGTGCCACCTCTAGTATGCGTGCCATAGGTTCACCATCACGGCACTATGGAATCAGTTTCATTATACACTTTCGGCATAAGTATGCTTCCTACTAGATGTTCTGTATTGAACCTTTTAACAGCAGTTGAATCCACAGGCTAGCACTTCTTGATTATACACTGAATTCAATTTTATAGATATCTTGCCCTGAGAGTTCCTAACTTTCAGGAAAAGTGGTCATAGGAAATTTTTCTACATGCTGTCATACTTTTCAATCAAGACAAAATCAATCATGCAATGCCCCCTGCTGGTCAATACATAGTATAACACCTAAAGCTATATGAGCCCCCCCCCTTCCCAATTTAAGAGCAGAAGCTCTTGAGAGCTCTGAGGCCAGACCAATGGAAATCAGAAAACACTCTGTTATAAGAGGTTTTGAAACCTTAAATTTTGTTTGCTTCATAATGTTGTCCCAACTCAATGCTGCCTAGTGTACCTTTTGCCCAGATTTAACACACCATGGAAGAGTTTGTAAAATCAACTTTCTACTGAAGAATGGACATAGCAAAAATGTTCCAAGCTTATGCATAGTTTAATCACAATTTTTTGTAACTGTCATTTCACTAGTACCAGAGCCTAATTCCCAATAATATGCTTCTCTTTTTAACAATCTACTTCTTGTTCGAACAACATATTTTTAACTATAGTATATGCAAAACATTTGCTGTTTGTGCATTATGCCTTATCCCATAATATACTGTACATCAGGTTACAATTTACAAGCTAAAGAGCTTATGCCTTGTCCTATGCCTCAACTTTAATTGGACTTTAATTTGACTTTTTATTGGGGGATTTGGGCCTTTTCTACCAATAAGACTAACTTATAAAGATTTAAATAGCAATTGAGGGCACACAAACAAAAATAAAGGAATTAAGTGTGTGGTAATGCCAAAAGAGTCAATGCAATCCTGAGCTATATCAACAGAAGTCCAGATCATGGGAGGTGATAGATTTACTCTGTGATGCATTGGTTAGACAGCACCTGAAACTTTTGTCCAATTTCATCGTCAGATATTTATTATGGTCAAAGATTAGCAAATTTTGTCAAATTTTGCTGGATGCCGAATAACTAGAAATAGCACAAAGAACAACAAAAATGCTGAGAGGCTGTATCTTATGAAGAATTGTTAAAATAACTGGGTAAGTTTAGACTAAAGAAAAGAAATCTAAAGGGAGATGTGATGTGTGTCTTTTATTACTTCTTGAACAGTTGTTACAGGGGAGACGTGGATTTATTCTCTGTTGCATATCATTGTAAGAAAAGAACCAGTTACCAGAAACATTCAGAGAGAGATCCAAACTCGAAATAAAAATATCCTTACTGGGATTGCTATTAAGCAGTGGAACAGTTCCTGTAATCGTGGGAGTTCTGTCATTGGAGATTTTCAAGCGCAGGTTGAATAGCCATTTGCTGGAATGATTTGAGTTAGAGGGTTGAACTAGATCTGCGAGGCTATTGCAGCTCCAATTTTATAATTCTAAGACGTATTTTATTTACATAAAATATTACATATTTACATATGTCTCTTCAACTTATGTATATACAGGCATACTTGCTTTATATGCTTTATATACTACTGTATATGCATTTTCTGATTTTTTTTTTTATGACCCCGTAATTCCTTGCATTGGGGTGCAATCGGTGTTGCTGAATGGAGCTGAGTGTTTACTGGCCAGATTCCCTTTCTGATGCCTACATGGAGCTCACAGCAGATATTTTCTCTTTGTGTTCAGACAGAAAAATATCTAGTCTTATCTATAGGAAGAGAGGGAGGAATGAATTCTGGTACTCTTCCAGCTTCCCACAAAGAAACTCAATGGAACAGCCATTAGGAAGTTGGTCCTACTTTTATCTGTAGCCATTCTGTTTCTGTTTAGGTTATTATTATTAGTGTATGGCATTGTTACATTAGCCAGGAGATCACAATGTTATTATAGAGTAGTAGTTTGGCTGTCAATTTTTACCAGTTCTGCTGTATGGCATGCTCATGCGCTTCCCAAGGTACACCTCAGGAGGGCAAGGTGGCTTCGCACCAGAAAAAAAATATGAGTTGCTCTTCCTGCAGGGTCATCGTAGGCCCCCTCCTTTCCTGGATATGCCTTGCAGAAGGGCTCCGCAACTGGGAAAGTTCAAAATTGGCAGGAATCAGACTGCCTGCATGGAGCACCAACTTGTCTCCCCACCAAAGTGGCCCCTATTTATCTACTTGCGTAGAACATGCTTTCGAAATGTTAGGTGGACAGAAGCTGAGGGAGCTGAGGGAGTTCACCCAAGCATGCAGTGCTAGAACTTGAAGTGCTAGAGCAGAGACCATCTCCAACGTTACTAAGCCACTGAGCCTTCATACTCTTTTCTGTTTAGCTGAGGAAATATATCTGAAACAATAACCCTACAGGCCACAGATTGTCTTTTTTTTAAAAAAAGTATTTAGGAGAATCCATTCTCAGAATAGTTTATAACTAGTTTTATACTGTTGGACCATACTTAAAGACAGATTTATTTTTTGTGACTAAGTGACTTTGTGCTTGTGGCTGTTTGTCTATTTTATCTTATATGATTGTAGGATAAATTTGAATGTGTCATCTTGAGCTTTGGAGAATGAAGAGATATTTATTTATTTAGAACATTTATTTTGCCGCCTACTCACACATGGTGACTCAAGGCGGCTTACAGGACATAAAGATATAAAGTTAATTAGATAAATAAGTAAATATCATGCTTAAAGGTCATGGCTGGTTAATAACTGTGCCATCTGGAATTGTGTCTGATGTGATTGCCTGGGAACAATCAATTATTGAATTGATTAATGGAAGAAAAATACATTTCTGCATGCTTTGAAAAGCATTTGGAAGTGCAATAAACCTCCTAGAAGCACCTCTCTATTATACATTAAATCAATCCAACTGCTGCCTGAGTTGGAAGTAGTTAAAAATTGTATTACTATAGTGAGTGAACTCCTTAAAGCAACCACAACTCTTTTTCAGTTGTGCAGAGAAGTGTGAAGAAAGGTAATAGACAGGTGCTCTTCTCATGCAAGATCCTAAGGACATCTTCTAAATCATTTTCAATCCATGTAAAGCCCTAGCGAAAAGCAGTACAATGTTTAATGATATTTTTGTTTGAAGTCCAAGTAGGTAATGTTCAGCAAACCAATAAAGCAAGATTTTTTTTATAGAAATAACAACCTAAAATATTTAGAACAACTGGAAAATAAATAAAAACAAACAAAACATTTCATATCTTCAACGGCTTGTTTTTATCTGAAGGGTTTGGGGCATGTAACCAACTGATGAGAAGGTGATATTAAGAAATCCTTTGCTTAATAGTTAGTAAAACTAGAAGTATTATATCTCAGTTGTAAAAATCTGGACAACCAGGTGAATGAAGGAAAGAAGGATTTTTGCACACCAATTTTAACAATCTGAAACAGATTGAAAAAAATATGCTGTTTATGTTTGAAAAGTTGTTTCTTATTTTTTTTCCCTTACTGATAATAGAACACAGAACACAGAATCATAGGGCTGGAGCAGGGGTGAAATCTTCCTTCCTTACCTTCCTACCTTCCTTACCAGTTCGGAAGCGCACACACTGCATGAGCATCACATGCACACAGACCTTCTGCGCATGCGCAGAAGGTAAAAAAAACATTACTTCCTGGTTAAAACCAAGGGGTAATGACACCCGGGTGGGTGGGTGGAGCTTTGCTCCACCATCGCTACTGGATCACTGAAACACCAGCCAAGATCGCTACTGGACCGGGCGATCCCGTCCTATCCGGGAGCATTTTACCCCTGGACTGGAGGGGACCTTGGAGAGCTTCTTATTTATTTATTTATTTATTTAAATTTGTATACCGCCCTTCTCCTGCTGGACTCAGGGCGGTGCACAGCGAAAATAAAAACATCCCAATACAAAATTTAAAATTTGTTAAAAGAATTACACAACTTTGGCCCAGAATTTAAAACATCCCAACTAAAACCCATAGACAATTAAAAATCTAACATCTCAAAAGGGGGGTGGGGTTACGCCAGCCTTGCTTGGTGGAAAAGAAAAGTTTTTAGGGCACGGCGAAAAGCCCGGAGATCTGGTATCATGCATATCTCCGGGGGCAAATTGTTCCAGAGGGCAGGTACTGCCACAGAGAAGGCCCTCCCCCTGGGGGTCGCCAGCTGACACTGCCTGGCCGACGGCACCCTGAGGAGTCCCTCTTTGTGGAAGCATACTTTGTGGAAGGCTATCGGCGGCAGAAGGCGGTCCCACAAATACCCAGGCCCTATGCCATGGAGCGCTTTAAAGGTGGTAACCAACACCTTGGAAGACCACTGGCAGCCAATGCAGCTCACACAGGAGAGGCGTCACATGGGAGCGCCCCCTCACTCCCATAATCCCCCGTGTGGCCGCATTCTGCACCAGTTGGAGCCTCTGGGTGCTCCTCAAGGGGAGCCCCATGTATAGAGCATTGCAGTAGTCCAGGCGGGAAGTGACAAGTGCCTGAGTGACTGTGCTTAAGGAGTCCCGATCCAGAAAGGGACGCAACTGGTGAATCAGGTGAACCTGATGAAAAGCCCCCCTGGCCACGGCCGTCACATGCTCTTCTAAAGACGGCCGTGCATCCAGGAGGATGCCCAAGTTGCAAGCCCTCTCCGTGGGGGCCAATAACTCGCCCCCAATAGCCAGCGATGGCTCCAGCTGGCTATATCGGGACATCGGAAGCCACAGCCACTCGGTCTTGGAAGGGTTGAGTCGAAGCCTGTTACTCCCCATCCAGATCCGCACGGCCTCCAGGCACCAGGACATTACTTCAAAGGCATCGTTGGGATGGCCTGGGGTGGAGATGTACAGCTGAGTATCGTCAGCGTACTGATGGAACTCCACCCCAAAGCCACGGATGATCTCGCCCAGCGGCTTCACATAAATGTTGAACAGAAAGGGTGAGAGGACCGACCCCTGCGGCACCCCACAAACAAGGCGCCTCGAGGTCGACCTCTTTCCCCCTGCCAACACCGACTGCGTCTGCTCGGAGAGATAGGAGAACCACCGCAGAACGGTGCCCCCCACTCCCAACCCCTCCAACTGGCGCAGCATGATACCATGGTCGATGGTATCAAAAGCCGCTGAGATATCTAATAGGACCAGGATAGAGGAACAACCCCTATCTCGAGCCCTCCAGAGATCATCCACCAACACGACCAATGCCGTTTCCATGCTGTGCCCAGGCCTGAAGCCGGACTGGAGCGGATCCAGATAGACAGTTTCATCCAGGTACCCAGGAAGCTGTCGCGCCACCACACTCTCAACAACCTTTGCCACGAAGGGAAAGTTGGAGACCGGATGATAGTTAGCCAAAACAGCCAGATCCAGAGAGGGCTTCTTGAGGAGGGGCCTCACCACTGCCTCTTTCAAGGCGGGTGGCAAGACACCCTCATTCAAGGAAGCGTTGATAATCCCCTAGAGCTAGCCTTGGTTAACCTCCCGGGAGGCCAGCACCAACCAGGAGGGACACGGGTCCAATAAACATGTGGTCGCATTCAGCCGCCCCAGTATCCTGTCCATGTCCTTGGGAGCAACAGGGTTGAACTCCTCCCAAATGACATTCTCAAGACCAGCCTCCATCATCCCGTCTGTACCTACCCAGTCAGAGACCAAGCCTTCCCGAATCTGAGTGATTTTATCATGCAGATACTGAACAAAATCCTCAGCGCGACCCTGCAAGGGATCCTCCTGCACTCCCAGATGGAGGAGAGAGCGGGTCACCCTAAACAGGGTGGCTGGACTGTTATCTGCCAATGCGATAAGAGCGGAAAAAGAGTTAGATTTTGCCGCTTTTTATCAGCACAAGGTAGGTCTTAATATGAGACCTCACCCGTGTTGGTCGGATTCGGAGCGACTAGACGTCCAATTTCTCTCTAGGCGTCTTTTCCGGCGCTTCATCTCCCTCAGCTCCTCGGAGAACCAAGGAGCCAGGTAAACTCGGCGACAGGTCAGAGGCTGCAAAGGCATGACTCAGTCCAAAGCGTCAGCGGCCCCTCTATCCCAGTCGGCCACCAGCTCTTCAGACGAGTCATGAGTCAGATCCTCTGGAAATGGCCCAAGCTCCATCTGGAACCTATCAGGATCCATCATGCACCTGAGGCGGAACCATCTGGTCTGTTCCGCCTCCCTGCAGCGGGGTGTGGCAGTTAGAAAGTCAAGCCTAAGGAGAGAATGATCCAACCATGACAAGGGCTCAATCGCTACTGCCCCTATCTCAAGATCATTCATCCACTGAAGAGACAAAAATCAAGTCCAGAGTGTGTCCTCCCGTGTGAGTGGGTCCATGAATTAATTGGGTCAGGTCCATGGCCATCATGGAAGCCATGAACTCCCGGGCCGCCTCAGACGCTTCGCCAACAGATGGCAGGTTGAAGTCCCCCATGACCATAAGCCTGGGGGTCTCCACCACCACCTCGGCAATCATGCTGAGTAGCTTGGGCAGGGCAGCCGACACGTGGCAGGGAGCCAGGTACATAATCAGCAAGCCCATCTGCCTCCCTTGTCCCCACTTCACCAGGAGGGACTCACATCCAGCTATCTGAGGTACAGTGGCCTCACTTGGAACGAGACCTTCCTTTACAAGACCCGCCACCGCCCGCCCCTCCCCTGGGACCTCGGCTGATGAAATGCATAGAAACCCGGTGGGCACATCTCAACGAGGGGGACCCCCCCTCTCCTAGCCCAACCAGGCCTAATCCAACCTGCTGCTCAAGGCAGGAGATTTTATGCAGTCTTGGTCAAAATTATTTTATTTATTTATTTTATTAGTCATATTTCTATGCCGCTCATTGTCCGAGGACTCTGGGCAGCTTACACCAAAGACAGTATACTAAATAGCATATTGCCCCCAACAATCTGGGTCCTCATTTTACCCACCTCGGAAGGATGGAAGGCTGAGTCAACCTTAAGCGGTGAGATTTGATCCGCTGATCTGCTGAACTAGCAGTCAGCTGAAGTAGCTGCAGTACTGCACTCTAACCACTGCGCCACCTCAGCTCAATGGCTGCCCACAGTCTATTTTTGAAAACCTCCAGTGACAAAGCACCCACAATTCCAGGCGGCAAGCAATCCCACTGATTAATTGTTCTTAACTGTTGGAAAACTTCTCCTTACTTCTAGGTTGGATGATTGAATGAGCTTTAATGAGCTTCCACCCCATAATTCTTGTGCTTTGGAGTGCTTTGGAGGATAAGTCAACCTCCTCTTCTCTGTGACAGCCCCTCAAATACTGGAAGACAGTGATCATGTCCCCCACCCCACCCTGAAACCTTCGCTTCAAAAGCCTAGACATACATAGCTGTCAACTATTCATCAATATGAGTGAGCCTCCACACTCTTTATCATCTTTGTTGTTCCTCTCTGCATCCCAGCATCTTTTTTGTATCATGTGACCAGAACTACACCCTATCTTCCATCCAAAATGCACCCAAGACAACACTATAATGAGATAAATCTAAAATGTTTTAAGGCATTTTTTTTAATAGTCATTGAATAAAATAAAATACATGCATGGGAAATAATATAATGGCACTTGCTAGATTAAAATCAAATTCAGCAAGAAATCAGCTCAAGCGGCAATTCTCTCACTGTTTGAATAAATATTCCTTGCTTGCCAGCATAGAGGTAGAACAGGTGAGTTTAATCTGACCTCCCTGGATACAGAAACTCAGAATCTCATCATAATTCCCGCGTTCTGCTACGTATGTTCTTTTCTGACAAAACCAAACTTTGTTTCCCTGATAATTGGTACAGTTGTTTCAGTATTTTGCACATCTGTTGAGTCTTAACTGCTTTGGTATACAAGTTATGGTTTCGGGTGACTATTTAGAAGTGGGGACCTTTAACTGGAAGATTTGAGTCTTTGTTCCCTTCAAGGAGAAGTTGTGCATCATACGCTTTTATTAGTATGCCAGTCATATTGAGTTATTATTTATTATATCAGATTGTACTTTTCTTTTTAACTTTTTTACTGTATCTGGAGTTTTTTAAACCATTCAGAGTCATATTTGACTGGAATGGCAGATAAGTCTTAGTAAATAAGTAAAAATGTGTATGTGTATGTATACACACACATACTCATACCATTTATTCTAGTCTGTAAGCCACACAGCATTGTTCCGTATGTGTTAACATAGAAGTGCAGGGATTTTAACTATCTCTCCTGCAGATTTCAAGAGTTCAAAGAGTATTTAATCTCTGCCTGCGGCTTTCCTATTTGATAACTGGTTTATTGCCAGTTGAACCTTACTTTTCTAGTGGAATTTCTTCCTGAATACATCTTCTCTTTACACATTTTTCTGTCATTTTATAATCCTGTTTGGAAAAGGTTTCAATATACTCTTTCCAAAGAATTTAGACCTACTTATTTATTTAGTTAGTGTCCTCATTCATCTCACACCTTTGACTCTACTGGCCAACAAATATAAAAATAATTAAAATAGTTCAAACACAATTCAAAGAAACTATTAAGTACAAAGAGCAGCCAAGAGACATTATGATCTGTCATGTCCACATAGCCAGAAAAGGGACTCTTGGCATACTTTGCATGCTTGCAGGCATATTAGCAGGTCTTCAAGTTCTTTTGAAAGACCAATAGGCCAACATCCTAATCTCAGAGAGGAGAATGTTCCAGAAGGCAGGCACTACGGCAGGAAATTTAAATCAAAACATTTATAATTTTTATTATAAAAATATTTTACATTTGAAATAGAATCTGTGGCATAGTCACATTTTATGGTATGTTTTCCTATATCTTACAATGTGTCTGCTTTCTTTTTCTTGTTAATTATCCATTTGTAGACACTCATTCATAATCACCCACTGATAATAACTAGCTCCTTTTTTCAAGTTGTATTTAGTATCACTTGCAATTTGTTACAGAGGTTCCCAGTGTCTTCCTCCTGAATGTGTGCAGGAGATACGTATGCTACTATAACATAACATTTGTAAAAGACAGAAAATTGTCACTTATTCGGGCATAGCAGAACAAATACTCAGTGTGTTTTTTGAGTTTCAGTGGCAATCAATTCCTGCAGATGACTCTTGCCCTGATCGTCTGAGTTCAGAATAAGAAGGGCCAAGTCTATCTATAAAATAAATAAAAACTTAGAAAGACAGGTCTCTGACAGGCATCCATATTCTTTGATAACATTAGGAACCTCTTCTTTGCAATCTTAGTTCATAAGAGAACAAGAAGAATGAGAAGGTCAAGCTTTCTGTTTGTGGCACTGATCTCATTTGGAAAGCTTCAGTGGCACTAGGATTAAAATTTTATTCTTGCTTGCCCGAGAGTAATCTTCTAATATCTAAGAAATGTTGGTTCTGTGGAGGAAAGTATCAAATCTTTAGAAATATTATAGCTGAATGGCATGTTATTCAAGTTGTAATAAGGGATTAGCACAAATAGGGAGCTAGAATTGTATTGGCAGGTATATTCAAAATTAGAGGAAGATAAAAAGTTATAAATCACAACTCTTTCCAAGACAATGTCTCCCTCCCTCCCTTTCTCTCTCCCTCTCCTTGCCAAACACAAATCCACACATACAAAAAAAATTCTCCTTTCCTGCACTTCTGGTCAGGAGAGGAATTAAATAGATAATATTTTAATAAATTTAAATCAGCATAATCTATTGAAGTATACTTCTGGGTTCTAAGGGATTAACTGAAGAAATTGAAAGCCATTAGCAATTATTTTTATGGTTTTTGGAAGTCAGATGAAGGGAAGTAGGAAACAAAGGGAAGGTTCAAATTTATAACAGATGTTTTTATGATATTGGAGGAAAATAAGATAATTATTAGAAACCAATAAGCAGAGAAGATTAAACTTGTGCTAAATAAATTTATCATAAACTACTTGAACTCACTGCAACAAAATGCACTTAACCTAATGTATTTCCTCCTTCAATCTAAGGGTGATGTCTAATGTCAATTAAAGAATCATAGCCTCCACTTTTCTTCTTTTAACTAAATAGTAATATATAATTAAGTGGCATACATAGTAATCAGTATTTAGAGTCCTCTTCAGAAATGTTCGGTTTAGAATTTAATAGTGTATTATTTCAAATAATGTAGAATATAATATATAAATATTGATATTGACATTGATTGGTTGTATATTACATAATTTAAAGTAATGATTAGAGTCATAGTCATTTTGAACACCACACAAACACACACACACATCTCCAGCTGTCCCTGAAACAGTTCAGACAGGTTTTAATTCATTCTTTATAATGATAAAATTGGGATCCCCTGATTATTTATTTATTTTTATTTGTTTACCATCTGATTCTAGGAAGTATGGGGAATTCATAAGAAAAACTATAAAGCAATGAAATAAAAGCAGCAATAAAAGAAGATAATCCAGAAAACCAAGATGGCAATCCTGATAGTCACAAAACACACACTCACTCCTTATACGGGGCTACATCCATTCTAGTCAAAGACCTGGCAGAAGAACATGTCTTCCAGGCCTTTTGAAATGACAAAAATGTGGGAACTACATGGTTCTCAAGGAGAACCACAGACCAGATAGCAGGCATCACAACAGATAAAGCCCACTTCTAGGGTTCCAAAAGAATCAAAGGAATGTAGAATATGCCAACCTTGTTGGATGAAAGCAGCTGGCCAAATGCTACGGAAGCTAAACTGTATGACCCTATACCACATTAAGCATAATTAGCACATTGATTCACACTCAAAAGAAAATGGACTACCAGTGCAGCTTGAAAAGCAGAAGTATCGCATGGGCATACCAAGCTTCTGGGTGATCTTCAAGGACTGCCCTCATGTAAGAGTGTTGGCAGTAGTCAAACCAGGAGATTATCCGTGCTAATCTGGATTGGATTATAACTAGTTATTTCCATTTTATTACCAAAGTTATACTCCATCCTGTAAACGGGGGTATAAATTAATTTTGCCACATAATTTGATGAGTGGTAATTGTAGATTTATTCATGCTAATGTCCAAGAAAATATAAACTTATTTAAAGGTGTGTAAAAATGGCAGGTTCAACTTCTGCTTTAATTTTACAGTAGAAAGATCTCTTGCAAGTACAGTTGTGTGGGCACTTGTACTGTTCCACTTTTATAGTACATCCTGAAATGGTTGTTTGACTCTCCTTAGAGATAGCAATAGACTACTTTATCTCTGAAGTATATGTGGGATACCAAACTATTTTTTTCCCTTAGTTTCTAATGTAATTTCTGATTACACAATGAGGGTGGAATTCAAAGGGGGAATAACAAAGAGATACAAAGAATAGAATCGGGACAAAAATAATTTTAACAAGCATGCAGCAAAAATAATTTGTTAGCAAGGAGAATGTATGCAAGAAAGTGATTCCTTCTTGGGAATAAGGGAGAGAGGGCAGTCAAATAATGTCCATAGCTTGAAAAGAAACAGAATGAGACATTATTAACATAGAAATTCTATGATGTTCTAAAAAACAAATAATTTGAGTTAACAATTACTTTGGTCTTCTGGCCAAAGCCTCAATGCCTTGCTTTTTCCTTGCATCTTATTTTGTCAAGATTAGAGCTCTCCAAACTTGGCAACTTTAAGACTTGTGGACTTCAACTCCCAGAATTCCTCAGCCAGCATATTGAATTTGAAATCCACAAGCCTTAAAGTTGCCAAGTTTGGGGACCCATGGCCTAGACCAGGGCTGTCAAACTCCCAACCCGCGGATCGGATGCGTCACACACTGACCATGGCCATGCCTGGTTTAGCAAAGGGGGGGAAATCCCAATATGTCACGTGATGCCACCGTGACGTTGTGAGTTTGACACCCCTGGCCTAGAAGAAAATGGCATTAAGGAAACAAGAGGACATTGTGTTAGATTCATTTCTTGCCCTTTAAGAGCTGAATGGGAATGAGCCAACCAGTGATGATAGATAAATTAACTACAACTGGAAGACTTATACTTCCATTTCTGGATTGGAATGTGATAGTTTATTCTTAACCAACAGAGTCATTAATTTATATCTGCAAAAACTATGAACAGTCAATAAAAGTGAATCTGTGTTGGTTCTAATTGAAATATAGGTAGTCCTCGACTTACAACAGTTCATTTAGTGATTGTTCAAAGTTACAACTGCTTTGAAAAAAGTGATTTATGACCATTTTTCACATTTAACGATCATTGCAGTATCCCTATGGTGACACAATCAAAATCCAGATGCTTGGTAACTGGTTCATCCTTATGATCGTTGTTTGGTCCCAAGGTCATGTGATCACCTTTTGAGACCTTCTGACAAGCAAAGTCAATGGGGAAGCCAGATTCACTTAACAACTGTGTTACTATCTTAACAAATGCAATGATTCACTTAACAACTGTAGCTAGAAAGGTCGCAAAATGGGGCAAACTCACTTAAAAAATGTTTCACTTTGCAACATAAATGTAGGGCTCAATTGTGGTTGTAACTCGAGGACTACCTGTACTTGTTCTTGATGACATAATGCAAATGTTAGCTTGCTTCTTTTTCTGTTTGCTATGTTCAGTCAGAGAAGTGAATAGTTTTTCCAATGAAACTTCATCTATTTTTCATCCAGTTATTTGACACTAGAAATGAATGTTCCAAACCACCAAAAGCTAGTTTTTAACTCAGAATATAGACAATAGTCCAGTGTACTAAATATCCTACTTTTTAAGGAATATTTAATCTGTTGAAAGCATGTATAAATGAAGCTCAGCGGAACACAGCAAACTATATTCTTTTGTCGTTCAAGATGCTGGGAAGGCATTTTAAGCCCCAAGTGTGTCTACAGTTTTCTTTTCATCATCTGCTTCATGGAACCATTAAAGCATTGTTTTATTCTGAGTGCTTTGTGATTTAATGTGCCTATACATCCAGTTCAAAGCATTTAGAACAGATCCTGTGAAGAGGGAATCATGGTTGCACTTCACCAGTATCACTGCAGGGAGACCTTCAGACCATGGTGCATTTAATAAGAACTTCTTAAGGGATTTTTGTGCTTTATTCAGCTGAATGCTATCGAAGCCTCTTTCAGACATTCAAGGATAGGCACAGCCTCAGAGCCTTGCTTATTTATTTTAAATACAGGTAGTCCTCGACTTACAACAACAGTTCATTTAGTGACTGTTCAAAGTTACAGCGTCACTGAAAAAAAGTGACTTACGATCATTTTTCACAACTGTCGCAGCATCCCCATGGTCATGTGATCCAAATTCCGACAGGTGGTAACTGGCTCATATTTATGACCGTTGCAGGGTCCCAAGGTCATGCGATCCCTTTTTGCGACCTTCTGACAAGCAAAGTCAATGGGGAAACCGGATTCCCTTAACAATCGTGTTACTAACTTAACAACTGCAATGATTCTTAATGACTTAACGACTGTGGCAAGAAAGGTTGTAAAACTCACTTAACAAGCCTCAGAAACTTTGGGCCCAAACTTTGTGGTCGTACGTCGAGGTCTACCTGTACCTGAAAATTTGTCTGCTTGTCTTTCAATTTACAGGGCATTTTGCGGATTTATTCATTAAGCTAGGCTCTCAAGATGCAATGAACTAAATCCTATAATTTCTAATTGGACATTCAGGCTGAGAATTATGAAAGCCGAAATCCAACATGATAGGAAGTCACTGTATTGATGGAACTAATGAAGCTAAAGCTGCTATGTGGGAAAAAAATATGTTCATGCAACAGTATTAAATGGACAATTAAATAAGTACCATTCAGTATCAGGGAGCGGTGGTAGTGGTAGAAAGGTTATATGTTTACCTTCACTCCCAAACTTCCTTAGTCTTTAATTCTTATTTAAAAATCTAACTATTTTCGCAGCTGTTTTCTGATGCCACCGTTGTTTTCCCAGTTGCAGCAAGTGTCTCCAAGTATAGTACTGAAAAAAGCTAAATAAAAGGGATGAGGAATGGCTGCTTGACACAGTTTTATGCCAGTTATGTTGAAAGAATGCTTGACAGATGGAAGCAAAGGATACTATACAGTGGAAAGTACGAGAAAAAAAAAAGGAGCATAAGCAACTCCATTATTTGTCAATTAGCTTCAGGGATAAAGAGCAGGCAGTGGTGATCCTGCCTAGAGAACTGTTCTTACTATATGTGTTTCAGATGTAGTTGACATGTTGAATTGTGTTATTATATACATTTTGAGCTCCTCGTTGGCCTTTGTAGCCCAAGTTAAAGGGAGTCATAAATCACTCCAAATTTTTTTTTTAAAGTAGTACCCTGCTTGAATTTACGTTAGAAGGGAGTTATTTACAAAGTTTACATAGGCAAGTTTCATGTTTAGTGAAAAAATTCACAGGTTTTGGCCTTCAGTTGACTAGGGAAAGACAGTGAGAACACAAACTTCCTTGCCTCCTTCCATCAAACTTCTGAAGCCTAAATACAAACTGTTTAAGAATCCCAGTGTTTGGTATCTATTTGGAATATATATTCTTCGTTCGTCTCAAAACAGTCTATTTTGTTTTAATAATTCCTTCCCCTATCCTCCCCACCACCCCACCACCTTTTTTTTTAACACTACCTGGTTCTTGAAATTTCTTCATAGCAAGTGGGGTGACCTTTTTATGTTTTCAGATTCCCAGAAAATCCTAACAAAACAACTGAGCAAGCTTGCTGCATTCCATTTCAACAGCAAGGAACCTTGCTGAGCACAGATCCATCAACTGATGTCAATTCAGACTGTGTGTTCAGTACCCTGACCTTTTTCACTGACTTTGTTTTGTTTTGCTTTGCTTTGTTTCAGTTGATTGCTTGGATCCATCCTGTTCCAACCATGGTGTTTGTGTAAATGGAGAATGTCTCTGTAGCCCAGGCTGGGGAGGTTTAAATTGTGAACTTCCACGTGCTCAGTGTCCAGACCAGTGCAGTGGGCATGGCACATATCTCACTGACACAGGCCTCTGTAACTGTGATCCCAACTGGATGGGTCCTGACTGCTCCGTTGGTAAGAAGAAAAAAAATTAGTTTTAGAATATTTATTCTTGATATCCAATAGACTGTGTGATCTCTGGGTACTTATTTGAGATAATTCACATCATCAAAATTCAATTGTTGTATTAAGAGTTGGAATTCTAATATAAATTCAGATACCCCAAAACCTGTATACAACTTACAATGTAGGAACGATAAGAGTTTGCTCCTTTATTACCGTGATTTTGAGCATTTAATGTTCAAACTACCCTTTATCCTGTTTTCAAACTGTCCTTTATCCTTGGCAGCACTGCCTGAATTCTGAAATGCTGTGTAACTGACAATTTATCCATGGTTAATCGAATCAATATAAAAAAAAGATTTATCTTCCAATGTTTTGATTTTCACCCCTTGTATTTTTTTGTAATCCTGTTTTATGATAGTGTTGAAGATATGTGTTTCTGAAACTTTCAGTTCACGATAACATCTACCATAATGATTATTCAAAATTGTGCTCACCTTTGGAAATACTAAAGGCAATGGAATACACCTATATCAGAAATTTTAATTTGTGGTCTCTTTTTGGTTGATGTTCTCAACAAAATGCCAACTGCTTGGATGCGATATAATAACAGATTTAATATCTCATTTGTAGAAGTTTATCACGTGTTGCTTACTTATAGCAACAAAAGTACACAACCACCCAGAGTTGTTAGGAGTCAGACGATAAGCAAATTAAATTAGGAAAAATAATAATCACTCCTGTGTTCAAAATGCTATTGGTTTTCATGACAATACTGGGTAACAAGCAATAGTGAGTAATTTCCATCTCTTTCTTTGTTTTATTCTTTTCCAGAAGTATGTGCTGTAGACTGTGGCACTCATGGTGTATGCATTGGCGGAGCATGTCGCTGTGAAGAGGGCTGGACAGGGATAGCCTGTGACCAACGGGTTTGTCATCCCCGCTGCACAGAACATGGAACTTGTAAAGATGGAAAATGTGAATGCCGAGAGGGCTGGAATGGGGAGCACTGCACCATTGGTAGGCAAACGACAGCCACCGAAACAGGCACATATTGCTTTCTTTTCATAACTTGTAGAAACATAGTTACAATTGTGTATGGCAACCGGCTGTCCCTTTATGGACTCATCTGCTTCCAGTCTTTAATTCTGAATGTTAAAACAGAGATTTTTTTTTATATAGTTGATAGCAAGTTAAAACTTTCAAACATATAAATTATCCTCCTTCATATTCCATTCGATATAGAAGGGTTATCCTACTGATGAGATTGTTCCACTCAATTTAACTAAGAGTTTATTTTAACCATTGCCCCCTCTTTCCCTTAGCTAGCCCATTTTCTGAACTACCTCTTTATTAAATATTTCATTCTGAGTGCATCACCACAATAGCTATCAAGAGCAGGGGTCAAGTTGAGAGGGAACTGCCCTCCTGTTGTTACAGAAATAGCTCCCTAGTATTTCCATGTGTTGTGCTGTGACAGTGGTCATGGTGTTTGCCTATAGACTGACACAGCATGGGAGGGCTGAAGCAGTGCTACAGCACGATGGTCTACCCTTCTCTAACAGCGGGCCGCTCAGCACAGCTTTGGCATCATGCAGAGTGTCAGGCCTAAGAACAATTGCATTGCTTTTGTTATATGTCAACCTAGACAGTAATAACAAATACATATTGTTTTAGATCTGTTGGACTATTTTGAATTTTAAACACAAATTACTAAAGGTCTTGCTTCAATGTGCAGATTGTTCCTGGAGAACCCAAATAATTGCTGATGATAGTTTCAGCCTATTGTGTAGCATCCTAATTCAAGCCTTTTTGTTGACCTTGATCTTTAGTCTTTAACTTAGGAGGAAAAGAACCCTCTGTGTGCAGTTTGAAGTTAGAATAGGAATTTCCCCAACTTGGGGGGGAGGGGGGAGAGGGCTGTTTCCCCACGTCATTTCCATTTTCTTATCTAGGTCTACCCAATCTAGATTGCGAAACTCTGGTCAGTAAATAGATGCTTGCAAAGAATTAAATTTCCCAGCATTTTTTTTTATATAATAGCTAGTGGCCATCTAAACTGTGGCAGTCCAGATGGAGTAGTCTCATCAAAATTTTCTTTAAAAAAAAAACCTGGTACAGCATCAAAATAAGAATTGAAATTAAAATGGCAACTGGAGACTCTAAAAGGACCGCCTGGTTGCCAGTTAATTGTTTTTCTTTTGAAACAAAATGTGCTTGTCAGACTTGTGTCTTTTATTATTATTTAGGTGTCTCAGTCTCTTTGGGTAGCTAAACCTTTTGGGAAAGACACTTAAATTGGAATACATGTCTGTCTTCAACATATTTCAAGGTAATACTGAGGTTTATAGCATACAGTTTACTTGCTACCGAAACCAGTTTTTCTAGTTGATGCAGGCTGGTTTCTTGATCTGCAAGGTCTCTTTTTAATCCATGGGGATCAGATTTGAGGACCACTTTAAGTTTATTTGAGTTTTTTATCTAATCAATCATTGTTCCTAAAAGGTTTATCTTGTTCTTCTAACTTGTGAAAATGTCTATGTTTTTAAAAGTGTTTTTCTGTATTTGTTTGTGATTTTATGGTATTAAATAGCAATCCTATACATGTTTACTTGGAATAAGCCCCACTGAATTAAGTGGCATTTATTTCATTGTAACCATGTATACGACTGCACTGTTAATTGGACATTACTGTGCACCCAAAAATTGATATATTTTGATCTGATTACTCAAATGATTCTATGTGATTTTTAGCCCAAATATGAAAATATTTAATTTATTTTTGACAGGGAAATAAAACATGAGGAGCTTTTGAAGTATTAAGAATCTTCATTAGTGTCTCGGGGATCTGTTGAGACTGGTGTTTTTTTAATTTGTTCATAAATTATCTGCATGTTGATAAATAGTGTATCAGCCAGGTCTATGGATGATACTAAACTGTTCAGGATGCTTGAAACAAAAATTGATTGTGAAGGTCTCCAGAAGGATCTCTTTAATTGAGTGGACGGCCTATGAAAGGGCATTGAGTGGATGGTCAAAATGAAATTTAGGTAAGTGTAAATTGATACACGGAATGTACATCATATACACTGGGATGAGCCTTTTTACAGCTCACTATTAAAAAGATACTAAGCCACAGTGAATAGCTCAATAAAATTATCTACCCAATGAATAAGAGCTGAAAATAAGACCTATTCCATGCTCAGACAATTAGAATCTATTGACTGTCACGTTGAGTGTCAGGATTAAACATATTGCTGGTAGGAACAGGAAGAGACAGTCTACATTTCTTTTCTGCTCCTAGAATGTATGCCAAAAGCCTGATTTCCAGAAGAATAAAGATCTACAGGGGAGAGGAGATCATTTAATTTTGCCGTATGTTGATGGAATTTTACCAACTGTGCTTGGGTTCAACTGAGCATCCGTGAAAGCCAACAGTAATAAATACACAGTGTGAAAAGAACATCTAGGAAGAAATCAATTCCCATATTCAATGTTTTGAAACAGTACCCAGTCAACGATATGGAATATTTGATTGATACTGTCATACTTGTTTCCAGCAAAAAGGATGTTAAAATTATGCTTTCATATCTTTGGCCTTCTCTTCCACAGTTGACCATACTATGACTGTTTGCCATTAAATTTCTTGACTACTATGCAAAACACTATAACCTCTGTTATGGTAGATAGTGTTTTGAACAGATCAGAATAAAACACATTCCTTGTAGATATTTTGAAATTATACTGGGTTTCCCTTGTGGGGAGGGCCTTTATACTTATCAAGACTATTGTTTGCAGTTTTTTTTCTATATGCTAAATCTATGCCTGTGCCCAGTAGACCAGCAGGTTCACTCGCAGCACCGCTGGATAGTTTTGTCCTATTAGATTGCTCTTTGTATCAAAGACTTTTTTTCTCCCCCTAACTGCTTTTCTTAAAGTAATGGCAATAATAGCAATAAAAGCAGAAACAATTTATGGAAGAGATGGAATAGGATTTGAAGATAAAAAAGAGAGAGAGAGAGGGGGGAAAAACACTGTCTCTGACAAAGGCAGCAATTCAGCAAAAATGGCTGGGTGGCAATGAGGGAGCATCAAAAAACCTTCATTTCCTTATTTCTAAACTTTTCAATCCAATCTAGAAGAAAGTGAGAAAATCAACATGATTCGATAAAAATAGAAACGTGACTTCTACTAAAACAATAGAAACCAAGTTGTTTGTTTATTAGATTTATAGGGCTGCCTAATCATCATGTAAACCTGCTTGATTTGGGTAATGTTGTAGCTTCCTTTGTATTGGAAAACATATGAGGTGTAGAATGTGTTTCACCTATGCTGAAACACAATTATCCTGAGTGGAAGGCTAGTCCTAATATTAATCAAAGTAAGATGGCTACTCCAGACAACAGATGCTAGGAGGCAGAGATGGCAAGGCAATGTCAAGCATCATTGCTTATGCCATGTGGTCTACTTTGTATTCTCCAGATGTAGTAGACAATGCTGTCCTAATGCAAGCTCTAAAGTAACGGTCAACTGCTATAATTTTGCTAGCGGAAACTGAATACGGAGGCACCATTTTGCCTTTGTCTTAAGTGATAAAGTGTCTTTGCTGGCGTCTCTTCACATAGGCTTAGGATAGAGAATAGCCGTTGCAAATGGATGCCACGGCCATCAAGGCCTTCATATAACAGAAAAATGCATTTTGATTTCATGTATAGAGATTAGAAAAACTAGTTTCGTTTCCACTGTGATTGATTCGTGGAAGTGCCATAGGTCTATGACTGTGAAATAATTATACTTCTGCTAGTACAAACCAGCTGTCCATAAAGCTTCACGTGGCTTATTGCGTTCAGGTTAAGTTCCAGGATATGTTGATAGTATAATAATTAGGTTGCTTGGGCAACCCCAAACTGGGATTTTCTGAATTTTTAGGTGAGATGTATCAGACACCTGCTGTATGAATGCTCAATAATACTATGGCATATTGAAACCTCTGAGTCTTTGAATTGATTTTGCTAAGTCTTTGTCATAGAAGACATTTGCACATATCCACTGTCCAAATCTTCATTGTCTCAATGAAATGATGAGTGATACTGACTAATGTAATGTGGTTAGGCAGCCATGTAGATAATAAGATCACAGGTATTTTATTTTACATTTAATTAACATTACAGTAATCTAACAATTTCAACAGCTAACTGTTCTTGGGCAGGTACAGCCCAGCTGCCATTGTCATTGCTTTAGTAAATTCCCATTGGAGCTTTACTTCAGTTAAATTTTATATGCTCTTGTGCATGGGCTGCACTTGGTTGTAATATTCTGTCATATTTGGTTTTATGATATTTGTTTAAGATGAAGGGCAGTTAAAAATACTTTAAATAAATCAATATTTCCTCTGGTTTGGTACTCAAAACACAGAGAGAGAGAGAGAGAGAGAAAGGAAGAAAGAAAAAGAAAGAAAGAAAGAGAGAGAGAGAGAGAGAGAGAGAGAAAGAGATGGAAGAAGAAAAATAGAATAGTAAAAGGACAAATCAGCAGAAATTTAAAATAGAAGATACAGATAATTTAAATCACCAGTAGATACAGACCATTTGCAAAATAATGGTAGTGGCATTCTGCCTCTACCAAACTAAGAGATATACTTAGAATAATAAAAAGACTTATCCTAATCTATGTTGAAAATTTTAAAAAATGGTATGTAACCCAGCTATTGCAAGTGATGTATTGGGGCTTGTACCAGTGTTCCTTAGGAAATAAATCAGAGTTGGCAATCAGCTCTACAACAATCTTCCCATGTTGGTATTTCTATTCTTCTAGATTATTCTGTAATTATATTAATATAATTTTCAGCCTCAAAATTTTTGAGCAATCTATTTCATATTCTAAATGCAAATCTATTTTATATTTGTTGCGAAGGTTGTTGAGAGTGTGGTCGCGTGACAGCTGCCTCAGTACCTGGATGAATCAGCTTATCTAGATCCGTTCCAGTCGGGCTTCAGGCCTGGGTACAGCACGGAAACGGCATTGGTCGCATTGGTTGATGATCTCTGGAGGGCTCGGGACAGGGGTTGCTCCTCTGTCCTGGTCCTGTTAGACCTCTCAGCGGCTTTTGATACCATCAACCATAGTATCATGCTGCATCGGTTGGAAGGGTTGGGGGTGGGAGGCACCGTGTTGCGGTGGTTCTCCTCCTTTCTCTCCGACCGGTCACAGTCTGTGTTGACAGGAGGGCAGAGGTCGACCCCGAGGCTCCTTGTATGTGGGGTGCCACAAGAATCGGTCCTCTCACCCCTTCTGTTCAACATTTATGTGAAGCCACTGCGCGAGATCATCCGTGGTTTCGGGGTGAAGTACCACCAGTATGCTGATGACATTCAGCTGTACATCTCCACCCCGGATCACCCCAATGATGCCCTTGAAGTGATGTCCCTGTGCCTGGAGGCCGTGCGGATCTGGATGGGGAGAAACAGACTCAGACTCAGCCCATCCAAGACCGAGTGGCTGTGGTTTCCGACGTCCCAATATAGTCAGTTCGTGCCATCACTGACTATTGGGGGCGAGTCATTGGCCCCCATGGATAGGGCTCTTCTGTCTTTAGAAGAGCATTTGACAGCTGTGGCCGGGAGGACTTTTTATCAGGTCCGCCTGATCTGTCCCCGTCCACACACACACACAAACACAGCCAGCCAAGGGTTAAGGAAGCACTTGGAACACACCCAGCTCTTTATCTCCAACTTGGCAGCGATTTACACACCGTCTGCCAAGTGCGTTTATTTCCACAAAACAGAAAGTTAAGATACTTAGCGTACAAAAAGTCCAAGCAGAATAATATTTCTCTCAGCAGTTCCGGACAAGGCTTTAGTGACTATCCAAGGTTTACTTTTTGTTCGTCACAAGGATCACTGGCCACCACCCTCTATTATATAGTCTCTGGGGTGTGGTCCAGTGACTCAGTTCTAATCCCTAGCACGCCTCCTGAGCTGCTGCAATCGTTTATCACGCCTTCGGAGGCATGCGTCCAGGAATGATGTTTCTCCTTCGCTCTCATCCGAGCCACCTGTCTCTCTGTTAATCTCCTCTCCCTCGGCCGGCACCTGAGACAGTGCCAGAGGGGAGGGGCCTGGAGAGGGAGGCCTGGCTGGCTCCTCTTCCTCATGCTTGGAGCTTTCTTCCTCCGATGGAACAGGCTCAGAGGGTGGGGCCACAACACCGCCTGATTCGCCAGTTGAGTCCCTTTCTGGATCGGGACTCATTACATACAGTCACTCATGCCCTCGTCACCTCACGCCTGGACTACTGTAATACTCTCTACATGGGGCTCCCCTTGAGGAGCACCCGGAGGCTCCACCTGGTCCAGAATGCAGCCACGCGGGTGGTTATGGGAGCGATGTGGCGCTCCCATGTGACTCTCCTCCTGCGCGAGCTGCACTGGCTCCCGTTGGTCTTCTGGGTGTGCTTCAAGGTTCTGGTCACCACCTATAGAGCACTCTATGGTTTAGGACCAGGGTACTTACGAGACCGCCTTCTGTCACCAGTAGCCTCTCACCGACCAGTAGGCTCCCATAGAGGGGGGCTCCTCAGGGTGCCTTCGGCCAAACAGTGTTGACTGGCAGCCCCCAGGGGACAGCCTTCTCTGTGGGGGCACCTGCCATCTGGAATGAGCTCCCACCAGAGATACGGAGGATCCCAGATTTACGCACTTTCCGCCGCACCCTCAAAACATTTTTATTCCAGCAGGCTGGTCTGGCTTGACTCTCCCTTTTAATTTGCTTTTAAGTTTTATACAAATTAGGTGTTTTTAAATTCGTTTTTTTGGGCCAAAATTATTTAATGTACTTTTAAATGGTTTTTAACTTTTGTATGATGTATTTTTATCTTGTGGCTGTTCACCGCCCTGAGTCCTTCGGGAGTAGGGTGGTATATAAATTAAATAAAATAAATAAATAAAATAAATATTATATTTTTATATATATATATATATATATATATATATATATATATATATATATATATATATATATATATATATATATATATATATATATATATATATATATATATCATTATTGTGATTTAAAATTTCAGGAGGATGAGAATGATTGTTGTATCAATTAGTATTTAAGCTATCTTAAAGACACACACATATATACACACTCATTCAGTGTGAGTAGTTTAATAATTGAATATTTTCAAACCCTGATTCTTTAAAGAGTAACTTAAATCCTTAAACCTACCGAATGAAGCATTCTTCATTTTCTCCAACTTCTGTCTGCTCTGGAGGGAAAATATTTTTATCAGCTTGTATGATAAACATAATTAATGATATGCAGGGTTTACAAAAAGTAAAAACGAATGCTGTTTCAGGAGATGGTACAACACATTCCAGTATGAATATCAATTTTCTTTCACATTCCTTAGTGTGTGCTTCTAGTCATGATTAGAAATTGCTACAGCATACTGTAAGTCTCCCCCCTTCTCTTCCACCATCAGGATGGAATATATATGACCTTATTTCTTTTCTAGTCCACTTTGAAAAGGCAATAAATTTATTTTTCAGTCATACAGCTTGCATTTCATCCAGGACTTCAAAGACGTGCATCCTGCAGATATCTGTAAATGACTTCCTGACCTAAATCAGAGTATTTCTTTCCTTTGGTGGAATTTCTACATGAACTATATTGATTCTGTTGCCAATTCCAGAATCTGTATAACCCTTGCCCCCCAAAAGAAGAGGGGGTTAGGTTTGCTCAAGCTGCTTATCTAGCTATTGAAAGGACAGCTCTAGTTTGGTGTTCTGAAGTGTATTCACTGCAACAGCCAAACATTAATGTTTCAACAATGTCATTTTCTGTGTTATTTTATACCTGTGGTGTCAAGCACCTGTTTCAGTGAGTTGAGCGAATTGCATGATATTGTCGGAGGCAAAATGACAGAGGTATTTTAACTGTGGAAATTAAATCTGGTGTTAGACTGTCCAATGCTATTAAATCACATCAGAAGTTCAGAGCTTTAAAGCTTGTTCCCAATAAACCTTTCAAATATTCAGGTATTTTGTGTAAAAATATTTTCTGTAAGAATATTATACAATTCTATAAGTATTTTAATGTCAACAAAATAATAATTATTCCTCAGTGAAAAATCTGGAATAGGCATACTACAGGAATATACATAAGCAGCAGTCAGACTGGATGTTTTTTACTAAGAAATAAAAAATGAGAAAAGATACTAATCTGAAAAAGGACCCTAACCTTCTTTGTGTATATATGTGTGCTGTCTGGCACATTTTCTTCTAATATTAGTACAGGTTATCTGCTCTGCCTCATGTTTATTTCAATGGTTCTGTTACTGGCTGAAAATGCAGTCTATTCATTTATCACTTAAGTCAAAGAACAATTGTGCCACTCACAGAATGAGTAGCACAATTGTTCATCAAATAGTGATTCCTATAACCAGCCTGGGCTGAAGCAGTAAAAGAGACCCCCTCCCATCCCCAAAACCCTTAGCTTCTAGAACTTCCCCAGATTGAGTGTGTTAATGGCAATAGCACTTAGACTTACATACCTTTTTACAATGCTTTACAGTCGTCTCTAAGCAGTTTACAGAGTCAGCATATTGCCCCCAACAATTGGGTCCTCATTTTACCAACCTCGGAAGGATGGAGGGATGAGTCACCTTGAGCTGGTGAGATTCGAGCTGTCGAACTACTGGCAGTCGGCAATCATTAGAATTAACCTACAATACTGCATTCTAACCATTGTGCTACCACGGCTCTTAATCTAATTTTATCACAATATTTAGTTTTCAGTTGTCCTGTTCTGACCTAGGCTTCCCAAGAGCATGAAGCAAACTCCTTGTCCCGACAAAAACCCCTTTTTATTAAGTTACTGTGAATTCCTCTCATTCACATCCAGCAAAGTCTTTCAAGCAGGAGTGAAATGCTCCCGGTTCGGACCAGCTCGGGCGAGTAGGTAGCGGAGATTGTGGCTAGTTCGCTGAACTGGAAGCAATGGCTGGCTGGCCACGCCCCCGAACCGGTCCACGGCCTGCAGTCCTGCCATGCTTGCCTGCCTTCCATGCTGCCTTCCTGGCGTCCCGGTGGCCAGCTTGCGAAAGCAAGCAAGCTGAAGCCCACGTGGAAGGCAGGCAAGCATAGCTGGGCTGCGGGGAAGGAATCATAGCCCAAGGACAGCTGGAGCGTCTCTCAATTTGCAAAGAATCGTGATTGTTAAAAAGACCAGTAAGCCTAAATATCAACAACAGAGACCGAGGCTTTGTGGGTGGGTATGGGTGTGGGTGGTTGGGTGTTAAGCACGAAGCATTACAAAGCGCTGGGCTAGTCCCAACACCTCCCTTCCCGGGCACAGCAAAGAACCAGGAAGTCTGCGCGCATGTGCCTGAAGGAAGGGGGGAAAAAAAACCCGCTGCACAGCAGATAAAAATATCTCGGTGACCAGGATCCTCCCACCCCCACCCCAGGCATGCACATGCTCCCCCTTCCCTTTTTACAACGGTATTCAGGTTACATTATGAAAGCCAAGGCAATTTCAGCAAAGGTTTTCCTGTCTGTGGAAAACTGAATTGGCCAAACTGGCGGAGCTTGGCTGCATTACACACACACACACACACACACACACACACACACACACACACACACACGGACTTAAAATGAAAGGAGGCATCCGCTTTGGAGAGTCCGGGTCCAACCTTTGCAAATATTACAGGTGGTTCGCAAAGCGTGAAGGTGGCAATCAATGTGCGGCGCTTCACTGAAGCCCCTTTATCTTCCGGTTAAGACAGCGAGACCCTCTTAGGGTCTGTGGTAGACATGAAATGCAAACTTTCTAATACCGTCCATGTGTGTGGAAGGTTCAGGCAAGCGGGGAACAATAGCTGGCCGCCCCCTTTTGCGCTCCGACATCCATTCAAAGAATGGCTTTCAAATGTTTGTGTGTGTATGTGTGTGTGTGTGTGAATTGCTGTGATTATACTTTGATTTTATTTTTTTCCCCCAATCAGGCTTTACAGCTATGCATCTCTATTGATGTGCGGGAGTGGGGAAAAAAAAAAAGAGAGAGACGGCTGGGTGCGTTTGGTTGCAGGAGGAGGCCTGGGTGGAAGGTGGCTTTTTCTGCAGCATCCCCCTCCCCTCTTTGGATCACCCTGCAAGGGGGAAGCTCTGCCTTTGTAGAAACGGGGTGGGCGGTTTGTACGGAGGATTGGCAGGGGGGGATATGTGGCCCTCCGGGATAAGAGCAGGGCAAGAGAAGGCTCCGAGGTTCACCTCGGCAGTCAAGCCAGAGGGAAACTCAAAGCGGTGGGGGTTTCAGAAAGGCAGAATGTGCTTTTGTGCAGCTCCTGGCTTCTGTGACATTTTGTGAAAGACAGAATGTGCTTCTGTGTCAGAATGTGGAGCTCCTGGCTCTAACAGTGAGTGACATGAGTGACGTCAAACTGGCCACGCTCACCTAGTCACATGTCCACCAAGCCATGCCCACAGAACCGGTAGCAAAAGAATTTAGATTTCACCCCTGCTTTCAAGGGAGAATTTATAGTCATAGACCTTATCTGGATTGGAGAGCTGCCAGGCTGATATCTTTAAAACTTGGCAGGAAATCTCTGAGAGTCACCAATTAAGTGAACTAATTGTTACCTCCAAACTCCACTCCCTTTTCTCTCCTCTTTTATTCCCTCTGGGAGGGACCATTCATCGTCCACCTCCCAAGTCGACTCTTGTTCTTTAGCTGTTCCCTTCGTCTAGCAACTCTGTGCATGCTCACACTGGGAACAGGCCTCAGCTGTTTGTCTGCCTCACTGATGTCTGATTCCGAAGGCAGCTGATAACTGACATATGGCCCTGGCCCCCTCTCTGCCTCCGATACAGAGCCCTCATCAGAGCTTTCCTCAGACTCCAGGACTGGCCCATGTTCCTCCCCAACCTCCTCACTGTCTGGATCTGCTGCCAGCTCTGCTGGCAGGCCACAACATCTCTTTGCAACAGTTAGTAAAACTTTGGGGGAAGTGACCTATGATGATCCTATTAGTCTATCCAAGTTCCCTATGTTGCAATTTCTTAGCTAAAATGGGTATGAATAAATATTTTGGAATTGCATTGGAATTCTGCTGCCTACTCTCAATGGTTCTCCCATCAAATCTCTGTTCTTAAGCTAAGGCATAAGCTCTTAGAGAGGAGCTAAGAATTCCACAGCTTTTTATATTGATTGCTTAATTTTTACTAGTCTTTTGTATGGTCTTTCGGGGCATATGTTCACTCTAATAATTGTTTTATTTAACAGAAAAAATGTGCAAGTACATAGACCCATGTTGTCACAGACTGTGGACTCAAAAGGACAAGGCTTTACTTCAGATTTCATTCCTAGGATAAAGTTTCCAAAGTGGTCTTAGCATTGTACTGTATATAACATTCATCATCACATAATTACATTAATATCATAAATTAATGTAAATAGCATAAACTACAGGTGGTCTCCATTTAATGACCTCTCATTCAGTGATCTTTTAAACTTACTGAAGTTCTGAATACACTGTAAATGGAAGTTTGACCAATCTTAAGTTCCTGAGTTCTGGCTACCACAGTGCCAATGTTTCCTCCCAGATTCTAATAGTAGAGTCATTGGAGAAGCCAGCAGGAACTCAAAAGTCTTGGTCACATGAAGTCCTCACTTACAACCTGGCAATCCTCCCTTAACAATGGCAACTGGAACTGCCATCACTAAGGATCATGTTCCTGTGACATCATGCTTTATGATGCATCAATTAGCAATGTCAGTTCTGGTTCCAGTTGCTATTGTCAACCAAGAACTAGCTGTATTAATTGCACAAAGGAAATATTAAGTCAGTTTGGATTTAACAGAGATTTGGATGTAACAATTCTACCTAATTGTCTATGGAGATTTTCAGTCATCCAGATCATGGTTGTCCCAAAGTTGTTTTCAGGAAACAACTGGACTTTTTGGGGTTTTTTTTGCTTCTCATCCAAGAAACTTCTTCAGCTCTGACAGGATAGATAATCCTTTTATTCTCCACTATCCTGTCAGAGCTGAAGAAGCTTCTTGAATGAGAAGCAAAATGTCTTCAAAAGAAAAACAAAGTCCAGTTGCCTCCTGAAAAAGCACCTTTGGGACATTTCTACCCAACTGCTCTGTAAAATTAAGGTTTTACAGAACTGATATTTTAAAATGCATTCAATTTTGAATGAGTTCAAACTAACACTTATCAGAAAAGAGATGGTTAAGTTTTTGTTTGGGTACACAATTAATGAAAACACTATTAGTAACTATTATATCTGAGCAATGTCCTAATACATTTCTGGAATGTACATGTTAATTTTCTCCACAGAATACTACAAATGTTTTGAGCCTGTTATTTGCAGGACTTTGGAGTGCAGTCCATTGCAGTTCTATTGTAACTGGAAAAGAATACAGTTAGATGCATAAGAGAATTATTAACCTAAATTATTTGGAATATTGCAACACACACACACATATATATATACATGCAGATAGATAGATAGATAGATAGATAGATAGATAGATAGATAGATAGATAGATAGATAGATAGATAGATAGAGATAGTAGATATAGATATAGATATATAGATATAGATATGCCCCATATTTTTTGGAGTATAAAATGCTCCAGACTATAAGATGTACCTACCTTTTTTGGGGAGGAAAACAAGAAAAAAAATCTGCCTCTGCCTCCCAGCAATTTGCCTCCTTGCAGCAA
This sequence comes from Pantherophis guttatus, assembly GCF_059756535.1. Taxonomy (NCBI): domain Eukaryota; kingdom Metazoa; phylum Chordata; class Lepidosauria; order Squamata; family Colubridae; genus Pantherophis; species Pantherophis guttatus. The sequence continues at coordinate 179,740,564 of NC_142064.1, forward strand.
ACAGCAGAGGCCCGTGCGGCAATAGGCAGTGGTAATCCCTGCAGCCTGAAACAGCTGAGGGTCGGGAGGCTGATCCAACTAACAATCAGCTGCTTGTGCTAATCAGGCTGTTTGCTGCAAGGACATAAATTGCTGGGAGGCAGAAGCCAAAGGGTGGGGGCCTGCGGGTGGGCGAGGCTACATTTGGTATATAAGACACACCCAAATTTTCACCCTCATTTTTTGGGGGAAAAGTGCATCTTATACTCCGAAAAATACGGTATATATCAGGGCAGAAAACATTCCTTTGTTTTCATCACTGAGAATTCTGGAAAGGGGTATTTAGTTCTTTCAGCACATTGCCATGAACTTTTCAGCACATTGTGAGTATCCGTCAAAGAGACATCTTTGCTTTGCAGAATGAGTGTTTAGGATTTTCTAATCCTATTTCCCCCTGGGAGCAAATAAAGAAATTAGCATCATATAGTGCACAGCCTTATGGCAAGAGGCAGAATGCTTGCTTATCATTCAGTTTTAAAGCAAGGATTTATTTATTTTAAAAATCTACATCAAGTAAAGTACTTACGGTTTGGGTTTTGATTTGTTTAATTCTTTTTTTGTTTTTTTACCTGTGTGTGTTACATTAAATTTTATTCCTTGGGAAAAATGAATTAGAACATAAGACAACAGAAATGCAACTTCATTTTGATAAGCCATATTCCCTGCTGATCTGGTTTCAAAGACATTTAGTAATGGTAGCAGAGTGCAGATAATATAATAAGAGCAAACCTTTTGTTTTCTGTTCCCCGTAAATTCTGAAATGCAGCATTGATTTCAGACTACATTTTTGTTTATATCTGCTTTTAAGAGTTACACCGGCATGGGGAAAACAAATGAAATGTGTTGCTGCTTTCTTTGTTCTGGTAGAAATTGATTTTTAAAAAAAAGTGGGGCAGAGAGAAAAACAAAGGTGTGAATGTTAGGTTCATTGAATTGCTTAATGGATATCATAGGAGGAAATGCAATTGCTTTTGCTTCTTGCTAATTGATTCTTCATTGTAATACCAATCTACATATTTCTGATTATTACAAAAGAAGAGAATATATGTAGCTCAGGACTGAACTGTAGAAAACCTGGTGTTCTCTGAGCTTACTTGTTTGCTTGCACATATTTCATTAGCCTATTAGATAATGCCATCATTACTAGTGAGTGTGCAGTGTGCTTGTCCTATCAATATGGCAGGAGTATTTTCTCATTGATGGTTCTTTTATTAAGGTATTATTTTCTGCTTGATTGTTTGTCTGTTGTTAATCCCTGCTTCTCTGGATGTTGGTTTCTGGAGCCACTATGTAGGAAAGACAAGCAGAAGACTAGCATGAACACCAACCAGCAGTTAAAAGATGTTTTGAAAATTCTGTAATCTCATAACACGTGGACAGACTCAACCATAGTTTCAGCTGGGAAATTGTGTGAGCATCCTAGAGCAAACTAAATCCAGAAAGTCTAGAAAATCAATGGAAGCTTGGCATTCAGACATCAAATCAGGCATCAATAGACACACAGTTCTGTCCATAGTGCTAAGAAGTTGATGTAGAAAAAACTCAAACTATGCAAAACATCAATTACAATGTGAAAATGTATAAGATTACATAAAGAATAGCACATCTGTATTTTATATAAACTAAAATAGCAATACTATCCCCAAAAGATTTCTGGGCAAGATCCATGGCAGGAGAAGAAGGTAGAAGGATGAAACAAAAAAAGAGAGATAGAATAATATAACTCTTTAAAAAATATGTAGAAAGAAAAACATGTATTTGGCCTGAGACCATCTTTTGTGCAACAGATTTTGATTTCCTCCCATCCTCAAAATCTGCACACATTAGTAGGAACAACAATGCATCCATTTGCATCAAAGTATGCATTATGATATCAAAATATCAGGGTAGTAATTTAAGAGCTGACTAGCTGCTGCAATGATGCACTGATGTAAGGATGGGAATGAGTCAGCAAGGTTTTTAGCTGTTATCCCTTTAAGAGCCTGTATGATAAGAGGTCCTGTTGGGGCATCTGTCTCTCTCGCCATGTACTTCCCTGCTGTAATTTACTCATTATTTGACTTCTGCCTATAATATGTGTATGCATAGTATATATTCTTTTGTAGATAAAACCACTATTTATTATAAACCTCTGCTTACTGTTATTGCTCCTGGGTTGTCTGCATCAAATCCCAGCACTACCGATTCGCTATCGATAGCACGCAGGCGCGGTCGTTCACTTTGCAAGCATGCAACATTTCTGCGTATGTGCAGATCATTTTTGATGACATCTGGGTGGGTAGGAGGAACCTCCCTCCGCCGCCACTACGGGCGAACCGGGAGCAACCTATCACTGGTTGTCTCATGTAGTAAAGCTGTGCGCACTCTGACAGTCTTCTATTATTTCTTTACTGTGTTTCTCTAGCTTTTAAACTTTTGTTCAACCTTTTACAGTTTATTTTGTATAGCTTTGTAACAGTCTAGGACAGGGGTGTCAAATTTGCATCATCATGGTGGTGTCACATGATGTATCAGGACTTTTTTCCCCTTTGCTAAACCGGGCGGGGGCGGGGCCAGCATGTGATGCATCCAGTCCACCGGCCGTGGGTTTGACACCCATGGTCTAGGATTTTGGAGGCCTGAAATTTATAGTAGTTAGAGGAATGTTTCATATTATTGTATTTTGCCTCTGTCTGGGATTCTAAACATATAGTTGGTGGATAACCAGCAGTAGTTCTTAAACAATCTTGGTTTTAACCAATGTAATAATATTGTTTCATACATTGTCCTAAAACGGCAACCCCCAATCTTTTTGGCTCTAGAGATAGGCAGGTGGTAGAGGGGAAGGGATGGTTTTGTCCACACAACCTAATCCTGCGCATGCGCAAATGAAGCTTCATGCGCTTGTCCATCACTTGCGTGGCCCAGTTCCCAATTAGTTGCAGACCGGTACCAGTACCAGTCAATGACTTTGAAGTTGGGGACCCCTGTCCTAAAGGAGAACATTGGGAATTATATATAGAACTCCTTGTGAACATTTGTGATAATTTTGCATCCAAAAGTTATTAGGTTGCAATATTGCAGTTAGCTTGTCAGCCAGTTTTCAGATAAGCCTGATTCAAAGACTATCTAGCAAACTGCCAAGGGGAAAATCATTTAAAATGTGGCAACTTTTTAGTAAGATAGAAAAATAAGTAATCAGCTATTTACTTTCATTTGAAATTTAATTTATCTTTGTTCTGTCTCTAAACAGCTCATATCTTCTTTCTTCTTTCTCTGTGTTTAAACTTCGATTCTCTTGGTCCCTCATGGAACTTTTCATTTTTGAATGAATTGATAAATTGATAAAAAAATCAATTGTTTGTTTAAAAGGGCAAAAATAAATTTTGCTTGGTTGTTTATTAAATAAACAGGAAGTAGCAAAATATTTATAAATATTAATCTTTTGATAGAATACACATGTACAAATGTTGACAATCCACAATATAGAAATTGATAATCGTTATAATTGTTTAAATATATAACAAACATTATAAGTTTGTTAGAAACTATTGGCTAAGTAAAATCCCTATTATATATGCATTCACATCTTTTATAGTATAAACTACAAAAAATCCTTTCTCTTGTTCAGCTGATTTTATTCTTTCTGTATTTGTATTAGACTCAAAATTCACAATCATAACCAATATTTTGCACATAAATGCACACAGAATAACAAAGTGTACATGTACCATGTCCATGAAGCATACAGTCTGTTTTCCTTATGTAAGGCAGCAAAAGAAATAGTGGAAATAATTCTATGAAAGCACATTTAAAATTTTTCATTTTATGTGTTATGTGCCTTCATTAATCCAGATCAATCTATTGGAAGAAATATCCATCTGGTTCAGTTCCAAGCTGGGAGAAAGGCACTGGAGATAAAATGGAGTCTGGAGGCTGATTGGAAAGATGGTTTAATGATGAACAGAACCACCAAGCACATGGGTTCTGGGCAACTGAACACATGGAATTGAGAGTGGGTGGCTTTTATACCTTCTCTTGGGCTTTGCACTTGAACTTCCTGTTCATGTGCAAGAACATGTATTCTATTGGCTGTTGTATCTGTCTGTAGTTTGTCTGAGCTAAGTTTGGTTGAAGTTTGGAGAGTGATGCAGTGTCCTTGGGAGATTATGTAATGTGGTGAGTTCTGCTGCTAGATGGTAGTGAGTTAATCCTATTATGTCCTGAAGGGTCATGTCTTAATCCCATCACCCTGGAACTGAAGGTCTTCTTCTTCTTCTTCTTCTTCTTCTTCTTCTTCTTCTTCTTCTTCTTTTTTTTTTTTTTTTGTAGATAGGCTGGCCCAATCTTTCTCAATGGGCAGAAAATATCTGCTGTGGGGAGGGAGCTGGGGCTCTGAGTTGTCTCCTTTAAGATGTTTATTTCTCTTTTAGGGGAAATATTTTATCCTGCCATTTTTAATATTTTTCAAAATATGTCATTCTTCTAGGAGGGGGGTGAGTGCTAACTTTCTACGAACCAATTATAGTATATGTACATGATCTGAAAATAAAACCCATGTAAGAAGACTTTGCCTGAAATTTGTTTCCAAGTATTTTGTTGTGCCCCAGTATACCTGAATTTGTTTATGACACTAAATCTTTCTAGGCATCTTTAATATAAAACGAGGATGCTTCCTCTCTCACACACGTCCATCTCTTCCATGGCAATGAAACGATTCTGACAAAGAAGTGTATCCAATTGCTCCTGACTCTGTTTTTGATCCTCCAAGCATTTCAAAGCCCTGGTTTTTACAAGTATTCATTCTCACACTGGAAGATTGTGAGAAGGTAGAGTAGGAATGAAAACATCCTTGTTCACAATTATAATAAAGAATCAAGTCTGCAGTTATCATGCTATGTTCACTTGCGGTCCTCTTTCATAATGGATGGCTGAATAAGTTGTCTGATTTACTGTACGTATTACCCCAAATCACAAATCACAGTTTATAATCACAATGTTTAGATTCCCATAACAGAGTAGGCTTAAAGGAAGAAAATATTATTATGGTTAAGCATGATGTGTAAGGCCATGTGTAGGCAAAGTCTATGGGAAATCAGCAAAATTTTTAGTCCCCAAATACTTTGCAATACTTAGAGATCTATCCTCCACATTTCCTGAACTCTTGTGAGATACCTAAAAGTTTATTTAAGTATCTTACAAGGTTTAGGTCCAATCCTTGGAAAATGTTGAATGTCTTGATATCTTCCATATTCATTTTTTAAAATGTTATTTCATTTGGCTGGGTGATGTGAATGTTTTTGCTTCAGAATCCTGTGATCAGTTCCTGTCTCCATTATTGCAAAGTAATTTCCCTGTCTATCAAGAGACTAGGCTTCTCTTTAAATAAGTGTTTTATACTTCACAAACAATTAGCAGTGGGTTGGACTCCATGATATGCTAAGGTTGCTTCCAACTCTATGATTTATGGATTATTTTAAAGGAGCCTTTTAGGAATAACAGATATTGTAATGCAATACCCTATCCCCCATGATACAAGGAAAAATAAGGAAACAATTGATTTCACAGTTTGTTTTGTACATGAGTAATAGAACAGCACTGCCTAGGATTAGCTACTTCTCATAAAGGTCTGCTGTATTTTAGACAAATTTTTAGGTAGGATAGATTTTTGGGTCCAGACAGTCACAGTACAATTAATAAGGCCTAGGTATACCCTGTGATTGAAAATAAAGATAGAATTGAACCCAGCATAGATTTAAAAGATTATAAGAACTTTACAGAAACTTCTCACATCAAAGAATTTAATACTGATATTAATACCTATGATTTTTATTTATTTATTACATGTATAATAATGATAAAAACAATTACTTTTTTATATTGGAATCTTTGTTGAGGATTATAATAACCCAGAATTCATGAGAAAAGCAGTGTTTTTATTTTGAATATAAATCAGCAACTTTTTCACATTTAGCCCTTGCAGTCCAGATTCATATCCCCTAATCATTCCCATACAGAAGCACAATTACCCACTTTGAGAGGTGGGTTTCTGGATCTCCCAAGTCTTGGTTGAAGAGCTGAACTTCTCAATCTTGTCTGTTTGCTTGCTTTTCACTATGCAATCTTGAGCTGTCACGAGTTTTTTAGGATGATGTCTAAAGCTAGGCAGCATCTCTAACAAGAACACTGGTTGTACAGATCAATGGGTACTTCATGGGATGTAAAGCTGCATTTTAGACAATCCAGGCATCAAAGTAGGACAACAATAGAGATCCCTGGTTCTGTAAGTGTGAGTTCATTCCCTCTAGGTTAATGTGTAAGACAATTAGCAAAAGGGTCATCGAATAATGAAAAAAAGTCCTAAGTACCTCTCCGAGCTTGGTCCAACTTGCGCACGCTGCTTGGAAACGTTGTAACCTGGATGGTTGGCAGCCCAATGCTTGTACTAATTCTCATGCTTTGTAGAAGGGCAGATCTGAGTAGCTAAAGCACCCAGACATTAGGAACTTTAATGTATCCAGTATGAGTGATTTGTGTATTATAAACACATCCTTTTGATTTTAGATGCCATTAATGTTTTGCCCTGAAAGCTTTTTCAGAATAAAATATATTAGTCAAGGTGCTAGCATGAGAGCAACAAAACACAAGAAGCCTGAGCTTCTTAATAACCTTGCACTCCATTATTATGAAAAAAAGCAATGGCAGAGCACTGTGCTACAAATACTCACCCTTAATATGTTTGTTTCAAAGTTCTACAGATCCTTGGAATATGATTTAGTGTTACGACCAATTCCTTCATTGTGAGAAATCATGCCATTAATATAAAAAGGTAAAATTGTTCAGATGTAAAACTAGTCCTCTGAATAGCTGACTTTATGCCTGCATTTCTCAGTTAGATTAAGGCAGCCTTTTTTCAAAAGACGTGGCCATCTTTGAATCAGTTATTGCTCTTGGTTAGGAGTCCTTTGAGAACCAAAATGCAACACACTGCCAGATGAAAACATGGGGAACAATGCCATATCCCTGTTACATCAATACCATATCCTTGTTACATCAGGACTGCATCCTAGTCTTTCTCTATGTTGGAAAAGCTGTAGCACACATCTGTCTCTATTCAGAAAGAGATAGGAGTGATTGCTCCATGCCTCACTTTTTGGAAGACAAAGCCCATGAATATACTTTGTCATCTCAGAGAGAGATTCAGATGTTCTGCTTCCTTTTTTTCTAAGCACTGAGATAAGGAAGTTAGAGGAAAGGACTCTATCTGAAGTGGGCTTGTAGACTACTGTTAGTCTATTGAATGTGAATGTTGTGCCTACTTAACAGCTTTTAATAAATGTGTCTATTTATTAGCAGTTTGGTTGCCAAGCATTTATGACACAGCATGTAGTATTTTCAACTACCAGTTCCACATTGCCCAGGAATGCAGTTTCAGACAAATTTGTTTCACGGTTTATTTGCTATGCAGTGTAAAAACCTTAACTTGTTCAGAGCAGTATATCGTTTATTTGGTTTGGGGGCAATGAACTTGCATTTTCTCTTTTTTTGCTCATTGAACAGCACATTTGCCACTCTTAAGTACTCAACCAGCATCCAAGATGAAAGAGTTAGGGACGATGTTCACCATCAGACTGGAACTTTTTTCCTCAGCTTTGGGAAAGGGAAGATTGATTTGTGTCATTTGATTAATGAACTGCCTTCATCTCTTCAAGTCTTCCCTTCAGCTGAGAAAGAGAAATGTCGGTTGGTACCAATGCTGGAGTGCAAGACCATCCCAAAGTTTTTGGTTGGTAAGGATATTGCAGAGAACTTTTAGAGGAAGTTCATATCCTTCTTTCCATCATCTCTCTAAGTAGCCTTAAAATCAGATACTTCAGTCTCCTACAGCAAATTTCCATTTAGACTGAATGTCCCCATTCTGGTTGGGCAAAGATAAGTAAAGAGCTGGGTGGAGGCATCCAGAATAAGCAAGGAAAAGGTACGTTTTCAACATGGAGCAGGAGAGATGTGAGAAAAAGGTTGATCTGGCCACTAAGTACAGTAAGGGATTCTTTCCGGATATGACGTTTACGCTAGAGTCCCTATAAGAAGCCATGGCTCCAGATGTTCTTGTGGAGATACTGAATGGATAGGAAACAAAATTCTTTTTATTCTGAAGGCAGAAATTATTTATTTATAGCTACTTTCCATTTACTATAGTGAAAGAATATCTTCTACTACTTTTTTAATGGAATGCTCTCTCTTAGTTGTACTGCGGTACTACTTTTCCTCTATTTTTTCCCCTTGCATGTCCATTTTTCCCCAAGATACAAGACAGCCAAGAAGAAAAATTGACTGCCATTCTTCTGACTTTTAGCAGGGAATGTTGCATGTGATATAGGTGCAACACAAGACTGGTAACCTACTCTACACTTTCTGCGTCTCACTGAAAAGCATTATGTAAAAGATATGATGGGCCCATCCATTAAGGATCAGGGAAGATTATGAATTTTAACGCAATGAAAGTAAACAAAAAGGCAAATGCTTTGAGAACATTGAAAAATAGTAATGCTGCAGTGTAAATGGTGTGGTTGGGGAAATGATGAGATGTGGGTATGGTTTTTTTTATGGAGTAGTTGTGTGACTTCATTGATGTGCATGTGAAGACTGTACCTGTGCCTGATCACTGGAAAAATGCTGTTGTTGCTCCTTTATATAAAGAGAAAGATAGCAAGAATCAATGCAAAACTACACAGAGATTAGTTTGTTAAGTATCCACAGGAAGACATATGCCAGAATTCTGATTAAAAAGGATGTAAAAGTTAGACAATTGGAAAGGACAGTGCTGCTTTATGCCGGAGAGGAGATGAGCAAACCAGAACTGCTTTTGTGCACATTGCTGAGAAAGGCCTGAATGTTAGAAAAGACATTTATTGTATGCTTTGTGATTTAGAGAAAGCTTGTAAAGTGAATAAATTTGAATCATGGAATGTTCTGCATTGATATGGAGTTGAAGGTTGATTGTTGAATGTGATAAAAGTGGTTTATGATGGAAGCAAGAATATGTGAAAATAAATTGAATGCTTAGCAAATTATTCAATACTGAGCCATTGAATACTAAACAAGACAAGAATGTAGGATGTCTCCTTGATTGCTTAAAGTTTATGTACCTAAGATAACATTAGAGTTGTATTGCTTGGGATTATGATTGTACATGTACCATTGTATACAGAAGGCAGACTGTTGGTTGAGAACCCAAATAATTTTCAGGGAGTGCTAGAGACTATGATGCATTGAGAAACATAGGTTTTAAAATATTTCAAACTATCAAGCTAGAGTAAATGGACCAAATAAGTGCAAATTACACAAAATGATAAACAAAAACCCTTAAAACACATAGCTGAATTTGTGTATCTAGGTAGAATGTTTATTAAAGATGGGAAATTGGATGGAAAAAATTAAGTGTTTAAATTTTGGAAGTAAAGGAGTAAGTACCGAATATACTCTTGTATAAGCTGAGTTTTTCAGCACATTTTTTATGCTGAAAAAGCAGCCCTCGGCTTATACTCGAGTGTGGGTGTTCTCCGGTCTCTCCTGCTCATCTGTGGGCACCTGCAGCCTCTGTGGGTGGTCCAATAACTGCTGATATCACCGCTCTTCTTTTCTCCTACATGCCGGCAGCCTCTGTGCTGTCCATCTTACCCGTGCTTGATCACGCCCCTTGCTCCGCCCAAGCATTGTGAATACAAGTACCAGTATATCTCGGGTCTTGGATATACAGTACATTTATTTACAGTAGTCTGCTATATTTTATTTTTGAAATTTACCAGTAGCTGCTGCATTTCCCATCCTAGGCTTATACTCGAGTCAATAAGTTTCCCAGTTTTTTGTGATAAAATTAAGTGCCTCGGCTTATATTAGGGTTGACTTATACTCGAGTATATACGGTATGTGGTGTATTGTACGGAATGAATGTTTTTGAAAGAAATAAAAAACCAGTACGTGTAACAGCATGTTTCAGTCTGCTTCTTCGTGAACATTGAGCATGTTAAGAAAAACCTTAATGTAAGTTGAATGTCATGGAAATTGATGCTTGTGGTAAAATGATAAGAGTTAATACTAAGAATGGATGAATGGATGTGGACTTATACAAGTGAGTATATTGACATAAAGTATATTGACATATTTTGATCATAGGGTGAGAATGAATTAAATTTAATTGCAAAACAAATATAAGAAAGAGAAATAGAAAGGAGAAGACTAAGAAAATATTGGGTAGACGGAACAAAAGAGGGGACATGTTTAAAGAACAAAAGTAATTTACTGTATGAAGTGGTTTATAGATGTGATGGAAACAAGAATGATTTGGAAAGGTAGAAAAGTATGGAGAGGTAGAATGAATAGTGTTGGCATAAACTAAATTTAGTTCTACACTGTTTTCTTTAATTCATACCTTTATTTTATTTGGTCTATTATCTATAGCTTTTTTTTCTGCATTTTTTATTGCATTGCTTACCTGAATACGTTATGTATGTGTGTATGTTCTCTCAAGCCCTGCTTTTCAAGTTTTCTTAAATGCTAGAGAGCAGAAGAAATACAACTAAAAGAAAGAGATGCTCTTATTTCATTAGAAATGAGCAGATACAATCCACAGAAATTATTGATTATTCAATCCTATTGCAAAAAAACAACTGCATGTCTCTTTTTTTAAAAGTAACATTTTGTGTTTCCTCGGATTTGTATATGTCTTACACAGCAGTAATGAGCCTATGCAAGGCTTTTGAAAGGAAGGTTTATAACTTGTGCTAGAAAGAGCAAAATGCCCCTCAAAGCATTAGTTCACCTATCACAGGAAAGGTTGGTGTGCTGTTGTCTGTGCTTTCCCAGATTGTTCCTGCATACACATGTATCTGTAACCATATCCCAGCAAAAGAATTTTAGTTGCAGACATCCTACAAAAGCCCAAAGAGCAGAAATATCAATTCTTCCGTTTTTGTTTTGTGTTAATATATAATGCTGGATAAACCCTTTGAACGGTGCCCTATCAACATGAGAAGGGTTTGTGACCTGATATGTTCTTATCTGCAATTGCGCTGAATTATTCTGGTACTGGTATTTATTCACTGCTTTTACTACCACCTTATTGTATTGTTCAATTAGCCAAGGAACAATGCAAGCCTGCCAGTGAGTTGCTTTTTCTAGATTCCAAATTGTTAATATTTGACAATTGACAATCCATTGAAAAGCAGTCTTATGAATGAGGCAGGAAGATTCAAAGCTGGAAAAATGAAGCTGGAGCTTAGCCCAACTTCAGTCAGAAAAGAGGGAACAGTGGTTGGTTGTGCCTATTTTCGAGAATCCCACCCCCCACCCCCGGATTGACAATTTCCATCCCACTGGAACCAATGGGGAGGAAATAATGAGTCCAGCTCCAAGATATCTCTAACAGCTGGGAACTCTTTGGCTCTTGTGGATCTAAAACCTTTCTTCATCTGTCTGTAACGTGCCTCCCAGTTGGCTCACATTTTGCCTTTATTGCTGTTGAAGCTCCAAAATTTCTGCAGGAGTTCCAAGTTTAATATAGTTCCCCAGGGACTAAGGGATTACATCCTTAAGCATTTTAAGAAACATCTCAATGTTAAGACTTGAATACTGAGATGGTCAGCAGCTTCACAAAAAGCACAGATGGCTATTGTGGCTTGGAAGTGTCTTTTTATTTCCTGAGGCTAAAGTATCAATTGTAACCCCATATGGTAGGGATAGCTTTGCTTCAGTCATCCATGCTCCAGTTACATTTGGATACAAGGCCTTTAACAATGGTATGAAAAGTCTAGAAAAAAAGATATCTAGATTGCCTACTGGAAATACTGACAGATACAATAATCCATTCCTGCACTTTTTTTTCTCCCTGGCTGCCAGTCCATGTCCTCATACAATTGAAAGGGAATGAATTGATCTTTAAAACACTGAACTGTTTTATGTGAAGCAGCCCTTCCTCCTGCACTTTAACACCATTTTCTTAGGCTCTTCTCTGGGTGTGCCTGTCTAATGTATGACAAGTGGCTATTAAATGCAACATGGTGAAAGGGGAGAATCCCATCCCCAAAGACACAAGCACAAAAGAATTACAGGAAAACATACAATTATCTTTACTATTTACTGGATGCTGGTGCTGGCATGTTGAAGGGCATAGGAAAGGTGGCCAGAAATGATGTATCCTATTCTGGCAAACTTTTGTCCTTATTGTTTTATGTAATTCTTTCAGGGACCTCACCCTTCCATCTCTCCCCTTTCCTCAATCCCCTTTTGGTTGTGAGAAAGGCTAATATCCTGGCTTTTTCAGCCACTTCATTTTCTTTTTAAATGATTTCATTAACCAGATGACCAGTCCACTTATGCAAACCCTTAAAACTGACTAGGCTATTTAGTTAGTTAGTCTATTTAGTCTGCTAGTCATTCCCGACTCTAGGGGGCGGTGCTCATCTCCATTTCAAAGCCGAAGAGCCAGCACTGTCCGAAGATGTCTCTGTGATCATGTGGCCAGCATGACTAAATGCCAAAGGCACACAAAACATTGTTACCTTCCCACCAAAGGTGGTCCCTATTTTTCTACTTGCATTTTTTACCTGCTTTCGAACTGCTAGGTTGGCATAAGCTGGGACAAGTAACGGGAGCTCACCCCGTTAAGGGGCACTAGGGATTCGAATCACTGAACTGCCGATGTTTTGATCGACAAGCTCAGCGTCTTAGCCACTGAGCCACGGTTTCTCTTTATTAATATTATTTTATTTAATATTAATAATTAATAAATAATTAAATAATAATTAATAATATTATATTATTTTTATTAAATGCTTATAAATGGAAGAGCAGTTGAAAGGACTCGTGTTTATATTTCCATGGCTGGCCTGGCACAAATTTCCCTTCCCGGTGATTATAGTTCCCACAGCCTTAAATCTTCAGTTCTGTTCACATAATGTTCCTAATTTAGTTTACATTTCTAACACTGATCCCCAAAGCTAAATGCTTTCCACCAATTTACCACTGGTTGCCCAAATCCAGATGACCATTTAGAGGGCAGCAAGAGAAACAAAAATTCTAATCTTTGCTGCTAACCCATAGAAAGGAAATTTAATTGGTTGATGGTATGATCAGAGCAGTGGAGGATGGGGCTGGAAAAATAGGAAATGTAGTGTCCAGAATGACCAGATATTTTTACGTTAGATTTTTTTTTTAACCCACTGTTATTATGTTGTCACTCAAGTCAGCGAACATGCCTATTACTCCTTCCTCCTCCTATTTTCCCACAGCCACAACTGTACAAGGTTTTTTGGACTGAGACAGAGAGAGTGACTGGCCCAAAGTCACCCAGCTGGCTTTCATGACTAAGGCAGGGTTAGAACGTGCAGTCTGGATTTTTAGGGGAGCACCTGAACCACTACACCAGAAGGTTTTTCATGTGTTAATGAGGTTAGTGAGGCTTGAATTTCAAGCAAACGTACAACTAATTGTGGCCTTTAAAGTGTTGCATGTTAAAGTTGAATGGACAGCAGAGCAACAAACTCCCATTCCATGTGTGTGGGAAGAGCATGCTGTGGGAGGAGGTATCGTAAAACATCTGTGTGAATATGGGTTGAGTAAAGCCTGCATGATACATTATAATTTTCCTTTTTCATTTTTTCTCTCCTTGTCTTCAACTCTCAATTAGTTTGTTAACATTTATCTACATAATAAAAGCTTTACAACCTCTTCCAGAAACAGGAAACAGTACCTTCATGCTAAAAGAAAATTTTGCCTTTTTCACATCCTAATCACTCCACTAATCTGCATAAAGACAAGGAAGCTAAGAGAGGAGGCTTTCCATTCTCTTCAGTAAAAGTGCAGAGGGGATTTTTCCCCCTCATATAAGTGGACGAAAACAGCTTACCAAACAGGGTCTCCCAGGAGGGTGGGACAGAGAAATTATGGGATAGACTTTAAGAACCCCAAATGAGAGAGCCGAGGAGACTAATTCACTGCTTTGCTATGCTCCATTGCTTAGTGTCTTCTTTCAGTAGTGGTGCCTTGATGGGATAGTAACATAATAGAACCAGAGAGAGATGGCGGGAGAGAGAGAGGGAGAGGGATAGAGATGGGGATAGGGTAGGGTAGGACAGGACAGGACAGGACAGGACAGAACAGAACAAATAGAAGAGTTGGAAGGGACCTTTGAGGACTTCTAATCCAACTCCCTGGTCGAGCAGGAGACCCTATATCATTTCAAACAAATGGTTGTCCAGTCTCTTTTTGAAAGCCAGTGATGGATCACCCACAACTTCTGAAGGCAAGCGATTCCATTGGTTAATTGGTCTCACTGTTAGGAAATTTCTCCTTAATTCCAGGTTGCTTGTCCTTGGTTAGTTTCCAACCATTGTTTCTTGTCTTGCCTTTTTGTAACATTTTAGTTACAATAATGTTCAGAATCTAGATGTGGCAACCAGTCAGTCAAAGTTGTAGTAGATAGAAAGAATAGACTTGGATTGTGTCAAAGCTTTGATGGAAAGATGCAAGAAGACTGTTATCATTAGCTTATGCAGTACCTACTTTCACAGTTCATTTTATAAGCAAATCTGGCAGTTGAACAATTGCATGTATTATGCTGATAATACTATCTGTTCAATCGTGTCCAATTGTTGGGCATTCTATGGACCAGCTCTCTCTACATTGTCTGGTCTTGTATAGCTTCTTTCAGCTGTTTTATGTTCTGGCTGGTGTCAGCTTTGATGGTCTCCAGCCCCTATGTTTTTGGTGACCCTGCTTCCTGTTACTGATGAACATTCTGACTATATAATTGCCTTTTCCAGTGAGTTTGATCACATGACATCATTGGGAAATAATAAGGCAGAACTTTATTATTTTGCCGTCCAATGATATGTCTTATTTTTTTAGACTATATGACTTGCTTGTTTGTCACCTTTCTGTCCAAGGAACATGCAGGAGCCTTCTCCAACATCATTGCTCAAACAAGAGCCTTGATAGTACAGTGGTTTAGTGCACCCTGTCATTAACACAGCTGCCTGCAATTTCTGCTGGTTCGAATCTCTCCAAGGCTCAAGGTTGACTCAGCCTTCCATCCTTTCTAAGGTAGGTGAAATGAGGACCCAGTTTGTTGGGGCAATAAGCTGACTTTGTATAAAAATATACAAGAGAATGAAGGCTATTGCTTAACGCATTGTAAGCCGCCCTGAGTCTCCGGAGAAGGGCGGCATATAAATCAAATTAAAAAAAAAAGTGAGTTTATGCTCATATGCTAGTTATTTCACGGTTCAACTTTAGCAACCATGTGTAGCTATGACAAACACAATAGTGTGGATTAATCTGCATTTAGTACCAGGCTAATGATCTTGCTTTCTGTGCTCATTATTGCTGTGCAACCCAGTGCTGAAAACAGTATTTGATAAGATCTGTTCTTAACAGAACTTAATTATATGAAACAACAGCACGGAGATGTTAGAAAAAGATGACTAAACGTGGAGAAACAAAGAGAAGCAATGTGACACTCTTTTAGTTGCTAGGATCCCTGAACAATAGCAAGAGAAAAATACCAGGTGGCCTTTTCCATAGCATGCATCTGTAGGATTTTGCCCAGAGTTCAAAGAAAACATCCAACTCTTTCATCCTTTCAACAAATTCAAATGGGCTTAGGTCCCTAGATACAGAGTTTACAGCTTATCTCACATTTTAAATGTATTTATTTACAGTGACTTACAATACATTTGAAATGTATTTCTTTACAGCAGCTTACAATCGCTAGGAATGTAGTTTACTCGCATGCAGAGATAGATTGCAAATATTCTAGTAAAATTAAGCTTTTCTAATGCCCCCAAATAAGCAAACACACAAAATCAATACCAGCCAGAGATCATTTATGTTAATGCCAGCACCTTGCCGAATACGAATACGAAAATAATCTTCAATTGAATTCATATTCTACTGTGACATGTTTTGCTATATTTGAAAGGGTGGTCTTTGAGCATTAGAAATGGTTTATAACAGCGTACTAGTTTCAGTTTATTTCCTTCTAGAATTAATCTGAATAGTTCTTGCAACTCTATAGTGCAATAATGTGGGGAACCTAGGAGTTTGCGATTATTAGTTGTTAGTTACTAAGAGGCTGTGATTTTTAGTTGTGCATTAGGCATGAAAGCCAGCTGAATGACTTTGAGCCAGTTACTCTCTCTCAGCCCAACCCATCTCACAAGGTTGTTATGTGGAAAATAGGAGAAGGAAGAAGTATTGGGTATGTTTCAGTGGTGAAATCCTACCAGTTTGCTCTGTTCGAGTGAACCGGTAGTGATAAAAGCTACCAGTTGGTCCGAACCAGTATTTACAATGATCAGGAAATCCTGCTTTCTAGCAAATCTAAATAGCGCGGCACAGCTGTCCCCCCCCCCCCACTGTTCTACTTACTTTGTTAAGCATCCTTTTTCCATGCAAAATGTGCACGCAGGGTGTGTTTGATGCACACAGTGCATGCTCAGGCAGCGAACCAGTGACAACCACAGAAGATTTCACCACTGGTGTGTTTGCTACCTTGAATTGTTTATAAATGCAGTAAAAAAAGGTATTAAATATTTTGATCTCTAAGTATTTTTTCAAAGAATTGTACTAATGGGGAGACCAAAAACCTCTCCAACATTTTATGACAGAGAGCGTCACAGGTCCTCTATAAGGGAATAACCACAGAATCAGATAACTGTGTAGCTAAGAACAAAGATAAAAATAAAGTTTAAACCTTTTGCCCACAGCAAACTTCGAAGGTATTTCTTAAAATGTATAGAATTCACACATACATAAAGGACAGTTATATCTTTGCTTGAAAGTACAAAAAGAGAAAAAAGGGGGAAGGAAAGATCACTGATTGAAGAAGGAAAATAGCAGAAAGAGAATAACAGTTCACGGGAGCATGTATTTTTGCGTTGCTGATTCAGAATGGTGGAAGTAGGATTTTTCTTGGGAAAAAGAGAGAAATAGAATTTTTTTTAAAATATCACTTTAGCATTTGGGAAATCAATAAACTGTCATAAAGATTGTTTTAATTGGGAGTAACGAAGGGGAGCAGGGAAGGAAATGCTTTAGCATTGTGTTCCAGATAGAAAGAAAAAGCATCTTATCAATAATTCTACAAAAGGTTTCACTAAGATGTTTGATTTAGCAGCAGCAGCAGCAGGATATGATGAAGTGAGTTGCAAATTCCAGTTATCAAGATTAAATTCATTCCTTTGTCACGCACAAGCAGAAAATAAAATAATAGTGTATATGTGTTTGATGTGTGTATATAGATACATATGTACGTGGTAATAGTGGATACATCCTTCCTGCCTTCCTTCCTTCCATCCATCCACCCATCCATCCATTTATTTAGATATTACTTGTTGACTAGTTCTTATTCTTAAGGAATGTCTGAAATTCAAATTGCAAATATAAATTGGAAGGATAGAAAGCATTAAGATGGGGTAGAGAGTGTCATACCTGACTTTTAATAATCAGAAATCCCAAACTGGAACAGAGCCTCAATT
This sequence comes from Pantherophis guttatus, assembly GCF_059756535.1. Lineage (NCBI taxonomy): Eukaryota > Metazoa > Chordata > Lepidosauria > Squamata > Colubridae > Pantherophis > Pantherophis guttatus. The sequence goes on from NC_142064.1 coordinate 179,758,119, forward strand.
GTAAGCTATCATTATCCAAATTGTATCAGAGCTTGTTTACAATTCCCATGCTTTGGATGGAGGCATTTGCAATAATACGTAAAAAAAGCAATATAGCCCAAGGAACTGATTATGTTTAGCTGTTCCTTTGCAAACATCTGTGATCAACATTCAAATTGTGAAAGAGAGATCTGGCACAACACATGAGATCAAAGGATAGGTTAGAAGGTGTGACATTCCACTCTGTATAGAGATGAATTTCCAAATAGAATTTTTGCTATGGATGAAGCTAAAAAGGTGGCATAATGATTGAATTGAGTGCAAGAAATTTGCATCAATTAATTCAGTATTTAAATTCAGTAACTTCAATAATTTCAATAGCAAAATACATAGCAAGTATGAGACGGACCTTCCTAATATGTCATTGTTCTTATGATTAATCATAACTATTTATTGATTTTACCAGGCTACTATTTCAGTGCTGCTTTAGCACAAATTTCATTATTGTATTTCCAACATAAAGATTTACTGCAGTTATGCCTATCTCCGATGTGGAGTTTCCTGGTTCTTATAAACTCTGGATCTAGTCTGCATAATGATCAAAATGCCTACTTTTATTTCATGCTATTCTGTGCCTGTAGATAGCTATTCCAGCTGTGACTGGCCCTGCTGTAACAAAACTCGGTGTGTGAGAATGAGCACCTGTAGATTCGAGACTCTGCTTTGCATCACAATGTCAGTACTGTTTCAATCTGCAGATTTTATTTCAGTTTTTCAAGAAGATTTCCGTCGTTACTAAATGTTCATAGGCACCATTATGTATATTTAGGAACCTTTTTAGAAATAGGGATTTGGATACAGACAGAAGTGTTGCATACAAAAAGTGGGCGCATATTTAAATGCAGTTACTTCTCAAAAAGGATTGCATGAGTATCTGGAACTTGTCTAAATGTACTTTTTGGAGAAAGAAAAGTTGCAGTGTCTCTTTTCGCTTCTACCATTGGGCAAAAGACATTGAAGCATAGCCAGCCAGACAAACAGTTTTAAAAACAGCTTCTACTCATGGGCTGTCAGACTTTTAAACACAATCACTCCACACACATACGGAAATGTATGACAAGTCTTTTTTTTTCCAATTACAGTACTTGTATAGGGATTATTCCCTATACTATTTATGTTGTTTTGTATTTTCTGTTATGGATTGCACCAGAGTGGCTAAACCAATTTCATTGTATATATGATGTACAATGACAATAAAGGCTTATCTATCCTGTTTTATATGTATTTATACATATATAATATGTAGGAGGTTTGTTTTGTTTTTTTACATTTAACAAAGATCCAAAGTTCTACTCCCTAATTTGTATTTGGAGTCTCTTATCAAGCCTCTATTTATGCTTTATTAATACAGTTTTGAAGGGAGGTTTAAAAAACTCTCTTGACGTAAATAATTAGAGCACATTGTTGTTTATCTAGGTTCTTGTGTTGATGCTTTATGATATTTTTAATGAAACCCTCTGTGTGTGTGTGTGTATGTGTGTGCGTGCGTGTGTGTTGTGTGTGTGTTTGTATTCTCTGTATAGCCACAAATGGAATGAACTTCACTTGTAGTGCGATGTTTCCTAGCAACTTCATGCCTGTTATACTTTTCCTTTTTCTATTCTTCACATTAAAAGCAAAGTCATGTCCATTAATTCCCAACTGTAGTGAAAACTTCTCAGAGATTTTGTTCATATTTTCATCTTGCTCAGATGTTCTTGGGGAAGGGGAGACTTAGACTACTGTGATTTGTTGATCACTCTACAATTTCCCTTGAAGAAGATCCAGAGTTCACAATTAATATATTTTTGCATTTAAAAGAAATGGGAACGTTACAGTGTGATACGTCCCTCGACAATATACATTTTGGTTGTTCAAACATCAGACGTGACACACCAAGAGGTAAAATAAAATGTCTTTGAGGCACATTTTAGGCAGTTCAACTGCTTGTTTCTTTTATTGCCTGAGTAGTGCAAATGCATCTTTTTCTTATTTCAAGACTGTCCATTTTACAAGCATCAGAAGAACATTATAGAACTTGTTAGTACATGGCATTTCTTGACAATTACAACTAACCTTCGACATGCTAGTGGCAAACAAATTCTTATACCTGAACTTCTCAATGTTGGCAACTACAGAGAGCCAAAGGCTGGTGGTGAAAGGAAACTGAACAGCTTATATTTCACAGAGAAATGGCTGACATTGAAAATCATAGTTCAGGAATGTGAGTTTCCCTAAAACTGAGTCCCATTTTCTCCTGCCTAAAGCAATACATGCCATTGTTCCTTTTACTCTGTTTTACACCTAAAATATTGAATCTGGACACCACATTTTAGGAAAAACATTAACAACTGGATCATATCTAGAAAGGAATAAATGTAGAGAAGCTGGAAGCAGTGTTTAATCTGGAGAAGAAAAAACTTCAGAAATATAATCTGAAGGTATGCAGAAGACAATTTGTTCAGTGTTGCCCCAGAGGACAGGACAAGGAGATCTTGTCTGCTTAGGCATTCCCGGGCTGCATTAACTGAAGGATAGAGTCAAGATCACATGAAGTGTTAGTATCGCTTTATAAGGTCTTGTAAGACCACACTTGGAATATTGCATCCAGTTTTGGTTGCCACAATATAAAAAAGATGTTGAGATTCTGGAAACAATGCAGAAAAGTGCAACAATGATGATTAGAGAGCTGGAGGCTAAAAAATATGAAGAACAGTTGCAGGAATTGGGTATGTCTAATCTAGTGAAAAGAAGGACTAGGGGTGACATGATAGTTGTGTTCCAATATTTGAGGGGCTGCCACAAAAAAGATGGGTCAACCTATTTTGCAAAGTACCAGAAGGCAGGACAAAAAGCAATGGCTGTAAACTAATCAAGGAGAGAACCAACCTAGAACTAAGGAGAAATTTTCTGACAATAAAAACAATTTACCAGTAGAATGGGCTATTTCAGAAGTTGTGGGTGCAACCCGCAAGGTCCCTTCCAACTCCATTATTCTGTTATCTCAGTTGGAGATAAAAAGACATTTTCTAATGGTAGGAGCTAATTGAACAGAGTATTTCAGGAATTGGTGGACTCTTGATTTGAAGTATTTAAACAAAGGGCTGGATGGCTGTCAGCTAGAAATAATGTATTAGATTCCTGAATTGGGTTTATATGATTTTCAAGGTTCCTTCCTACCATTGTATTATATGATTCCATGTTCTCTTACAAAAAAAACTATGAAGATATAATATTAACAGTTTACTGATTTTCTAAGATCCTAGGTCAGTGATGGCTAACCTTTTTGCTATCGCGTGCCAGGAGAGGGGGAGCGGGGGAGGGTCATGTGTGCATGTGCCCACGCGCATGCGTGTGCAACCCCCTCCCCCCTCCCCCCCGCTCCTGGCACATGATGGCCTGGTAGGCCCGTTTTTCTTTCTTACCCGGTTCCAGATCCTCTCTGTGTATCTGGGAAGGGCGAAAACAGCCTTTTCCACTCCCTTGGAGGCCCTACGGAGGCTGAAAGAGCCCATTTCCCAACTCTCGGTGGGACAGGAAGTGACATTTTTTGCTGTCCCCAGCCTCCAGAACCTCTCTAGGAGCCTCTCTAGGACTCTCTCTAGGAGTCTCTGGAGGCTGGGGACAGGAAAAAACATCACTTCCTGTCCCATCAGGAGTCGGGAAATGGACCCTTTCAGCCTCCGTAGGGCCTCCAAGGGAGTGGGAAAGGCTGTTTTCACCCTTCCCAGATACACAGAGAGGATCTGGAACCAGGTAAGAAAGAAAAACGGGCCTTCCCCACCCCGCCCCCAGGCCCTCCAGAGGCAGGAAACAGCCTGTTTCCCTACTTCTGGTGGGCCCAGAAGGCCCAAAAATCAGCTGGCCAGCGCGCGCATGCACCCCAGAACTGAGCTGGCGTGCCCACTAATATGGCTCCGCATGCCACCTGTGGCACGTGTGCCATAGGTTCGCCATCACGGTCCTAGGTCATTCCTCAGATACTGAATGTCATAATGACAGATAAATTTAGATTGATTTTTTTAAAAAGAATAAAGCAAAACTAGATTTTAGGCATTTATGTATGGTTTTTATCAGCTTGAGTTTCAATGTAATAAAATATTAACTACGTAATAAGATTTGAATCAACTGAAATTTTAACCAGGAGTAAAGTTGTTTTTAATTCACTCAGTCTTTTTTCTGAATAGATTAATATAGTACAAAGTTGTATACAAGGCTTTACTATATGTACAGTAACAGAGATAAACCTAGCCTTAGGTTTTGTGCCTAAAATAGGATTAGAACTCAGTCTTTGGGGCTTTTTTCCCTGTACCTTAACCACTGGCTCTCCCATGTCTTATATACAAACATAAATTTTGCTGACATATTTTTAAGAAGATTATAAGGACATAAAAAACCTGCTGGATGAGGCAAAGGCCTAATCTTAAACATGTTTTCATGGTGACCAATTTGATGGCTTTAGGTTGCTTGTAAGCAAGAGATAGGAACATTTATGTGTGTTTTCACTCTTTAATTTTTATTTGAAAGAATGCTGCTCCCAATAAAGATAGTCCTAAGTATCAACACCGCTAGTTCTTTTAAAGACATCATCATGTCCTATGAAAATTAATTCCCCAGGTTAAAATGTATCATATTAATCATTCATCAAGTTTAAAGAAATTCTTCTGGAGGTCTTTACAAGTCTTGCAGCATGAACAGTTTGATATTCTCCACATACCTGGAAACCTTACAGCCATACCCTATGTCAGTGATGGCTAACTTTTTTGCTGTTGCGTGCCAAAAGAGGGTGGGAGTATGGGGGGGGGCCCTACGCGTGTGCCCACACCCATAATTTAATGTGCCCTGCCCCCCCCCGCATATGTGCGCACAACCTCCTACACTTCCCTGCTTTTGGCACACAATGGCCCAGTGGGCCCGGTAGGCCCATTTTTTATTCTCCCCAGGCCCCAAAGGCTTTCTAGGAGCCTGGGGAGAGCGAAAACAGCCTTCCCCACTCCCCACCCCCCCTGGTGGCCCTCTGGAGGCAGGAAACAACCTGTTTCCTGACTTCCTGTGGGCCCGGAAGGCCCAAAATTCAGCTGTCCGGTGCACGCATGTGTGCTGGAGCTTAGCTAAGGCAACGCTCAAGTGCCCACAAATATGGCTCCACATGCCATCTGTGGCACACATGCCATAAGTTTCCAATCACGGCCCTATGTCAAGATATTTGACTGATGTACATTTTTAAAAAATAAGTCTCAACATTGTCCATGTGGGACTCTGCTTCTTACTTATTTCTATTTAGTAAATTGTCCATGTTTTCCTAGTTTTTGCTACAGTTAGCAATCCATGAAAGGATAGGCCTTTTTTTAATGACCACTAAGTTAATTCAAAATCTTTGATGGGAAACTTTGTCATTCTTCTGGAAATCCAAGCAAACTATTCTTACAAAGTTCATGTGTCTATTGACATTCTGAAAAAATATATATAGAGAAGATTGTTGAGGCAGGATTATTTTTACAGAATCCATGCTGATTTTCCTTCAGCAAAGGATTATTCTTCTATGGGCTTATCTTTGCTTTAGTTATCATTTCTAGACATTTGCCCAGAACATTGTTAAGCTGAGATACCTATAATTATTCACACCTATAATATATCCCCTGGATATATTCTGAAAACTGATGTCACGCTGGCTAGCTTACAATCATTTGGTAACTAGTCTGATGTGAGGGAGAAATGGCTGTTTTGGGGAGGGACTCATATGTGAGCAATTTTATAATTAAATTGTGATGCCTCAGGTAGATGCTCTCAGGATCAGTAATAAATGACCACCTATTCTTCCCTGATATCCTAGAATATTTTGTCATGTTATCTCAACTTATTTTAATTGTTTCCATTCTCTTTCTGGGAAATGTGATGCAGATTCAGGTTCTTGTCCTACAACTTACGTTATATAGATAGCTGGGGGGCGGGGGGGAAATCATTCTGTTTACTTACAGATTCTCTGCCAACTCTATACATTTTGTCATATGGAACTTATGAATATTTATAAGCAATGAAATTAAATTTATATTCAGATTACATTTGTTGTTTTTTACTTAGCATATATGCTATTTTAAAATAGGAGTTTCCAAAGTAGTATCTGCTGTATTGAAAATTAACTTTTTTATTTTAATACTTTTATTGCAAAAGACAAAAAATAAGATAAAATAAAACAAAAATGCTAAATATAGATTAAAAGCATTATAAAAAATCTTTCCAGTAACACATTTCTCCTTTTCCTTCTATCTGTGTCCCCAACTACTGAGCACAATTTAGATATCGGTTCTTTAGTATGAACATTAAAGATTATTGCTGGTCTCTGTTTAAATCCTAGAAACCCAACTCCAGATGTCTAAAAATGGTTTGCTGCATATTGTGTTATATTTAGGGAGCTGTTTGAATTTGGTTAAACTTCTATTAATGTCAATTTTGCCATTGCAAGCTTTCTCCGATTTTAGTTCCCCAATCTGATACTGTCAGCAAGATTTCTCTTTTCCAGTGTCAGATCGGGTTTGTTCTTGCAGCTTTCAGAATATATATAAGCAAAGTGTGATGTTTTTCATTTCTGTTTTCTGGAATTATACCTGATAAAAATATCTATGGTTTTGTTTGAATTTTGTTTTGAAGACTTTTGAAGATTTGATGTACATCTGATGCAGAGGTGGTATTCAACAGGTTCTGACCAGTTCTGGAGAACCGGTAACAGAAATTTTGAGTAGTTCGGAGAACTGGTAAATACCACCTCTGACTGGGCCCGCCTCCATCTATTCTCTGTCTCCAGAGTCCCAGCTGATCAAGTGGAAATGGAGATTTTACAGTATCCTTCCCCTGGAGGGGGGTGGGAATGGAGATTTTACAGTATCCTTCCCCTGCCACACCCACCAAGCCACACCCACAGAACCGGTAGTAAAAAAATTTGAATCCCACCACTGATCTGATGTACTTTTGAGATTTTTTTTTTAACATAACACTACATATGATAAAATCCTTCTTTTTGTGGGGTTTCCAACATTTGTTATATACTTCATTTATCATGGCAAATTTTTACAGAATTATGTGATGATGATGATGATATTCATTCAATCATGTTCAACTTTGGCAATTCTGTGGGCCAGCTCTTTTCACATCTTTCGATCTTGCACTGTTTCTTTGAGTCTTTCTATTGTCTGTATGGTGTCTAGTAACCATGTACTTTGGTGGCCTGGTTTCCCTTTAAAGAAATTATGTTTGGAAGAGTTAGTGAATCTTCCAAACATAATTGTTTTCTCCAGTAAACAGAGTTATGTACCGTCTGTAAAGAATTTTAAACCAATTTCCCTTTAAGTTGTAACTTGGAGGGAATGCTATAGATTTTCCCCCCATAATTCTTTAGTTGATCCTCTATTATTGCTACTTGGAAGTTTTGCACCCATTTTATCACATAGATTTTCAAATGTTCTCTTTCTATATCATATCAAAGTGATTATTTGTAAATATGTCCAAATTAGTGACCTTGATTTTGTTCAAGCCTTTCAAATTCTGATACCTTTATCAAAATCTCTCCTTTTTTAAAGATTGGTTTCTATTCTTCTGATTTTGGAAGCTACATTAACTTTCAATGTTCCTTCCTTCATTAAACAATTTTTGTTGTGTTTTTTGGTGTTTCATGAATCCAGATATACCATGTGTCCCCGAAAATAAGACAAAATCTTATTTTCTTTTGACCCCCGAAATATGGCCTTGGCTTTATTATCAGGGGTCTTATCCCTTGGCCCCAGAGTGCCGACCAGCTGCTTCACCGGTGCCACTCAGGCCACTGCCTCCAGCAATTATGGCAGCTTTTTTGTTACTTCCCGTGCAAACAGCACAAGGTGAGGAGTTGAGCCGGGAGTGTGAAGTGGGGGAACATGTCCCACACAACCGCTGTCGCCCAAGATCAGCAGGCCAGATTCGGTGAGCTGAATGCACCGCTGCCACTCGGGAGAAGAAAAGAGAGAGGAGACACTGTGAGAGACATTCTTCTCCTCCCGGGTGGCAGCAGCACATTCAGCTTCCCGAATCTGGCTTGCTGATCTCAGCTGGCGAGAAGAATGGCAGGTGGGGAGGGGTGGAGTGGTGGAACAGCAAGATGCATGGAGCGAGACGGGGCTCTCCTTGCTGTCTCTTCTCCCACCCACCCCTCGCCGGGCATGGCAGGATCTGGAAATCAGGTAAGACACGGCAGAGAAGTGACCATTTGAACGTAAGGAATGCAGCAGGAGCTTGAAGTTGCTAGGTGGAGAGCACTACAACTTCGGACTTTAATCCAAGTTTAGAAAAGCGGTCCGAGTCTCCCTTTGCAATCCTGCATCTCCTCTTCTTCTTCTGCAAAACCATGGCCAGTGACAAATTCATGTAAGTGCACATTGTGACCGAGGCAGAACTGGAGGGGGAAAGCCAGAAAGTTGGATTGGTTTTCCATCAGTGGAAAAAGCTGGGACAGAAGTCCATGCCACAAGTTGTGGCTGGCCCTTTCCAATATGCTTCTTTGTATCTCTTGGGTTCAGTTCGCGCGGCCCGGACATTGAAGGCTGGGGGGAAGCTTCACTCTGCTGTCGGGTTCAGGGCTGAGAGGAGTGTGCAGTGCTCTCAGCTGAAGCAAGAACACCTCATCCCATGCCCTCCCCTCCCAGTCAAAGAATGAAGTTGGGGGGAGGGAGAGAAAAGCAAGGGTAAAAAATAGTTGCCTTCCAAATCTCCAAAGGATGTGGAGTTGAGATCTGGCTAAAAGGTCAGCGTGCCATTACCAAATAAAAGCAGACGGTAGGATATTCATTCCTGTTGCTTCTCTCCCTGTCTGTCTCTCTGCCTGTCTTCTCCACCATGTCTTAACTGATTTCCAGCTCCTGCCATGCCTGGCGAGGAAGGGAAAAAGACGGCAAGGGGAGCCCCATCTCTCTCCATGTGTCTCACTTCTCCACTGCCCCACTCCTTCCCACCTGCCATTCCCCCTCGCCAGCCGAGATTGGCAAGCCAGATTTGGGAAGCTGAATGCACTGCCACCGCCTGGGAGGAGAAGAACATCAGAAATGGGCTCTCTCACAGTGTCTCCTCTCTCTCTTTTTTTCCCAAGTGGCAGCAGTGTGTCTGGCTCACCAAAACTGGCCTGCTGATCTCGGGCAGCAGTGGCTCTGATCCAATCCTCGCCAGCAATGCTGCGGGCAAGAACTGGCCATGCTGATCCTGCTTCATGGCTGCACAGACAGCCCGCAACAGCCACTGCTTGGAGCTCCAGCACCAGTCGCTCTCCCCCTAGTCCCAGGTCAACAGGGCTAGGACTGGCAAGAGGTTTTTTTTGCAGCCACTCTTTGCAACCACCACTAAGAGAAGGGGCACACAAGCTAGGGTTTGCAGGAGCAGCCTCTGCGTGATGGCAGATGCATGGCAGGTGTGGGGTGCATGGGGCATGTTCCCACTACCTTTCCCCCCTCTCCGGCCTTGCCTCCTCACGTCATGTTGTTTGCGCGGCAACTGCGCATGCATCTAAGTATTTTGGGAGGCTTATTTTCAGGGAGGCTTATTTTAGCACATGTGCTCGAAAGTCCAATTGGGCTTATTATCTGGACATGTCCTAGTTTTGGGGAAACATGGTATTACATTTGGGATATGTAATTAAACCTTTTTACCATAAATTTACTTAAAATAAAAACATTGAACAGTGATGATAATAGTAAGTTTTCTAAATTTATCCTTACTTTTACATACATTCCTAATTTTTAAATAAATTTTGTTTATAAGTGTCTGAAGATTTTTTTAAAAAAATTGTTACTTTATATCATAAATATCTAAGAGGTCCATTAGCTAAATCTGTGCCTTCTCTAAATTGATATTCTGCTATTCAGAAATTTTATCCATTTTGTTACCCATTATAGGCATTTGCTCTTTAACTAGATTAGGAAATGGTAGTTCGCCTCTTTCTTTTGAGTTTTGCAAGTTTTTCAATCATCTTTTTTTTTCTACCTCAGAGTACAAATTGTATATTATCAGTCCTCAGATTTTTGTCTGAAATTGAGTTGGTGCATTTTGGAAAAGAAAATTCATCTTAGGTTGTGTATTCAATGTTATTATTATGATGAGACCCTAGTCAAGAAATTTAAAACTTTTCCACCTTTCCTATTTTCAAGATCACTTAAGGTCTATCCATTTGCAATCATATTATAAGCAACTGCGTTCTCTTCGCTGATGATGTAAAACTATTCAACACCACTGACAATGCTGCTACTCTACAAAAAGACCTTGACTGTCAGAATGGTCAGATTTGGCAACTCAAAATCTCAACCAACAAACGCTCTGTCTTACACATTGGAAAAAAAAATAATCAGAACACAAAATACAAGCTGGGTGGATACAACCTAGCAGACAACCCTTACTCTGTCAAAGACCTTGGAGTACTTATCTCAAATGATCTAAGTGCCAGATCTCACTGTAACAGCATTTCTATAAAAGCATTAAGAGTTGTTAACCTAATCTTGCATAGCTTCTTCTCCAGTAATATTGAACTGCAAACTAGGGCATACAAAACTTTTGCCAGACCAATTCTTGAATACAGCTTATCTGTCTGGAACCTGCACTGCATATCGGACATTAATACAATTGAACAAGTCCAAAGATATATCACGAGAAGAGTCCTCCACTCCTCTGCTCGCAACAAAATACCTTATGTCACTTGACTTGAAATTTTGGCTTAGACAATTTAGAACTGCAACGTCTTCGGTCTAACCTAAGTGTAGCACATAAAATCATCTGCTACAAGGTCCTGCCAGTCAATGAATACTTCAGCTTCAACCAAAACAATACAAGAGTACAAGTAGATACAAACTCATGGTAAACCAATCCAAACTAGACTGCAGAAAATACGACTTCAGTAATAGAGTTGTCAACGCCTGGAATACACTACCTGACTCTGTGGTTTCTTCCCCAAACCCCAAAAACTTTAACCTTACACTGTCTACTGTAGACCTCACCTCATTTCTAAGAGGTCTCTAAGGGGTGTGCTTAAGCACACCAACATGCCTACCACCCCTGTCCTAATGTTTCCTTTTATTCGTATCCATTTCATGTATTCATAATTATGTTTACACTTGTATCTGTTATCAAATACATGCTTGACAAAATACATAAATAAAATAAATGAGTAAGTAAAATAAAATAAATAAAAACAATTTGTTGTGGTAATTTTAAAATATCTTTTTTTATGTTCAGTCAAGTAGAGTCCTGGATATTTCACTAAATCTTTTTTTATCTCACAGCCACTTTTTTTTTTTTTTTTTTTACAATGTTGTCTTCTTCAGAGAATAAATGCTTTGTTACTGTCTTAGGTTTTTTTTCATTAATTTTATATCCAGAAAGTGTTTACTTGCATCAGCTACCACATAGAGATTTTTGGTTCTGTAATTGTTATTAGTGCTCTGTCATCTGTCACAGCATGTCATCTTGCATTGCACTTCTTGAAATTTATCCCAATTATTTGTTTCTCTTTTTGGATCCTGTTTGCTAGATCTTCCAAAGTGCACATACTAAAGAGAGTGAAGCCGCTATCCTTGTGCCTTACATTTTTAAAAGGTTGCATAGTGTTCAATTTACTGTAATCTTTGCTATTTGAAGTTGTAAATTTTTCTCAGAGTTTATTTTATCTAGAGCTTCCATGACAAATAACCATTTCAACAGCTTTTCAATATCTAAAAATATGATTGCTACCTTTTTTTCATAATGTGTATGTGTGTGTGTGTATTCATACACACACAAACACACACTAGTAGGTGTATAAATATGCTGCTATGTATCTATTGTCTGTCTGCCTGCCTGCCTGCCTGCCTGCCTGTCTGTCTGTCTGTCTGTCTGTCTGTCTGTCTGTCTATCTATCTATCTATCTATCTATCTATCTATCTATCTATCTATCTATCTATTAACCTGTCTGATCTATGTGTATATACTTCAGGTGCACAATATGTAAATTCAGCTAATGTGGGGTACATATCTTGCAATCATCACTCAAAATAATTGATGCATGACTAAGCATTTTTCAGGTCTTTCTGTTTTTTCTAAAAGTTACATATGATTCTTCTCACATCTTTGATATTGTTTTTTTTTTTTTTTTTAATTTGATTTATATGCCGCCCTTCTCCGGAGACTCAGGGCGGCTTACAGTGCGTTAAGCAATAGCCTTCATACTTTTTGTATATTTATACAAAGTCAGCTTATTGCCCCCACAAACTGGGTCCTCATTTAACCTACCTTAGAAAGGATGGAAGGCTGAGTCAACCTTGAGCCTTGGAGAGATTCGAACCAGCAGTAAATTGCAGGCAGCTGTGTTAATAACAGGGTGCTTTAAACCACTGTAGTACCAAGGCTCTTGTTATTTGAATTAAAAATAATCACCTTGAATAATGATTCTACTTGTTCCGTTGTTAGTTTTTTGTAATATTGGGACATCAAACCATCTCTTCCTTGCCCCTTTCAAATCTTGATTTTTTTTATTGCTCTTTTGAAAACTTGAGTACTATAGATTTATTTAGTATTTGTTATGTTCTTTAGAGTCTTCCATAAGTTCTGAGTATTTGACATATGTATGGCACACCTGAAGTTATAACTAATATCTGGAATGCAAAATCAATAAACCAGAAAAAAAATCAAAACAATGGACCACCAAAATGGCTGATTAAGTTGCAAAACAATATCAACATGCTTAAGTCAGATGCAAGTAACATAGAAAAAATTAAAAAAATATGAAGAAGAAAAGCCAAAGAACAAGAAGACCAAACAATACCTGATCAAGAAACATTGCACAGAAACAAGGAAGATCAATGAAGCACTAAAAATAATATAGTAGAGAACAGCAAGCCAAGAAAATCAATATAGTAGCAAATAACCAAGCCAAGAAGATCAGCAGATACAAAACTCAAATTTCAACTATAAGCAGAATCTCCAGTTTCAATCGAATCAGAAACATTTTACCAATCCATCAATGGAGAGACTGCAATGAACCAGTCAAGTTCTTTGTCACTTTTACTTGACAAAGAAGAAATAGATAATCAAGTGCCTAAAGATAACAAGAGTTAGTAGAAATATCAGAAGTTTTGAAGACACCATTTTCAGATTGTTGTGATAGCTGGGAGAGGTTATCACCCAGAGAAAAATTGTTCAGGGAGACTCAGTATCACCACTACTGTTTGTCATTGCACTGGTATCTCTGTCAGCAATCCTGAACAAATCATGCCATCACTATCAAACATCAAAAATATCTGCAGGTTATCCAACCTCCTTTATATGGAAAAACACCACCTTAAAGTGAATCACTGCTCAATATTGTTTGTATATAAAGCCAAGATATTACAATGGAGTTTGGACTGGACAAATGTGTCATGCTCACCATTAAACAGGAAAAAGTAGTACAACCTGAAGGAATCAAGATGCTCTATGGAAATAATATCAAGAATCTGGATGAAGAAGATCACTGCAAATACTTGGGCATCATACAAGCTGATGATGCCCAACATTAAGCATATGACAACATTAAGCACCCTGATCTCAAGAAGAAGGTTAGTAATGAATACATCTCAAAGTCCAAATTCAATGGAGGAAAAATCATCAAGGCAATTAATACCTAGGCAATTCCAGTCATTAGATACATACCTGGAATAGAGGATTGGGCTCAAGCAGAATTAGAACCCTGGATAGGAAGACCAGAAAAATAATGACAATCAATCTCCTTCATCCATACAGCAACATTGATGGACTACATAACTGCAAAACACACCTGATTTAACTGTGGTTGAAAAGAAAATGTGAATAATTGATGTGGCAATAGCAGGTAATAGTAGAATAGAAGACAAAAACTTGAAGAAGTTTGGTACAAAATGTAAGTATGTTAGTAAGTAATGTTAGGTAATAATAAGTAACCATAATGCTGGTATAATATACTTGCAAATGGGAATACAGAACTGAGGAATGTATAAAAGGGTTAACCAAGTACAGAAAGTGGCTTGCTTAATCTTTTAGGATAATCCAGAATCCTGTAAAGGTTAAAAAGATTTATGTCAGGAAACAGAAAACAAACAGAGAACAAAAGGGAGCACAAATTGTGGTAGAAGAACTGAAAGGAAAAGAGAGAGAATTTGAGGAATGTAAATCCCCCCCCCCTTAGAGGAAACAATACAAAGCATTTTAAATACATATGTTTGAAGCAGAAAACAGCCAAAGTTGGGATGTTAGAATTAAAGGGCTGGGATGAGCCTGCTCCCTGCTCTAAAATTTGTGGTATTTTCCTTAATTCCTAGGCCTACAGTCCACAAATTAAAATCATGGCCAGGGATGCTTGGTTTCTCCTAGACCATTTTTTGTCATTTAGCAAATACACACAAACCAATACACAAAACATCCCCCCACCCACACACACACAAGGGGAGGGATGTAGTTTTGGAAAGCCAGCTTCCAACACTTGATCTTTCCAACTCTCAATCTCTCCCACGCCTCAGCTTTTCTTTTATCTGCAGCAGAAGAGTTTAAGAAATCTTTGGATTAAGAAATCCAAGCATTGGATTATCATTTATAGATGTTACAATGGCAGTTAGTTTCTTGTACTATACATTTTATGACAATTATTGAACCACTTTGCCCAATGGTTCCCATGTGAAAAAAGAGAAGGAGAATGGATCTGACTTCAACAGTATCAGCAGGATTGTGGTAAGACAAGTGTTTCTCTTAAAAAAGAAAAATGTCACTGAAGATGGGGTCCAGAATGGAAAGAACTTGCAAAACAGATTCTGTTCAGTTCATGCAACGAGTAGATTTGAATTTTGACTACTAACACCATTTGTTACCAAGGAGTAAGTTGCATTAACTAGCTTCTGTAAATTCCAGAATTCCAGTGATTCATGGAAAAGCCGAGCAAGAGACTGTTTGTTGTAAGTAGTTAACTTTGAACATTCTAGATTTATGTAATGAGTCTGTAGTATCACCTTTCAATTCATTTTCTCACCCTCCAACTGAAAGTTATAAAATGATCCATTAGGCATTTTATAACTTTCCAAAAGGCATATTTTAAATTGATATATTCCAATGTGAGAACAATTACAATAAATAATCTTGGGGAAAAATGGAGGATGTGACAGCTGATCTAAAAACAGAGATGGAAGATAGGAAAGCAGACTTAAAAACATAACCTATGAACATTGCAAAGAGTACTGACTGCAGTTGGATGTGATATTAATTATATGTTTCTGTTAATTCAGTTGGCTTGGTGTTGTCATACATTGCTTTGAAAAGATTAAACAAAGCAATTTGCTTCCTCAGTTTCTGACTGGTTTCTATATTGCTATTCTGCTTTTTCAGTATACTAAACCTCTTTGGAATAGCATAATTTTATCATATCGACTGATTGCTTACTAGGGAGCAACAGCAGAAGCAGGCAAAAAATATTATTAATGCTACAATTAGCATGCCTATAAGGAATATCCACTTGATGGGGGAAGGGGTGAGTGAAAATAAAATAAAGTTAATATTCATGACCAAAGTGATACCCTTTTGTATATGCAATGTTGTCACATACAAAAGGGACAAGGTTTGTGTCCCACAACTATCACCACCATCTTAATGTTTTGGGGTCTCCCTGCAGTTTGACTCTCTCTGGCCTTCCCTATACTTATAAGTCATCCCCTTATGTCTTAAATCTTTTCCCAACACAGAAAAGAGTAGAATAAAAAAAATAGTTTGACACGAAGGCATACTTGTTGAATTTATTTTCTATTTTTTTTTATGAAGTAGAAGGAAAGGCAGAGCCTGGGGACAGAGTCAAGAGAGGAATCAGCCTGGAGTCATTACATTCAGACAAGCAATCTATGTCCAACCCCCTCGCCCCTTTCAAATGCCATTAGCTCTTATCTAGCACCAATTTAGTGCGGACCGTTAGTTGACTAGAGTCTTGTGTGTAGGCATAAGCAATAAATCAGCTTACCAAGAACTTAATGTGTAGGCCTGATTCTTCCTGCCTGATATTACCCTCTCTTTTTGTACTGCATCAATGACAGGTTCATTTTCAAAGGAGTGATCAGAGGGACAGTACAGATACAATACCAACATTAGCTCTTCATTATTATTTTTTTGCCTTGTTCCAAAAATGTTTATTGATATCTAAGGTTGAAATATATCTCTCTACCAATATCTGCTGCTATGATCATCACTGATCAACTTTAATCAACTTTCTAGTACTTACCTGCCATAGGCTGGCACCTACATCTAGTAAAGCCAATAAATACTGTAATAAATCTGCAAATAATATTAAATTTCCCTATTTCATACAGAAAAAAAGAAGTGAAGGTAGTTGTGAAAATCAGAGCAATATTAAGCTAAATGAGCAAATACATGCAAGACTCAAAATTATAGTACTTAGGGTTATCTTCAAAAATAATTCAAAGAAAGCGTTTTGAGTCATGGGCTATGGGGAAGATATGACATTATGTTCCCTGTGAAAAAATGGGCAATAGCAGATCAGAGCATCTTCATGTTCCTGAACTCATCCAGAATTGTTGAATGGGTGGTTTACAATTTAGAATGTACAGGCTAACTCTGTAACTGTTAATTATGGTTTCCTTCCAAAAGGAAAATATCAGGGGCACCTGATACTTTTTGTTATTATTTATTTATTTAATTTTTTTGCTGTGCATCTCACTGCAAGGTGATTCTGGACAGTTTACAATATTAAAATGAAAAGATGATAGACAGACAGACAGACAGATAGATAGATGACAGACAGACAGACATAAAATCAAAGTAAAATTGCAATAAAATACAAGTTATAACTAAATGGGGAGGAAGGGAAAAGAATATACAGTGGAGGAAAGGAACTGCTATTAATCAATCATCCACGTTCAGTGTGATATGTCTTCCTTTGGAGCCCTAGGCCAACTGGCAGTATCAGGACCTAAGGATCTTACAAAAGGTCTGGAGTGTGGGAGCCAATCTCACCTGAGGAGCCAAAATGTTCCAAAAAGCTGGGACCATTTCACAGGAACATGTGGCTCTAGATTCACAAATATTGAGGGTAATGCTTTCATCAAAGCATTTTTAAACATCGTCTCCTCTGATGTTCTATAAAGATTCACAGCCTCTTTTTCAACTCCTCTCTCAATTATTAACCTCACTTTACATTGAGAGGCAAATAAAGTTTCCTTACTGAAGTCTCATTTCAGACTGGTATTATTGCTAATATAGTGTTAGTAAAATTTTCAGTCGCATTGCCAACCATCAGCAGATTTAATGTGATCCTACTGAATAAGTTTCCAATCAAGAAGCGTTTCTGATGTCAAAGAGATCCATAATAGTATAGATTTATGACTTTTGATGGATATTTATGTACACATTCACAAAGTGACCTTTGCTGAATAGAATCAACATTCTCATCATGAGGTAATGGGGTTTTTTTTAATGTCAATGCCTCTAACTAGTAAATGGGTTTGAGGTTCATTGCCTTGTTAAGATGTAGCAGAAAGCATTAGCAAATAGCACATATGGGAGACTAATATGCTGGCAACCAAGCAGGAATTCTGAGATGGTATTCCAGTCTTTTATTATGTCTCTCATGGAATGACCAAAGAGTGACAGATCTTATAGCTGCACAAAATGTATTGTTTGTGAAGAGCTTCATTAGAAATAAATATGCACAACCAGATAGGGTTGCCAGGTGTCCACTATTTGAGCAGACAGTCCACTTTTTTCACATTATGTTCACTATTTTTTTTCACAAAATAGTGGACATTTTTTTTATTCAAAAGCTTTATGATGAAATGGTACGTAATCTAAAGCTGTACAGTCTAAGAGAATAAGGATAGGAGAATCGCGTTTTGTCTTTTTTTTCATAAGTTAGAATGAGACAAAGATCAAATGCTCATTGCAATAATCACATTTTACACAACAGCGCAAAAAATGCATTAAAGCAGTTATCTTTTGATATCGAAAATGTAGTGCTGAAGGTTTTTGCCGAATTTTCGAATTCTGCGAAGAAACGAGAAAAGTTGAAATCATTTTTTGAGTTTTGCGAGTCAGAATTCCATGAAGTTTTGCGCCATGTTCCAACACGTTGGTTAAGTTTGTTTAAAGCGGTCGAAAGACTTCTTTTAAACTGGATACCTCTAAAATCATATTTTATTTCTCTTGGATCTGATGAATGCCATAAGGTTATCTGGAACCTTATTTCGGATCAGGAAAATGAACTCGCGAAGGATGATGAACCAACAATTTCAGAATTGTATTTATATTTCATGCACTTCTTCATGTCAATAATGCAAGACACCCTACTGAAGCTGGAAAGCAAGAAAATTATTGCATGTGATCTTCACATTATCATGTGTAAGCTGCGTGATTCTTTGCAAAAAAAAATACGATGAGCAGTTTTTGGGAATGAAAGTTTTATTTGCCTTACGTAAAAAACATTTGCCTGAGAATGCCGTGCAAAAGTTCAAGAAAGAAGCCATCAACGTCTATCAAAGTGCCATTGCGTACCTAGAAAAATGGTATAATTTCACCAATTCAGTATATGAGATGCTGAATTGTTTCAATCTAATTGATCGCAATAATCCTCCAACTTTAGAAGAAATGACGAACATCTGGTTATTATCACCATGGCGAGAAGAACTTCCACCCAACACTCTCTCCGATGAAATTTCTGCCTTAGAAGAAGTTTATATTCATCTGCAGGGCAATTCATCCCTTGATAAGTGGACATACTTTTTCAAGAAATAGCCAGCTCCGAGTTTACTGAAACTGTTCTAGTATTGTGCATCAATTCCAGTATCAAATGCAAACATTGAACGAATTTTCAGCATCATGGGAAATTTGTGGACTGACGAATGTAACTGTATATTTTTTTTAATATTTCTCAACGTTGTACTGAAATTAAAGAATTATTCCTTAAACACAAAGAATTGATCAAAGCTGCGCAGTCAAATAAAAAATACACACGACAGCAAAGTAAAATGTAATTTAATATTTTACATATTATTATAATATATTTGATGTTTTGAATTTTAAGTAAAGTTTTGAAGTGATTATTTTAATACATGTTAAAATGTTTGTAAGAAAATATATAATTTAATTGTAATTTTTTTTTTTTACTACTTAACCCCCCCTCCCCCCCCCCCGCTTCTCCGCTATTATTTGGAAGCAGACTTGGCAACCCTACAACCAGAAAAAGTAGAAAATGTCCCCATCAATCAATTATACAAATATTATTTTTGACATATAAATGATCATGGAAATAGGAATTATAAGGCTTAAGAAATTACATTTAAAAAAAAAAATCACAAAAAAAGGAGCAATCAATCCCAGTTGATTGCTAGGAGTCCTTGTGTGGAATAGTGCCATAACAAAATCACTGTGAGACTTCACCTGCACAAGTTGGGGAAATTTAGTTGTTAGTCTACATGTCCACTTATTGATGATACAGACTTTGGAATAAGTGTGCTAATAAGAGGTAGTGTTAGATCATAAATGTGTCATCCCTTATTAGCAATCTGTTTAGGATGATTCTATACACTCGGAGTTTTTTTTTCCACCAATGGGCATCAGATTTTAAATTTCATTCTTGAGAATATGGATATCCTAGATATGAGAGCGGGAGAGACACTTTCTCAGTCATCAGCACTAAATGATAGCAGCTTCATTCCAAAACGTTCCAGTGTTGTTGTTGTTTTTAATTTCTATGTTCATGCAGAGTCAGTGGAAGGTTCCCACCTCTTAAATATTACAGCAGTTGTTCCATGTTCTGCATTTGTTGAGTGTCCTTGGAGCTGATGATTAGGAAGCAAAGCAAAGAAACAAACAAGCAAAGTTTTCTGTGGAGTTTCCTCAGCTATAGGTTGTTTGAATGGGAAAGGGGAAGTAGAGAAGTTTCTCTGTACAAAGCAGTAAGAAAATAATGCCATTAAAAACAATATATTTGGGAAGATTTTTAAACTTCTACAGAGTTTGCGTCAAGTGAGATCAGAATAACAGAATAACAATTAGAATAACAGAAATAGCAGATTTTGAAAGAACCTTCCAAATCTTCTGGTCCAAGCAGGTGACCATTTACCATGTCAGACAAATGGGTGTCCAATATGTTCTTTAAAATCTCCAGTGTTGGAGTACTCACAACTTCTGGAGGCAAGCCATTCCACTGATTAATTACTGTCAAGAAGTTTCTCCTTAGTTCTAGGTTGGATCTCTCCTTGATAAGTCTCCATCCATTACTCTTGTCCTGCCTTCAGGTGCTTTGTGGAATAGGTTGACTCCCTCTTCTTTGTGACAGTTCCTTACATATTGAAAGACTGCTGTCATGCCATCCTCTAGTTCTTCTCTTCTTTAGAATAGACATACCCAGTTCCTCTAACCATTCTTCGTGTGTTCTTCATGTGGGATGTTTTTAACCTTTTTAAAGAAGAATACAAGAATACAAAGGATAATGGGAAATGATAGTTAAAGAAGTTTACTACACTGTTTATGTCACAGGATGCAAACAAATAATCATGCAAGGAATAATCACTGGTTTCAGGAAAATAAACATTCAAGAAACATCTAATCATGAAATATTTGGCCCAGAAAAAAAACAGTGTTCTTGCAGTCAGCAGTATTTTCAAAAAAGAACTACCAGAAATATTTCAGACTGAGGGAACAGACTTTCTTTTACTCCCACTGGGATTGCAAGATAGTCACTTGTAACTTTTGTGTGTGCAAAGGTAAAGCATTTGCCACAGAGATATATTTGTTGTTTTGAAGGGGCAGCCTTTTAAAACTGCTATTAGACTTAATTAAATGCCTTTATTCTGCTTGAATCTAGCAATAACTCTGAAATTCTTTCCACCCAGAAAGAAAGGTGTTCTCATGGAGAAATAGATTGGAAAATAATACACGTTGGAAAGCAGAATGCAATGGGAAGGGTGGTTTAAAAAGAAAAACTCTGTAGGAATTAGATAGACTTGAACACTTTAATTGTGTGACTGCTCCCCTTTCTTATTCTTTTCTTTCCCTATTTCTTTTAATGAATAAGACAATTAGTTCTCTTATCTCTTGAGACCATTTACCTTCAGGATGCTGATTGCCATTGCTGTTTTATCCATGGATATTTGGATTAAATGTATAGTCAGAATGGCATTAATCGTTCTATTTTTTTAAAAAAAAAATTCAGCTACTAAGTTAAGCCAATACAACTTGTTTTATGGGTTAATTGAGAGCAAAAATATAGGTAGTTCTTATGACCACAATTGAGCCCAAAGTTTATGTTACTAACCGAGACATTTGTTGTGAATTTTGCCCTATTTTACGACCTTTCTTGCCACATTGTTAAGTGATGCACTGCAGTTATTAAGTAAGTAACATGATTAAATGAATCTGGCTTCCCCATTGAGTTTGCTTGTCAGAAAGTCACAAAAGTGAACATGTGACCTAAGGACACTGCAACGGTCACAAATATGAGTTAGTTGCCAAGCGTCTGAATTTTGATCATGTGATGCTGGGGATGCTCCAATGGTTGTGAGTTTGAAAAATGGTTATAACTCACTTCTTTCAGTGCCATTGTAACTTCAAACATTAAGTGAACTGTTGTAAGTTACAGTTAAGATAATGTAGGTATTGTAGTGAAATGTTTACCGTATGTCGGCTGTAGAAATCCAGATAACTACTACAACAGGAACAACTCTTGATCATATAGATTTCTACCCAGAAAATAATGCAATAAGCATAAAGATTATGTGGGAAATTTTACTTCTAATCTGTGAATGACATTTAAGCAAATGGACTGTTTTATCTTTTCTTATTTTGATATGAACATGATTATTTCTGAATGATCAGAAAAAGCTATCTTTTGTTGTTGGTAGTGCTTTATAGCATATTCTCTGAAACTTAAGTATCTGTAAATTTAAATCCAGTTTAATGTAATTAGGGATGATAAATATCCATTACCTTAATAATGAAATATGCGTTTGAGAAAGTAAGACAGCCAGGGCTTGTTTCATGTTTTCTACCATATCCTTTAGAAAATGCAAATTTATGCTCAGATCTATTTATATTGCAAGGAGTTTATTTTTGTAAATGTATATAGTTATCTGAAATAACAAGAATGATCATGCATTGTAGTATTTTTTATTTAAATTACCACTATTCACTATTAATTTATGCAGTGACATACAGTAGTTGCTCATACAATAGCTTCATCCATGAGGAAGTTCCATCATATTTATAAAGAAATAGCAAGATGTTATGTTAACTAGTTATTTAAAGATAATGGAAACAAAGTATAGCTATTAGAAGAAATCATAATCTCATATTGAAAGCCTTAAAAAATCTATATACTACTAAAACTCTCAGTCCTCTTTGTCTGTAACCTTTAATTGGGTGAAATGGTGCATCATAGGACAACAATTTTTGAACCAACCTCAAATGAACTGAGTTGTGGTCCCCAATCCCTGGTCCATGGACTGGCACAGGTCCATGACATAACAGTAACCAGGCCACCTAAACAAATAAATCCCCATCTGTGGGATGCAGCCAGCATCCGAAGCTATGCCCCCTCCGGTCTGCGGAAAAATCTCTTTCCATGGAACTGGTCCCTGGTGCCCAAAAGTTGGGGGCCACTGAGCTAAATTACAGAAAGTGTCCAAAACTTGGGACTCATGACTCCTGTGGGATTCAAATTTTCACAAATTTGTGGCCACTTCAATGCTGCCACATCCCCCTGAGGGTTCAGTGTATCAGGGTCATCCGATCTTTCTGAAAGCTGGATAGACCCGCCTGTCTGGTCTCTGGAGTTTAGTTAAACCAGTCCCACCCCAGCTTTGAAGGCCAGGTTTTGCCATCAGCCACCAGAGAACAGTGAGTAATGCTCTAACTAGAAGGAAGTCACGCCCATTCCCACTGTTATTTTGGTTATGGTTATCTTGTTTCTTTGTTTAAGTAAGTAAATATCTCTGAACTGCTGACCCAATGGGTCACTGGATGTCCAGTAGATCTTTCTTGTTGTCAAGAAAGACTACATATAATTTTTACACACTTTCTTCTAATATTGTCTACTTAGTCAACTTCAAATAGATGATGTCCTTTAGAGCAACAAACCCACCTGATATAGTCTTTAGCTTTCTTGTTGGGTGTACAGTAATGTTGTCTAATGTGCCTGCAGCATATAATATTCGTGCAAATCAGTATTACTTGAATTTATCTTCTTCGTTTCTTCAACCAGATGGCTGCCCTGATTTGTGCAATGGCAATGGGAGATGCACACTCGGTCAGAACAGCTGGCAGTGTGTCTGCCAGACCGGCTGGAGAGGGCCTGGATGCAATGTTGCTATGGAAACCTCCTGTGCTGATAACAAGGATAATGAGGGAGGTGAGCAAAAGTCTTCCAATTCCCAGCCTTGAAAGAACAGAGGGTTATGTGCAGCTTCATCATGAGTCATTTTACGAGTGAAAGACCCCCTCTCCTACTATTGTCAAGTGTTGTTGTTACATTTCCATTGAAGCAAATGAGATGGATAAAGTAGTACTCTTGTGAGCAAAATAATGTGACCTGAAAGACTTATTTTAAATATAGGGCTTGATTCATTTCTGGCAGAGCTCAGATTTGGAGGCTACAATTCTCACTAGGCATTTGTGTGGTTTAGAATTTCAAGTCTCAGTGCTCCTTCAGATATACGCTCTGTGTGACTTACACTTGCAAAAATACCAGCATACATTGTAGATAATTCAAGCAAAGGCACAGATGATTAAGCAGGAAACTTTCCAAGGTATTGTTAACTGCCAGCTATGGGCAAATACAAGAGAATTCTGGACAAAGGTAATACTTGTATTTTATCAACTTCAATTCGCAAAGCAGAAAGTGCTAAATGGAACGGAATAGTGGAATTCATTTTACTGGCTATGATACAAGAATTTATTCTTGAGAATTTTTTTTAATTAAAAAACATGTTAATTAGTAAAACAGAGTTCTGTCTCAGTATTGATATATAGTATATTGTCCTAAAGACACTATATACTGGAAGAAATTTAACCAGTGATAAATTGAAAATGATTTTAGTATAAAGTATATCTCTGACTTCAAATGCTATAGCTGTTTTTACACATTCACCAGTCACACGTTCTAATGTATTATATTTTTTTCAATCTACATGTGTGTGTATGGTTTTTTTCCTTCCACATGCATTTTTATCCATCATACAGTTTCCAAGGATTTAGCTCCAGATATACTGAATAACATTTGAAGAACTCATTTTTATTAATAGTTTAACATTAAACTAACAACCTTTCTTGACATTTAAAGCTTATTGTCACAAGTTGTTTACTTGAGTGTTTCTTGCATTCTTTGGCCTGTTGACCCTGTTGACC
Organism: Pantherophis guttatus; assembly: GCF_059756535.1. Taxonomy (NCBI): domain Eukaryota; kingdom Metazoa; phylum Chordata; class Lepidosauria; order Squamata; family Colubridae; genus Pantherophis; species Pantherophis guttatus. The sequence goes on from NC_142064.1 coordinate 179,782,521, forward strand.
CATTCATATGAAGGTTCAGCATTAGAGTGAAAATAGAACCAGATGATTGGATTAGCATGATGTTAACAGCACTGGAAAACTGAAGTGCCTTTTTTTCCTAATCAGCTGTAATATAGTTGAACTTTCTGCAAACTATTGTGGGGTGAAGTGGAAGTGAATTGTTTTGTTTTTGAGATTCGTTGAGAAGTATACAAAAGTAAATAATATTTTGATATGTTGTTTTAGAGAAAGCTAAATAACCCAAATTATAAAATTATTTGCAAAACATGGAGTTGCTATGTGCAGTAAAAACAGTAGATGAACATCTAATAAATTTTGCAAAATTAAGTAAAAATCTTAACAATAGTTCAACAGGGTGCAAGAGAGAGATGGGCAATGTCTTATTCCCTGCATCCTGTATTTGTGGATTTATTTATTTATTTATTTATTTTATTAGATTTCTATACCGCCCTACTCCCGAAGGACTCAGGGCGGTGCACAGCCAAACAATAAAAACACATACAATACAGAATTTAAAAATAGAATAAAATCAAATTAAATAATTTTGGCCCTGACAAATTTAAAACCCCAAACTTTTAAAACCAATTTAAAATTGAATATATAAAATACTAAAAGATATTTAAATGTGATATTGTGAAATGAGATATTTAAAAGATGGATAAATGTGTAAAGAATGTTTTTTATGATGTAAGAGGTTGAAGACAACAATATAAGTGTATTTCAGTATGCAGATTGTACTAATACATTATATTTGCTATTGAGGATCTGCCTGACAAGGTGGCAATACATAGGCAATCCTAGTTGATCACACACATACCAAAACAAGTTAAGCAAGAACAGATTTTTTTTTTCTATTACATGGGAAATTTCACAGCTGTGTAGTAGACAGGAAAGCTTAAAAAATAGCCAATAAAATATGGAAATGTCCAGAAAGTTGTTAAGACTTGTGCTTAAATGAAAGGAAACTTTGTCTTTTAATAAATCTTTTATGTAGGATCTATTAGTACCAAAATGAGTTTAACTGTGGAGAAAAGTTTATTATGAGTATGTGTATGCAAAATTTATTACGATGGGGAGAGAGTGAGTATTCCTAGGAGGAGTAAGCAAAGAACATCAAGAATGTAAGTAAGCCAAAACTATATATATATACTCCTAGGCATGGAACTCATTGCAAATCCCCAGAAAAAAACAACTAGTAGCTATATCAGACAGAAACAAATTAGAAAAATGGTAGAGGCAGACAATCACTTTAATGATAATGGTAAAGTATCATTTCATACGGTGCAAGGAAAGAAAATTATAAATGACTGCTATATTTTACCAAAGAAATAGCATGGATAGATAATATCAAGTAATGAAAGCATTCTGAAGAAAGTCTATGTGGTTGCTAAAAGTTGACACAGAGTTGATGGCACACAATCAATCAATCACTGTAAAAACAGAAAAAGAAAGATGCAAACAAGATGCTCAAGCTGGCACTTGAGCAAAAAAAAAAAAAATCTTTAAAATACTGTACCATTGTGAGCTTTAAAAATGTCTTTTTACTACATTCTCGCTTTTTATGGATATCATTGATGATGATAGAAATTGTCCAAAACATACTGTGAGATAAAGTTCATTTGTATAGTAGGAATCCTTGATTTTTTACAATATTTTTTTATTTTTTCATTGTGGATATATTCTAAAAATAGGTGCAATGCCTCTAACCAAATGACAGAGATATGAGGTAAAGAAAGCACTGAGAATGTTTTTTTTTCTGATTTGTCATAAGCAGAATGAAATGGCATGCACACTTCCATTTGAGTTCATATACATATACTATACTTATTTAAAATGAGAAAAAAAATGAGGAATTTCTGTCAAAATCACCAACCAAATACCAGTCATGAAAAAGAACAATTCTGCTACGCTAAAAATTAAGAAATTGCAAGAAAACTCCATGTTGTGTTCTCAGTTGCAATTTTTGCACTTATTTTCTTGGAAGCTCATTTTCAGTTATATCCACAAATTTGTTTGAGCTACTTTAGTGTAGTAATTAGTGTGAAAGGAATAAATTATTGTATATTTAAAAAGTACAGGCCCTTTTTATAATACATTATAAAGTATTCTGATAGGATAGGACAGGACAGGACATATAGACCTAAGATAACAGAGTCACACAGGAAACTTTTAAATAAAAAGAGGGTTTTTTTAAAAAAAAAATTAAATTCTTTTTCCTGTGCAAAATATTATTTTAAATCAGTTCATTCTAAATGTAATGATATTGCTTCAGAAATGGGGTCACAGGAATCTTCCAACTTCTTATAGCAGAAGTTTTACTTCTCCATTATTCTTAACTTTCTGTGATACCCCATCAGCTGAATTAGAGTTTTTGCAAGTCAACACTCAATCTTTAAACTTCTCCTTGTTCCTTGCTCCAGGCAAATGCTGTGATAACATATTTACAAATCTTCCTCTGAGTTGAAAACATTTTAAATGGCTGTAGAGTAGGATATCCTTGATCACAAATTCTCCATAATTCTATGGCTGTTTGCAATTATATGATGTGAAAACACTGATGTCATTACACTTTTAAGAGAAAATGTTTTTGGAATGTAAAAACTGTTTACTATGTTTTTCTTCTTGCCTTAAAGCATACTGATTTCTCTATTTGTGGTCCAATATGATTGATTGATTGATTGATTGATTGATTTGTCCAATTTATATGCCGCCCTTCTCCATAGACTCAGGGCGGCTTACAATGCATTATAGCAATAGCCTGCATACTTTTTTGTACTGTTTTTATGGTCAACCACTACAATCTTAAGGAAGAAAAACTCTAAGGAAGTCTGAGGAAAAATGACTAACTAGATGAAACAGTTTAGATATAAATGCTAGGACTAAATTAATGTGGGAATTGATTAATTTTTAAAACATTTATTCCATCATAGTATGTTTGGAATTATGATTCCCCCTGTTTGTATCGAAGGCACTGTTGTAAGGCACTTCCAGGTTGAAAGACTTAGCCAGTAACATTATTGTTGCCTGGGCTCTTTTCATGTCCCCAGGAGCTGGAGCTGGAGCAAATGGTGGGAGCTTATCCCACCATGCAGCACTACTCGGGTCTCAAATGCAGGGTTGCTAATCTCCATCACAGCATCCTAACCACGTGAGCCACTGCTTTCCATGGAATTATGATATGTTTGGATCATAATCATAGGGAAAAAACCCAGACCAAATAGAATCCCTAATCAATTCTACACAGTGTCTATTTATTTTCTGCTTAAAAATAAAATATCAATCAATAAAATTCTTGTATGACCAGGAAGAAAGTTCGTCATTGTCAAATACGTAATGTTTATTTTTCTTATCTTAGAAGACATCAGTAAGTTGTTTCATAACTTACTGATTTTTATATATGTATAGATATGCCTACACAATTTGCACACATGTATTTAAAGGGAATGCTTTTCTAAAATATTTTTTTACCAAAGAAAGTTAAAAAATTAGGAAAGAAGTTTCCTAATTAAAAAAAAAGGTTTTCCAGATGCTAGCTCTTTATTAAAGCTTCATTCAAAGGTGTGGGTATAATTATTTTTTAAAATGTTTGAAATCCATTAATTTACTCTATGCAGAATCCTTTTAAAATTTAATCCCTTTTTAATCAAGTTCTCAGTAAATAATTGTTACGTGTATTTGATGGAGATTAAGGCTAGTTTATTTATAATTGTATGATAAATTTTACACTTGTGATTAAAATCTATAAATTTCATAAGATGGCACATGCAATTAAAACATCATAGACTTTAGTGAGTTAAAAGTATTTGGAAATAAGATTAATAGACATACCAGAGGTTTGAAGTTATTTTTAAGTATTATTTTTCTAAATTTCTACTAATAGAAGTAACAACTGAACTACTTGCATGACTTGGGTTTATCTACAAATATATAACCCTCAATCTATTACTTAGCCCTATTTTTATTTGTTTCAGTTATGATCCTTCCCAGCATTAATAAGCAGCATATAATATAATATATAATAATTTTGAAAACTTAAAAAATCAAGGGAGACCCCCTAGAGTAGCACAGCACCTCTGAAAAAGGTAGTTTACAATGTTTCTAACAGAGAGCTGACTACAGCAGAAACAAGCGTCTTAACAAAAGGCTTTAATTTTGCAATAACGCCCAAGAAAATTCCTACAGAAACAATAATATGTGAAGTGGAAGCCAGCTTAACAAAACTTAATGTTGAGGATGCTGATAAAATTAGGCATGAGGTTACTAACATTATCTGCACTAGTAAAACCCCAAAAAGTAATCTGTCCAGAGAAGAATACAGAGCATTGCAGGAACTAAGAAAGGATGACAGCATAATCATACTGCCCGCAGACAAAGGTAATGCCACGGTGATAATGAATACGGTGGATTATGACAAAAAGTTGCTCGAGCTCGTCCAAGATGTTATATATAAACCCTTAAGTACGGACCCAACCACATATTTAGAAAAAACTACCAAAACCAAGATAAAGGCCAGTCCAATAGATAAAGAAGTTCAACAAACAATCATCCCTAGAGAGAAGTCATCGAAAACTCCAAAACTATATGGCCTCCCAAAAATATATAAAGAGGACATACCTCTCAGACCCATAGTTAGCTCTATAGACTCTCCGCTACAAAACTTGGCTAAGTATTTAGCCAAACAACTACAACCGTTTGCGGAATGATTACTTCTTATGTGCAGAACTCATATCATCTCATAGAAATTCTGAGAAACCAACACATAGAGCAGGGTGACTTACTTGTAAGCTTTGATGTAGTCTCATTATTCACCCAAGTACCCATTATAGAAGCTCTAGCAACGATCAAAAATAAATACCACCCACCAAACCACATCATAAAATTGGCAGAGCATTGCGTATCTAACACTTATTTCATGTACAAAGGGCAAAGATATAAACAAATGCAAGGGGCACCAATGGGATCACCGCTCTCCCCAGTTATTGCCAATTTGTTCATGGAGGGATTATAAATTAAGGTGTTGGAACAAACTACTTATAAACCAAAATTATGGCTCAGATATGTAGACGATACGTTTGTGATCTGACTCCATGGAAAAGAAAGCTAGACAATTTTCTAGCACATTTGAATAACATGCATCCGAAGATACAGTTCATATGGAAATGGAGATTGAAAATCAACTCCCATTCTTAGATGTATTAATATATAAGAGAACTGATGGCACCCTAGGACATAGTGTCTACCAAAAGAAGACACACACAAATAGATACCTAAATGCACACTCACACCATCATCCCTCACAAATAAATTCAGTAGCAAAAACTTTAATCACTAGAACTAAACGTCTAGCAGATGAGGCACATGTACAAACAGCTTCAGACTCTCACAGAGGTATTAATAGCAAATGGGTTCCACGAAAATAAAATTAAAAGTATAATTCGACAAGGGACATCAGGACAGAGAGAAACCCAAAAAGAAGAACAAAAGATGGGAAAAGCCATCCTGCCCTATATAAAAGGAACCATCGATAAAATTAGCAAGATACTACAGAAACAAAAAATAAAAACAGTGTTCCGCACAGATAGAAAAATATCAATGATGTTGAGAAACCCCAAGGATAAAATTGAGCTGGAAAATCAAGGAATATACGAAATACCATGTTCCTCCTGTCAGTCATCTTATATTGGACAGACAAATAGACGAATAAGTGTACGTTTAGAAGAACATAAAAATGCAGTGAAAAAGGAAGAACAAACTTCTTCTTTGGTATAACACATGAAGGCCACAGGACAGAATATAGATTTCAACAAGGCTAGAACAGTGGTAAAAGAGGAACATCTTAATAAGAGAATAATTAGGGAGGCTATCGAAATTGAAAAGAGGCCGCACAATATGAATAGACGAGATGACGCCTCTAGTTTATCAAGTATTTGGAAACCTGCACTGAGGGAAACTTGAATTTTAACATCAGAGAATAGGCAGAGATCCCAACAGGCAACCAGTGGTGTTGTAATGCATACAAGAACCCTTTCCTCTTTGCAGTTGATAGCTAGCAATAGGGAGAGAGAGAGAACCAAGCCAGAAGATATGCTAAGATCTCAACATGCAACCAGTAGTGCTGTGATGCCTACTAGAATTCTTACCTCTTTGCAGTTGACAGTTGGTAATAGGGAGCCAGAGGAAACTGGACCGTTAACACGCATTCAGGCTGCAGTTAGTGTAATGAAGCATGACCCACAGCTTCTAAACTGATAATAAAGGCCCAAAGATGACAAGGTAGAGAGCTTGTCGAAACGTTGCCTAACCTTAAAATGTTGGTTCGGATTTCAGCCAGAGTTTTTGAAAGACCTTAAAAAGTTTGTTTGGGAATTTAGAGGATTCTGAGCTGGGATCTTAGCCAGGATTTTAAACATTTTAACTAACAAACTTATAATGACGCCCAATGGACTCCCAATGGCAGCAGGGAGCTTGCTGGCTGCTGGAAAAAAAGCCTAGAAACTAGTGGATTGGGATTTCACTGAACTAGGGCTGCAGAAAAATCTTGGTTTACCTAGGAAGAACCTGGCTAAAGAGAAATACACATAAAGACCTACAAAAAGAAAAGAAAACATACATACATACATACATACATACATACATACATACATAAACTGGTAAACTTTATATTTGGAATAGCAGTAGGAGAAAAATGACAAAGCATTCTGCCAAATTTGTCTCAAATCATACTGCAGAATACCATTTTATCATTCATTATTTCAGTTTATAAATCAAATTTCTGCCCATGTCTGAGGTAATATATAAGTAATCAAAATAAGGTTTGAGGAAAACAAGTAAAATTATGATCCAATGACTCTTGTTATTCTCTAGGGATTGAAGATGTACCCTATTTCTGTTTCTGCACCTTTCTCTATACTATTTAAAATATTTATATGCCTATAGTTTTACTGCATTATTTTCTTTCCAAAGAAATCCCAAACTAACTTTAAAACCATTAAGAGGATATTGAATTTATTAATTAAATCCTAAAACCCAAACTCTGAAAACAAATACATAGGGATAAATTTACACAGATAGCTTCTCTGTAAGGTGTCTGGTTTTTTTTTTTTTAAAGAGATACTACCTTGCTTTGAATTCCTGTTAGAGAGAAGCTGGGGAAGATTGTTTGGTGAGGTAAAATATCACCACTAATCTGGGTCCTAAATTATAGTAGTGGAGATTTCTAGATATATAACTGTGTTACCTTAACCATGTCTCATTAGCATAACACCATATCTCTACAGAACATGTCAGTCTTTAGCACTTTTATCATCACCGTAGTATAACAAGTACAGCTTCCTTAACATCACATCAGAGCAGTAGAAGAAAATAAAAATCAAATCTTGTAGCTTCAATTTTGCCAAATGTGGGGCATCTTACCCAGTACAATACTGGTTGGGTAATGATTAGAAACCGTTTTCTAGAGATTTTCCAGTTCTCCTAGGAAATTCGATGGATTGATTTTATGTAGTTTATTTTCTTGGGAAAGGAGGAATAGAATCTAACCTTCTCAACATTATCTGACATGATTGAGGAGATGATATTCCACATTCTCTTCAGAACTCTTATTTATATCATTTCTTACCTTTTACTCAAGCCAGCAAGAGCAGCAATTAGCTACAGATAGATGCTTTAGTCCCCAAAGCACTTAGGTAGAAAGTGGACTTCCTTTTCCATTGGGTTTATAATCCATTACTGTTTTCCCATGAACTATGAAAGAATACCAAGCAAAATTTCTGCATTTTTTTCCCCTTAGCAGTTGTCATTCAATTTGAGGAAAGGGCAATTTGCATTAGAAAACGTTTCAGAGAGTGGAATATAACAAGAGTGGAGCGTGTGCGAAAATCTTGTATTTCACTATACTCTCTCCAACAAATTGCAACCTTTCCGGCTTTTATGCATTGTGCTTTCTTAGTAGCAATGCTATTGTTGCCACTAATGGAAACTTCTTTGTTTAAGATATTGTTGGAGAAATTCTGCTTCTCCTAAAAGAAATTGGACAGAAAATCTTGTTCACTCAATTTTTCCCCTACACATTTTGAAAGGTCTTTTGTGCCCAATTCCTGTAGGAACACTGTAAATTAAATGAGATAAAATTAACATTAGCCCCAAAATGTTGGTCATAGGTATGTTAGTTTGATGACATCTATAAATATTTTTGCTTATTTTTTTTTAAGATTTACAATTTTATTTATTTACTTATTTATTGTTTCTTTATTTATTAATTTTTCTCCAGAGATGACTCTACGTAGCTTATAAAAATTGCTACACATTAAACTAATTTTTAAAAAAGGCTAGTAATAAATACTATTAAAAGATGGGGAGAAAGGGAATACAAAGTACACGGGCATCCTAATCCAACAGCCACCTCCAGAAAGGGCATCCCTATTGGGGCCCAGGCCAGCTGGCAGAGCCTGCTCTATATTAGGCCTATATTAATTTTGATTATACAGGTACAACCCAAACTTGACTTACAACTACAACCCAAAATTTCTGGATTAAGTGAGACATTTGTTAAATGAGTTTTGACCAATTTTATGACCTTTCTTACCACAGTTGTTAAATTAGTAACACAGTTGTTAAGTGAATCTGGCTTCCCAGTTGACTTTGCTTGTCAGAAGATTGCAAAAGGAGATCACGTGACTCCAAGACACTGCAACCATTATAAATATGAGTCAGTTGTCAAGTTGTCTGAATGTAAATCATGTGACCACGAGGATGCTGCAATGGTCATAAATGAAAAAAATGGTCATAAGTTACTTTTTTCAGTGCCATTGTAACTTCGTATGGTCACTAAGAGAACTGTTGTAAGTCAAGTATTACCTGTATTTTATAATCTATGAACTGGACAATATGGTATTTTAATTGGCAAACTGTACTTTTTTTGCCTTAATCCAAATGCTGGTTGGTTGTTATTCTGTAGATGACTCTCTAATGACCATGCTGATTTCCTTCTTGTCTTCTAACTTATTTCATAAATTAAGAATCCAAATTAATGTTCTTCCATTGTAAATATCTTCTTATACAAAATAAGAGGAAATCAGAGGAAATATAAGCATATCTAACCAGTACAATATTCAACCTGGATATAGTTAACATTTTTTTCAGATTAATATAGCAAAATAAAGAATATTTCTATGTCTTTAAATAAAAGTTTCTTTGGGGGCAAGACAAGATTCCTTTCGCAACGTAACATGTTTTCTGAGCAGAATATTTGACCTATTTGCTTAAGAATGTGTTATCTTAGTTTTTAAAAACAAAATCATCTTTTAAAAAAAGAGAAAAAGAGAGTGAGAGAAATGACAGATCTTGCCCTCCTGTAATAATTATTTGGACCGGTTTTGCTTTTATAGAATGGTGAATCCTGTGATTTGATATTTCATCAGGCTTGTGGCATTTAAGATAATGCAAGTATTTCGGAGCACAAAAGCAAATCATGTAATTTAGCTTGCCTCATCAAGCTCTGCCACAGCAGGAGTTTCTAATTCAGCTCAGACAAAAGATTTATAAGGTTCTAAGTACAAATACCCACAATACCTCAGGAGGAGGGAAAAAGGTTCCCTGAGCAAACACAATGGACCTGATACTTGAAGTCATTTTTAAAATTGCTACCATAATAAACAATTGAAATCTATTATTGATAGTTTTAAATATATAAAAATATGGGTAGCATATGCAGCAAATCTGGTTCATACTGGGAGTCACTAAATCATGAACTTGTTTTTCTAACTTGGGGAAAATATTCTGCACAATTAGTAATAATGGCTTTGCATTTTCAATCTTCACAAGTTTGTTACCAACATTAATTTTATTGATTCCGGCAATGACTTTTTGAGTGAAAAACTGCAACCAGAATTTATCAAAATTGGCCTAGAAGATGCCCACAGGCCCGTAGGCAAGCAGTGATATGTACAATTTTTTTCACAGTCAAAGGACCAATGTTCTGAATTAAATGCAGGTCTTTGAATTCATTTTTAAACAAACAAAACAGATGTTCCTTCCCTATGCTGACATATAGAGAATACAAGGTTGTTATTTTTCAGTTCTGGTGCCTGTTCAAACTTGGTGATATAAAACCACCCAAAAGGCTTATAAATTTGTGTGCTTGAGATTAAATGATGATTAAGTGTGTGCATTTAGGATACTTTCTATGTAGATAATATGCATACATGGATGTTGTAATATACTTAATGATAAATTCATTCAGTGAAAATGTTCCTGCGTATTTGTTTTTGTTTTGTTTTTAATTTTCCTTTGCTAAACTCTGACTATAAAGGAAATTGAATGAAACATATGAGTGAATGAAGAACATGAGTGATTGAATGTATGCGAAATACACCAGAAGTCAATTGATCTTCCCTGCCTCATGCTTAAGCAGTAGCTTTGATTGCCTGTTCAACAGAGGATTTCTTTGACAGGCAGCTTCAAGTGACAGATGCTGCTCCCTTTGGACTGAAAGTTTATGTCAATCATCTAGTGATCTAGTGATGCTCATATCTTTGCTGTATATTCCCTGAAATGAGAAGGCCGGGAAGAACCATTGTTGATTTGCCTGTACTGTAACATGTCACTTCCATCACCAGCAACTCATCTCTTAGTTGTTTGTAATTGAATCTTTATTAATTTGCAATTAATTTGGGCTTGGCATTGTTAGTTTGATCTATCAAAACTAAAGAAGGGATTCTATATATTTCTGGATCTCCTGCTACATAAGCAGTATTATTTCAGAAAGACTATTTTAGAACCACTGCAGAATAGCCATTTCTAAGAATAGAATTTACATTCTATTAATAAACAATATTCATTTCAATATTTTGGTACTCTCAGACATGTACATGCTGGAATTGTACAACAAGAAAATAATCACAATGCTACGTATATATTATAAATGTGGCTAATAGTAACTAGGCCATAGAAGAAAACAATAACAATCAGTGCAGAGACAATTAAAACAATTTCATTTTATGCATTAAATTGCAACAGGGGCAGCAAATCTTTGATTTCTGGGAAGAATATCATACTAGAGAAAGTCTGTCTGGTTGATACCAACTGAATTTCCAAGTGTGTCTTCAAAAGAAGTTCAAAAATTCAAGATGGCAAACATAGCTCTGTGATCAGACTTCCGTTCCTTTCTTTGCCCATTGCTTATGAAGCAGGGGCCGAACTTTGATCAGAGTTATACCTAATGTCCTATGTGTCTGTGTCTATGTCTGTGTCTATGTCTATGTCTGTCTATGTCTATGTCTATGTCTATGTCTATGTCTATGTCTATGTCTATGTCTATGTCTGTCTGTCTATAACTGAATAAATATGCCAGAACATGCTGCCAATTACTTCTTTTTGGCTCTTTCTTCAAACAACTAAAAGAACCATATGCAGGACCTTTCCTACAGCCTAAACCCTATCTTGTCATATTATTGTTGAAGTTCCACAGATTGAACCTATCTTTTGTACTTGTATTATCTTTTTAGAGGAATAACAAATTAGAGTCCATGTTCTAATGTTATACTAAACTTATTACCAATTGCCTGTTTGCTTTCCCTATTCCCAGATAAATGGTGGCAGAACAATTAGATGCTATTTACTGCCACTTTTCTTAGGCAAAATGAAGTTATTAGAATTTGACTTACTATATTAGATTTTTATTGAATACACTGATAAGCTATTAGTGACATCCATAGTACCATCCTAAAAAATAGTTTGTGTTGGTGAGATTTCCTATAGATTGCTTTGAAGAGTATTGTATTCCATACCATCTATTTGAAACCCAGTTTCTATTTGGAATATAATATATTCTATTATAGCCTATCCAATATTTTATATATCCAAGCTGGGTTGCATGTAACGAGCACAATATGTAAGTAACATTTCCTTTGCCTACAATGCAAAGCTTGTATCTGACTAACATATAAATGTCAATGTTGTATCCTTAGATAGTGGATAGTTGTTACCAACTTTAACAATATGAGCTGGTTAAATTTTTTAATTCATGCATATACATCCAGAATCCAATAACCATTTTCAAAGTGGGGGGGGGATGAGGCAAAGGGGATAATTAGAAACCATACTACAATACAAACTTTGCCTTGTATGTACCTGTACTTATGAGCAGTGTGTTACAAGTACTCCTTTGTCATGGACATCATTGAGAAATACATTTAAATTTATGTGCTTGAAGAGGATGTTTTTAGAAGGACACAGATTTAAATGTCTTTTTTGTATTAAAGCACTGAATATTTATTTTAATTATGGTACTACAGTTGATCCGCTGGAATGAAGTATGCATATACAGTAGTTAATCTAGACCGAAATTAAATAACACACTAAATAAAATTTTGGTGTGTCACTCTTTGCTTTCTGCCATCATAAAATGGTAACCATGGTTAACTTCTTTAGAGTTCTTAAGAAAGCATCCAAAATAAGAATTATAAAGTATTTTATAACCTAAGGCAACCATATCATTCTCTTGGCAACAATAAGTGATTTACCATTTCTTTTTTCCAAGTTCCAGATTCTTGGCACTTCTCATTCTCAAAAACTAGATAGATAGATAGATAGATAGATAGATAGATAGATAGATAGATAGATAGATAGATAGATAGATAGATAGATTTGTTTTCTGAGGTTTTCACGGGTGTTTGTATGTAGGTCTTTGGTTATTAGGGTTTTCTCCCACGTAAAATTGGAGGTGTCTTGGCAACGTTTCGACGAAGTCTCATTCGTCATCTTCAGGCTGGTGTTCTCGGCTTCGTGCTTCTAGGAGCAATGTGTATGATCGCAGCTGTTTCTTCCTTTTAACTGCCAATGGGGGTGTGAACTGATTGGGTGGGAGCTTGGCTGTGTTCTGATTGGGCAGAGGTGTGTTCTGATTGGTTGGGGGTTTGGTTGTGCTCTGATTGGATGGGGGGTTGGCTGTGCTCTGATTGGCTGGGTGTGTGTTCTGTTTAGGTGGGGGCTTGGTTGTGTTCGGGTTAGTCTGAGTAGCAGGAGTAACAGCTCACCAGCTCAAATCCTCTGGCAGTTAAAAGGAAGAAACAGCTGTGATCACACACATTGCTCCTAGAAGCACGAAGCCGAAAACACCAGCCTGAAGATGACGAATGAGACTTCGTTGAAACTTTGCCAAGACACCTCCAATTTTACACGGGAGAAAACCCGATTAACCAAAGACCTACATATATATATATGTATAAAACTTACATAAACAAAACTTACATAAACAAAACTTACATAAACATATATATATATATATATTGTAAATGCTTGCTACATAATGATTTTGAAATATTTGGCTTGATCCAAATATTTTGGTTTTTATCTTGTCTCATACCTGAGCCTTGATGAAGTTCTCCTTAAATTGTATGTTACCCTGTATGTATTTATTTATGTTTGTACACAGAGAACATAAATGAATTACTTTAAAAAGACATCTTGACCTATTATATGGATTACGCTTATTATTTTAAATATAAATATATGCTGTTTTTTACTTCACAGGTTCTAAACTTCATTAATATTTATTAAGATGCACTATAATTGAATTTTATTCAAAAATGATGTAAGAGTTTGATAACCACCATCAGATTTAAGAGTCAACTAAACATTTTTATTCAACATAATAACAGTAAATTAAATGTGTCGATTCTCCCTTAAACTCATTATTATGCACTGAAGATCATTCTCTGAAATGTATGCTATCGCTTCAGTAAAAAAAAATTACTTAAATTTCATTGTTCATGAGCAATTCAACCATAATATAAGTGTATCTAAATTGTCAGCTACAAATGTATGTGATGATGTGTTTGTAATTGATGGGTCTGTGAGTAGCATAGGTAATTCTGTTCCACATTTCAACTGCTATTTGAAGAGCCACCTGATGCATTTATATTTATGTGGGAAGTTCCACTGAGTTTAATAAGGTTTATTCCACAACACAGCTTGCTAGATCCAGTGCTTTGGAATTTATGGGGAGTTCCACTTCTACAATTCCCAACAAGCAAGTCTGGGATTCCTGGGAATAATATGGAAGACATCCTATTAGGAAAGGCATTCTAGTAATAAGTTTAGGATTTCAAATACTTTGATATATTAGATTTAATATTACTACCAGAATTAAAATATCTTGTAGAAATATTTTTTTTCAAAAAAACAACCACCACCTTTAGAAAATAACACTTCTTTGTTTTCAGATTTTCTTTCTATCTGCACTGTCTTTTTTTCCGATTGAAGAAGATATCTAATTCTGTGCTTAACTCAAAAATTCTTTGCATGCTGAAAAAAAATCGTAGGCTTTGTAAATTAATTAATATTAGCAAGCACTGCAATAGGAGAGAAACATAAAAGTATTGCAGTTTCATAAAGGTTCTTGCTGCAGACTTAACTACAAAACCTAAAAAGTGTGTGTGTGTGTGTGTGTGTGTGTGTGTGTGTGTGTGTGTGTTTGTGTGTGTGTGTGTGTTTCCATTCAGTCTCCAGGTAGTGATATATAGGTTTCTCACCAGTATTGAATGGAGAAATGTCTAGCCATCTGAAGTCCTGAACTGGCCCTTCAGAACAGTTTGATTGCCTTCTTGATTGTTTGCGAGATAACTCTAAGATTGGCAGTGACAGGGTAATTTACTGAAGATTGCAATGTCAGACTATATCCAAGAGGGCTTGCTGGCATGAAGATGTTTTTCTCATGACTGACAGGCCACTGGGAGTTTGGTATGCCAATTTAAAGTTCCTGGTGTTGTCCAAAGTGTACAGATGCTTCAGCCCATAATCATGCAGTTTGATGAGGTCATTATACTCTCACCCATATAACAGCCAAAGCAAAGAAGTATTCATAGCTGGAATAAGTAAACACAAATTTGTAGAAAAGAGTAATTTGCTGCATCTTACCTTTGGATCCCTTAATATATTGACAGGCTTCTCTTTTTCTCCCACCTGCACGTACAAACAAGAAACAATTTTCAATGAATAATTACAAGCACCAGAAATAACAGGGTGTTGTGGAAGAAGTGTTCAAGTTTTAATAGGAAAACCATCTTCAGTTATTATAGGACTTCAATTCCTTTCTCACATTGATTATATAAAATGGGTGGAATCTGAAAAAATATTCTACCTCCAAGATGAAAAAGGACTTCCAGATTAGTGAGGATCACAAGTCACTGACCTTGAAATTAAAAAAAAGAAATCTTAAATTCAAATAGCAAAATAACTTAGTAGTATATGAAATGAAAACCATGAGTGCTATCAATGCTGTTTTCTTTTTAAAAAGTCTCCAAATGATCATGGATGAGTCTTTGCTTATGGGAACATAGCATAAATCTTCAAAATAGCTAATCAGATTCGTAGCTGATCAGACCCAAACATCCATCATCTATTTTTTTTAGGAACAGCTCACTCCATCACAAAGACATATGGTAGATAATAATTTGTTAAATTTTCTGGATTAAGTATATTAAAATCTTTCAGATATGTTCCAGGGAAAACAGGTTTGAACAACCTTGTTCTCGTTGAAGTTTTTAGTCGCAGAGATCTATCAGGAAAAGCCAGCTAATCTTTTCCTGGCTACGACAGATAACAAATCTGAAAAAAAAAAAAAGATTATTAAAAGTTATATATAAACAGAGAGATGGTATTTAAAACCAGATTTTATATGCGGCAATCATGCACTGAAGTAACTTGCATTGAAAAAAATATGTTATTAAAGAATCAAAGTAGTCATTTTTATTAAAAAAATGATTAATGGGCAATCTATATTAACAAATATTTATTTTAGAGGAATTTCTATGAAAAGCTGTGCCTTGTAGGAGATTTTCACACGCATACACACACACACACACACACGGCATTATGTTCATAGGACATTATGATGTGGTGGTACAGTGGTTAAAATGCAGTATTGAAGGCTAACTCTGCCGACTGCTGGCAGTTTGATCCTGACTGGCTCAAGGTTGACTCAGTCTTCCATCCTTCTGAGGTTCGTAAAAAGTGGACCCAGATTGTTGGGCACAATATGCTGACTATGTAAACCGCTTAGAAAGGGCTGTAAGGTACTATGAAGCAGTATATAGGTCTAAGTGCTATTGCTATTATAATATTATATTCTAGGAAACATTATGAACACAAATTACAGTTGTTATTAATGTTCTATAAAATAACATACAGATTGGAATATTATAATACTACTACTACTACTACTACTACTACTACTACTACTAATATGAGTAGTGAAATGGGCAGAATTTTAATTTAATCCACACATCCCAAACCTGGAGACTCACAAAAAGCTAATTTGGACCTTTAGCAAAGCTGAAAAAGTCCATTCCAAAATTGAGAACCATTCTGCACATATCTTTATGACTTGTTTTTGGCATTTGATGTACTTATTCTAAAAGCAGTAACAGAGATAATTTGGTATACTAAAGTCACCATGTTGATGAAAATGCTTGGGTATATATAAAGTTAAATGTGCTGAGATTAACAATGCTATTGTTCAGCTTCTAAGGAAGCAGTGGTAAGCTATAAGCAGTGGTACAATCAAATGACTGGGGAAAATAGCTTATGTGTTCTTCCTTGCAGATGGCCTCATTGATTGCCTGGATCCAGATTGCTGCCTCCAGTCGACTTGTCAGAATAGCCTTCTCTGCCGTGGCTCACGTGATCCCCTAGACATTATACAACAAAGTCACTCTGGTTCAGAGGCTGTAAAGTCATTCTATGATCGAATTAAGCTCTTAGTGGGAAAAGACAGCACTCATATAATCCCAGGAGAAAACCCCTTCAATAGCAGGTAATAACCAAATATACGAGGTTGTAAAGGCATTGGAGTTCTTTTGGCAGAGATTTTAATAGTGGTTTAACATGGAATGCAGCTTTCACTAGCGAGATTCTTTTCCATCTCATGATAAAATCTCATTCTGGACTTTTTGTTATGATTTTTTTAAGGCTGCCTTTAAGTCAGCATAGTGGCTTTGCATACTGACTCCATATATGGGTAAGGACTAGCATTGGATTTACTGCATGCAGGAAGCTTGGAGAGAAAAGGAATCCCAGCTTTATAATGAGAAAAATATAATGACACTAATGAGAGTTCAATATGTTCTGGCTTTCAGAAAGAATAAGCCTATGTTTCATGTCTCGTGATTATTCTAAATATGAAAACACAGCATTGGTATAATGTTTGAGAAGTTATTTTTTTTTATTTTCAGATTTTGACCTGTTCACCCTTTAGTTACATTAAAACTGTTTTATAAGCTATAAATACTACCTGCATTTTTTAAATTATTAACATTTCTTGCATTTAATCAGTCAAAATATCATGAAAGCTAAATGTCAATTAATTAGAAATGGAAGTCCTAGATCAGATAGATTGATCTAGGACTTTCGTATATCCCAAATCTGGTAAAAAGTGACAGCTCTGGTTTTTACAAAAGAGTTTTGCTGAAAGGAAGAACAAATGATAGTGTGAGCTTGCAAACAGGGAAATGTTAAAAACTTACTGGCAGACTCCTCCCAAGGGTTTCCCAGAAAAAGATAATTACAATAAATTGCCATCATTCAGGCCAAACCTGAAATACCCCATTCTGTTCTGATCTCCCTTCCTTCCTTCCTTCCTTCCTTCCTTCCTTCCTTCCTTCCTTCCTTCCTTCCTTCCTTTCCTTCCTCCCTCCCTCCTTCCTTCCTTCCTTCCTTCCTTCCTTCTTCCTTTTCTTCTTTCCTTTTTATTTCTTTTCTATTTTTCTCCCTTTAGGTCAGCTAGGAAAAAATAGAAATGAAGATACTTTGGATCTTCCAAAGTGTTAGAAAATTTTAATGAAAAATTCCATTATTCAACCAATGAATCCAATCCTATAGACCATATACACAGAATTCTAAATATTCTACAATCGATACAATAAGTCTGGCTAATGTTATTTATTGCTTAACTCCTTGCTCAAACTCTTTGGCTTGTTACATGATCAGAGTTCATTATATAGAGAGCATAGTTGGAGAGAACCCCTCAGGGCCTTCTGCTTGGATGATGATAGCCAAGCAGTCAGAACCTTAGTGGTATGTCTATGGAGATTCTCAGTCATCCAGGTCATGATTGCCCCAAAGGTACTTTTTCAAGAAGCAACTGGACTTTCTGGTTTTTCTTTGAAGATGTTTCGCTTCTCAACCAAGCAGCTTTTTCAGCTCTGAGCTGAAGGGTGGCATAGATTTTATCCCGGATACATACATATTAATTCTGTATGGAAAATCTTTTTTTTAAAAAGTATATTGTTTTCATTACAAAAGACATCCCGTCACTTTCTAATTTACAGTCAGTGTCTATATTTCAATCTTCTAAGATTTATTCTATTTTATTTACCCCTAAGGTCTGCCTTACTATTCTTCCTAAGCTCTAACTCCTATTCTATCTATTCTACCTTCAGGTTTAGTTTAATTCTATCTATTCTATTCTCAATCCTGCACACCATCATCTACTCCTTTGCTGCCCTTATTGCTGGGATGGTGTCTGTTGTCAATTAGACTTGATCATCATGGTCCTGAAACCTCTCTGATATTGCTTATTATCACCTCTGGTGTCACATTCTGTAGTGCTGACTCTTGCTTCACCTGGATCTATGGTGACACTTTTGGATTGGCTGTTCTGTTGTTGTCACTCTGAGTCACTTGATACAACTGATTTATTCTGCTTTGATCCTTTCTTTGCACCTGATGTTAGGTCAGTCTGTATTGACTGATAATATAGTATATTATAGTATACTATAATATATAATAACCAATCCCAGTTTTCTTAAATTGCCTCATACTGCTGGTACCCAAATTCTTCGGCCTTATAAGGCACATGTCTAGAATAGAATAGAATAGAATAGAATAGAATAGAATAGAATAGAATAGAATAGAATAGAATAGAATAGAATAGAATAGAATAGAATAGAATTCAATTCGTTATTGGCCAAGTGTGATTGGACACACAAGGAATTTGTCTTCGGTGCATAAGCTGTCAGATATAAGTGATAAATCATGATTCTTGGCCCTGCTGCTTCTCTCTCCCTCACTTGTCTTTCTCTCACAGTTTCACCCACTGTTGAGCTTTTTCTCTTCAACTAGGGTTCTGCTTGTATAACTAGTTGTTGGTTTTATGACTATCTATAGGCTTTGGCAGAGTGCAGTTGCAGCTACCATCACCTCAACTTTTCAGATCCCTCTTGAGCAGTGGTGGGTTTCTCCCGGTTCCACCCGGTTCCACCGAGCCGGTAGCAGTGACAATATAATGTCACCAAACCGGTTCTTCCACCCCTCGCCCACCCCACCCACCCCCCGCGTTATTCTTACTTTTTATTTGGCCCCACCCCCAATCTATTACTGCCTCCTGAGTCCCAGCTATGGCTAGAGGAAAAAAAAACTGTTTAAACTCTTGCCGCAGGGCTTCAAAGGGCCACCCTACAGCTGATCAGTGTTAAAAGAAAACAAATGAATAGATCAGTGCCTCCAAAAATAAATGGGTAGACCAGTGCCTACAAAAATACATGAGTAGATCAGTGCCTGCAAAAATAAATGGGTAGACCAGTGTCTGCAAAAATAAATGGGTAGATCAGTACAGCTCTGCAAGCAGTTAAAAGCCTGGTAGACCAGTACCTCTGCTAAATCCTAAATAATTGTCACATGACCATCAAGCCACACCTACAAAATAAGGCACGCCCACAGAACCAGTAGTAAAAAAAAAAATAGAACCCACCCCTGCTCTTGAGACTCCTCTGCTAAGCCTCATTAATTTTTCTTACCCTGGCTACTTGGCATTTCACATGTAAGGAGACTAACCATTTTTCTCTTCCTTCCTTTTTCTTTTGGCTTGATCTTTTCAGCAGCTGCCAAAACATTTTCCCCTCCCCTTCACTGCTACAGAGGACTTCTTCAGTAATCCTGCTCAGCATATGCTTATAAACACAAATTTCTGTGCTGCCAGCAGCAAGTTTCTGTCTCCCACAGCAACTCTGGACTGATCTTCCTTCCTTCCTTCCTTCCTTCCTTCCTTCCTTCCTTCCTTCCTTCCTTCCTTCCTTCCTTCCTTCCTTCCTTCTTTCCTTTCTTCCTTCTCCAAATTTCCAACTTTTTCACTTCTTCTTTGTCATTTCTTTAATTTTTCTTCTTTTGTTTTCTGACACTTTGAAATCTATCCTCACTCTTCAAGTTCAGTTAACTAGTTCCATATTTTAAAGAAACTACATTTCTTTTTTTCTTTTTTTTTCTTTTCTTTTCTTTTCTTTCTTTTTTTTTTTTTTACAGAAAATGGTTCTCTTTTCTTTTGGATAGGACTTAAGATAAGCCTTAATATTTCAGGAGAATGGAAATGAGCAGAAATAGCACAGCATTTTTTCTTTCATAGCTATCTTCTCATTCTAGTCCTTTTTGCTCCTATTTCCTCTGCCTCCTCCCCACCCCACCTCCTTTTTTTTTTTTTTCTGGAGCAACCAGCTCAAAAGGCTGTTACTTGCCAAAGTCAAGTATTTCTAGGTCTAACAAGGAACTCAGAAATCATTCAGGAGCTAACCCTATGTTTCCTAATGAGACTTGTTGGAATTATAAATGTGCAAACTTGTTTTCACCAGCTTTTTTACCAAAAAACAATTATTATTTTTTGTACCATTTTATGAGAGGGAATTTAAGGGAAAAAAACAAAAAGTAAATTCCATTTTATTGTAACTATTCAGCTTGAGGTCGGCTTACCTACCCAAGATGCCCTAGTGGACATCACTGTGCTCTACCAAAGACAAAAGAGTTCCCATAATACATTTTGGCAAGATATGAAGAACATAATTTCTTGTTTGAAAATTATTATTATTATATTATTATTATGATTACAGTGATTATCTATTATAGATTTGATCCAAAGAGTGGCTTTTGCCATCCAGGTGCCCACAGGATGCATACATGTGCATGGCACATACATAAATATTCTGTGTCACATGATACCTCTTTTAAAATTAAGAATTGAAACTATTTTATAATATGGCCAGAATAGTTTGCCACTCCTTCTGTCCATGTTCTTAGCTAATATGCATCAACCTATATTCAGCAAAAAAAAAAAAAACTTAGTGCTCAATCATGTAATAATATTCATAGCTTCTTTCATAGCTGTCTTTTTATACACACACACACACTATCAAAAAGTGCCTGACCACTCAAACCACTACAGTACAACTAACACAAGATGCTTGGATAACACTGTCACACTTCAGAAATCTTACAAACAAACAACAGACTATTCTCCGCATAGTAGGGGAATGGCTGTCACCTTGGGGTCCGACAGTGCCATGCATCATGTGACCGAGTCTACAAATTAGCTTAGCTCCACCCTCCAACTCCAGTGTTTCGACTCGGTCTATGCTGGCCGGTCGTGTCTCCCTGTGAATCCGTCTCTTTTCCCCTTTTTCAGCCTGATTTTGGACTCTTTCTCCTTGCTGACCCTCTTTTATTGATTTTTTTCTTGATTTTTTGGACTTTCACCGTCAGCGCTGCCTTTCGCCGCCTCGCGCTCCCCTCAACCATCGGGTTGAGCGCGGCGGCGCTTTTGCGCGCGCTTTTCAGCTTACAGCCTTCAACATCGGGTAAGACCTTCATTTCAAAATTGGCGCTGCTCTTTATCAGCGAGGAGAGGGAGGGATCGCTATTCGGCCTTTTGGTCTGCGATCGAGCTCCTCTCTC
This sequence comes from Pantherophis guttatus, assembly GCF_059756535.1. Classification (NCBI taxonomy): domain Eukaryota; kingdom Metazoa; phylum Chordata; class Lepidosauria; order Squamata; family Colubridae; genus Pantherophis; species Pantherophis guttatus. The sequence continues at coordinate 179,804,235 of NC_142064.1, forward strand.
TCTCTCTCTCTCTCTCTCCCAGCCTCGGTTTTCCCTCTCTGCCGGCTGCCGCTTTAACAGCCCTTCGGCTGGCGGCGTTTTTAAACTGACTGACAGCTCGGACTGCATTACTTTAGTCACGATCGCAGTAATAGCCTTGAGCTAGCGATCTTTCTGTTGCCGCCTGGATCGCTTTGTTAGCGATCGTTTTTTTATATTCTTCTACCTCCGGATCTGGGACTTGTCTTTTTCCTCTCAGGACAGCGGCGGCGTCCCATTATCAGTGTCGGTGGCCATTTTGGTTTATTTCATCCAGCCGGGGCTCCTTCTAAAATGGCGGCTAACCATCAATCGGTCTCTAACCAGCCCAGCAGAGCTTCAAAGAGACCTGCCCAGGAGGACCCGTTGGAGGGCCCCTCTCCTAAGCAGCCCAAATCCCATCGGGGCAGAAGGGGCAAGCCTAGCTCTTCATCTTCCAAGGATGAACAGAGACGCCACAGGGCCATTGAAAAAACCTTTAACAAAGCCTTATCTACCATGGCCCAGACCAATCCTGGCGATCCAGTGGTCCCTTCGAGAGCTCGGTCTCCTGCCCCCTCTCTGACATCCAGTGCCGCCCGGGAGCTTTCGCCGGATGGCTCCTTTTCGGCTGAACCGCCTCATGTGCCTGGCACGGAGCCTCTTTTTCAATCAATTTCTGCTCCTGAGGCCCCCCAGGCGGTGATCAGGGAGGCTCCGGTCCCTGTGGCTCCCCCAGTGGTCTCGGCTCTTCCCATTCCGGACACCTTTGAACTCATGCTGGCCAGGGTCATTAAGCAAGGTCTAGCCCAATGTATGCAACATGGCGGCATCACTCCTGACCCTCAGCTTTTACAACATCACCCGTCGGTCCCGGCTGGGGATTCTGTGTCCGAACAGGACCTGGCAGAGTCTATGGTATCCCCGGATCACACATCACTATCTGAGGTAGACGAGCCTCCTGATTCGGCCCTGTCCGATGACGAGGATCTGGTTCCTGAGCAGACTCCGTTTATTGGACTTTTCAAACCACAGCTTTTTCGTTCCTTGCTGCGCAAAGCCATAGTGACCACTCGCTTGGGCAATGTTCCTTCCGTCCCACCGGACTCCGTTGCTCCTGACCCAGCTTCAGCTGTCTTTGCAGAGCCTACAGTAGACCCGGAGACCATCCCGGCCCCCAAACTTTTCTTAGATGTGCTCCAACGCCAGTGGAACTTACCTGGGGCTGGTCCTAGTCCAAATAGCCTAGACAAGAGACTGTACAATTCAGCTCCCGCCCTTTCGGACTTACTGCAGCCCCCTCCAGTTGACGCCCCAATAGTGGCTCTTTGCAATTCCTCACATCCCGCTGGTCCTCCTGAGGACTCTTTGCGCCCGGAAGATCGCAGAGCTGAGAAGGTCCTGCTCAAGGGTCACCAGGCGGCGGCCTGGGCTGTCAAGGCATCGTCCTCGGCTTCTTTCTTCAACAGAGCCGCTTTGTTATGGATCAAACAACTTCAGGACCACCTTCAGCCTACCGACACTCGTTCCCGTCAGGATTTGGCCAAAATTTCAGCTGCTTTGGAGTATTCAGCGGACGCCACTCTCAATGCGACTAGATTTGCAGCAAAAGCCTTAAGTTCCAACGTAACATCGCGTCGTCTCTTGTGGCTACGCAACTGGAACGCCGACATGCGGAGCAAGTGGCAATTGGCTTCTGCGGCCTACTCTGCAGGCTCTTTGTTCGGAGCCCCATTGGAGCCTCTACTGGTTGAGACTAGAGACCGGCGTAAGATTCTTCCCTCGGTTTCCAGACGTGCAGATTCTCAATTTTCAGCTTTTCCTCGGAACCAGTCCTTTCGTTCTCCCGACTCCGGGCCTTACCAACAACGCTTCCAGCGCTCCTTTCCGGCGAGAACCCACTCCCAGGATAACCAGGTTAGACAGGGAAATAGATTCTTTCCAAAACGTTCTTTCAGGGGGAGCAGGGGTCGTTTCCAGCGAAGACCCCGCTAATTCTGTTCCAATAGGGGGACGTTTGTCTCTTTTTCTCCATCAGTGGGAGCTTTCTACCTCTGATGCCTGGGTCCTGTCTACTATTACTTCGGGTCTTTATCTAGAGTTCCTTTCTACCCCTCCTACTGTTTTTCTTCCCTGTCCCGTTCCACGGGATGTCACTAAGAGGGCCTTGGTGTCTTCAGCTATTTCCCATCTTCTGGATTTATGGGCCATCCAGAAGGTTCCTCGAGAGCAGTGGGGTCAGGGGTTTTACTCCCGTTTATTTCTTGTTAAGAAGTCCTTGGGGGGTTGGCGTCCCATTTTAGATTTGAAGGCTTTGAACCGGTACGTTATTTACCGCCGGTTCAAAATGCACTCCTTGTCCACCATTTTGGAATGTATTCACCCAGGGGATTTACTCTCCTCTATAGATTTGACCGAGGCATACCTTCATATACGTATCGCCCCTTCCCACCGGCAGTATCTCCGTTTTAGTTTTTTGGGACAGCATTACCAATATAGGGCCCTACCCTTCGGGTTGTCTTCCGCCCCGAGGGTCTTCACTAAGATGGTTTCTCGATTAATTGGCCCAAGAGCCAGCTTGCACCTAGTTCCCGTATTCTCCACCTTGGGGCTACCATAGATTCAGTTTCTTTGTTAGTCTTCCTTTCCCCAGAACGCCAAGTTAGTCTTTCCTCATTGGCTTCTCAGTGTTTAGCAGAGGATTCCTGTTCTGTTCTTAATCTGTCCCGTTTGTTGGGGAAAATGCTCTCCACTTTTGGAATAGTTCCCTGGTCTCAATTGCACAGCAGACAGCTCCAGTGGTTCCTGCTTCCTCACCAACGGGCCGGTCACAGCGCCTCGCTCATCCTCCTGCGATTGACCCCCCAAGTGTCCTCATCCCTGCGGTGGTGGACATCCGACGCCATTGCTCGGGGCAGTTGTTTTCGCGAACCCCATCGTCTTACTCTGGTGACCGATGCCAGCCTTCGGGGTTGGGGGGCACATCTGCTTCAGCATCAGGCTCAAGGCCTTTGGACTGTACAAGAACGTCGATGCAACATCAATTTCTTGGAGCTGCGGGCTGTCCGTCTGGCCCTCCTTCGTTTCCAGCACTTCGTGGAGGGCAGGGACATTCTGGTCCTAACGGACAACATTTCCACGAAAGCCCATCTAAACAGACAAGGGGGAACTCATTCCAGGCTGCTTCTAGCAGAATCCCTACGCCTCGGCTTCTGGGCCGAACGTCATCTTCGGTCTCTCAAAGCGGACTACATCACAGGAGCTTCGAACGTTCAGGCGGACGCTCTCAGTCGCCATATTCTCGATCCCGGAGAATGGAGCATTCCGCAGTCCCTTTTTCAGGAAATCACGGGCAGGTTTGGGACTCCTGTTGTCGATTTGTTCGCCACCTCTTCGAACCACCGGGTTCCCCGGTTCTTCTCCAGGTATCCGGATCCCCGGGCAGAGGCCACAAACGCCCTCCGCAGTCCTTGGCCGTCAGGCCTACTCTATGCGTTTCCCCCGCTGCCTCTCCTGGCGCGGGTGATTCGGAAACTCCTGGACGAGAGGGCAGAACTGATCCTCGTTGCCCCGCACTGGCCTCGTCAACCGTGGTACGCGGACCTTCGCTCTCTGTCCATAGCGATGCCATGGCGCATTCCTCGACACAGTCTATCTCTCTTCCAAGGGGCTCTTCAGCATCCGGACCCGATGAGCCTCCAGTTGACCGTTTGGAAGCTGAGCGGCGTCTCTTAACCGACGCCGCTGTTCCTCCGCGAGTCATTTCCATTATGCAGGCGGCCCGCCGCGGTTCGACTACATGAATATATGAGACAACCTGGAGAGCTTTCTCCTCCTGGTGTAGTCGCTCAGGGATGAATCCGATGACGGCCTCGACACTTGCGGTTCTTTCCTTCCTTTTGGAGGGTTTTGACGCTGGATTGGCACCTTCCACTCTGCGTCGCCAGGTGGCGGCACTTTCGACGATTTTAACTTGTGGATCTAAGGAATCTCTCGCCCATCATCCGCTCATCAGAACTTTTTTGCGAGGGGCGACCAATTTACGGCCTCCGGTGGTCCATCGGTTTCCGACATGGAATTTGAACTCAGTTCTCAGAGCTCTAACTGACTCCCCCTTTGAGCCCCTCCGAGAGGTCTCTCTGCGTTTTCTGTCCTTCAAAGTTTTATTTTTAGTGGCGATCACCTCAGCTCGTCGTATCTCTGAGTTGGGAGCTCTTTCCATTCGCCAGGACCTTTGTATATTCCACAAGGACAGAGTGGTGCTCCGCCTTGACCCGGCTTTCCTACCCAAAGTCAACTCCCTTTTTCATCGGTCTCAAGAACTGGTCCTTCCTAACTTTTGCCCTCGTCCTTCTCATCCCCTCGAACGATCCTGGCATACTCTGGATGTACGTCGAGCCCTCCGCGTCTACCTTTCTCGGACAAGTTCATTCCGTAAAACGGAGGCATTGTTCGTGTCATTCCAGTCGGATTCCATAGGATCCCGGGTTTCTGGATCTACCATAGGTCGTTGGATTCGGGCCACTATCGCAACCGCTTACCAACGGCTCCGTCTACCTGTGCCTCCTCGGATTACAGCTCACTCGACCCGGAGTGCGGCGACCTCGGCAGCCTGGGCCACCCGCGCTTCAGTGGATGAGGTGTGCCAGGCAGCCACCTGGTCGTCCATCACGCCATTTATCCGGCATTACAGAATTGATGCGTTTGCTTCCTCGGATGCTGCTTTCGGCCGTCGAGTCTTACAAGCGGTTCATCGTTCCTGACTCCTTCTTCCTCGGCCTGCGCATCTCCTTTCCCGCCCTGGAGGACATTCGGCTCTGGTATGTCCCCAAGGTGACAGCCGTTCCCCTACTATGCGGAGAATGGACGTTGGACTTACCTGATACGTCCGTTCTCGTTGTAGGGGAACGGCTGTCACGCCCTCCCTTCTGGTCCCACGGGGTGGGAGGTGTACTAACTCTTTCTCGTTCCAGGGAGACACGTCAGTCTACATCAACGCCCTCGCCGAAACACTGGAGTTGGAGGGCGGAGCTAAGCTAATTTGTAGACTCGGTCACATGATGCATGGCACTGTCGGACCCCAAGGTGACAGCCGTTCCCCTACAACGAGAACGGACGTATCAGGTAAGTCCAACGTCCATTACAACCACATGGTATCATCATTGCAAGCAAACCAACTAAAGGTAGCCCAAGCGGAAAAGGTCATTTAGAACATACAATGTAAGGACTGCAACAGCCATTATGTTGCAGAGCATATCCATGAATGCCAACTAGCAGTCAGAAGACACATGGAAAATTCCTTAATCTCATAACACATAGACAGACTCAACCATAGTTTCAACTGGGAAATGATAAGCATTTTAGACATAGAGACCATGATAAATTTTTAAAAATAGAGAATTCCTGAAAGGTTGGCAATCAGACAATCAGACATCAAATAGATAGATGCGAACCGGGGGAATCCCACCACTGATTCAAAAGAGACAATTTAAAAATATCAGAAAGAAACAAAAAGATACAACACATTCTCTCTAGCTAACAGCAAGCAGGGATTAACACCAGGTAAACAATCAAGCAGAAACTAATACCCTAATCAAGAAACTACCAAGGAGAAAACCACACCCCTATCAAAACTGTCAGTGCAAACCCCTCATTCACAAGCACTGATGATGTTACCTAATCAGGTTTAAAACATCTGCAAGCAAATGACCAAGCTCAGAGAGCAGTTCAGAGAGAATACTGAGATACGTACTGTATATTCTCTTTTGTTGACATATAAGAATAGCTGGGAGATTATGATGAAACAATATTTGATTTATCAAAAATGCAAATGCAAACTATCCCATATTTGTTGACACAAGTCCCATCAGATTCAGCTATGCATATTCCAAAGTAGATTTGTTTAGAGTTGCAGCCTATTTATGCAATTCTTTGAATGCATATTAAACATAAGCACTGCTGTGTCCAGTGAAGCTTGGTTCCTAATAAACATGCTCTAGAATGCCATGTACAGTTAATATATACATGTGTGTGTGTGTGTGTGCACTAAAGTATATGTGAAAATGTTTATTTTTCAAATTTGAACTAAGTACAAGAGCAGTATTGCCTGCATTAGAAGGTAATAGGATAAAAATCTCCAGTTTTAATATATTTGCTAACATACGGTATATTATATTGTTCATACTCTAACATTTTAAAGACCTACTATTTTGAACCATGTTGTTGTCCCTCAGTAAAAACTGATTATATGATATTTCAATAGACAGTTTTAGATTATTTACTCACTTTTCTCTGAATAAATTGTGTTCTTTTTTTTTGTTTGTTCAACATCAAGTATATGTAACTACTATATGTAACTACTATAAAATAATTTAGAGCCAATAATTCTAATGGTTCACTTTAGATGGAATAGTTTTCTTCACCAGAAACTCTGAGTAGGGCGATATTTTGATCATCCATCTACTCTAAGAAAATTAAATTTAAAGACTTAAATAATCTGCCCAGAGAAAATTTATATATTTCAGGGGTTCCACACACAAATTTCTTTTTGAGTAAGGTATGTGTGTGTGTGTCTGCTATTTACTTCCCCTTGCATTTTTTTGTACAGATTCCATAAGTTTTTTGGAATGATCAGAAGAATGATCTATCAGCAGGGTCTGATTCAATAATAAATAGGGTTTTTATAGCCCTATGGAACAAGTTGAAAACCTAAGGGCAAACAGTTGGTTCTGTTTTAAAAAATCACTAATTAAATATGATGACAAAATTTTATGGACTGTGAAATGCCTTATTCTTTGAAAGGTAATTGATGTTTGTGGAGTGAATGATCCTGGCAGAGTATGTAGATAATATTAGCAAAGACATTAATCCAGATAACCAAATCATTAATTCCGTGTGCTCTAAACTACTGTAAATTTCTTGAGGTTTATTTTATTTTCCACACAGGAACCTGAACAATACATGTCACATTATACAGTTAGAATAACTTTTGAAGAGAAGGCTTTTAGCCTACAGTAGCTGTAATACATGAAACCTAGCTTCATAGAGTGAAGAAGGATAAGTAAAGGAGAGAGAAATCCACAGCGGGACTTCAGACAGCCTCCATCTTCATCTCATTCAAGAATGTAGCCATTGATTTGAAATAATTGAATCCTTCTGAGTTATTTTCCATGAGAATCTGAATGTAGCATTAATAAATAAACTAGGGGAGACATGATGGCAGAGTTCCAATATTTGAGGGTCTCCTACAAAGACAAAAGGGGCTTTAGTGCTTTTCCAAAGCACCAAAAGACAAGATAAGAAACAATGGAGGGAAACTAACTAAGGAAGCCCACCTAGCAGAGGTGGGCTTCAAAAATTTTAGCAAGGGGTTCTCTGCCCGGTTGCTGGGTGGGTGTGGCCATGATGGTCAGCCTCCTGCACCACGGTGGGGGGGGTGTTTGCCCTCTCCGGGCTCCCGAGGCTTTCCTCAAGCCTCCAGGAGGGAGAAAACAGCCTCCCCAGGCTCTGGAGGCCTTCCCCAGACTTCCAGTAGGCCTGTTTTTCACCTTCCCTGAGCCTCCACAAGTGCCCTGCCCTTACCTGCATCCAAAATGGGCTGCATGGGGACTCCTGGGAGGGGCGGAGTGGGCAGTACAAGCCAGGAGTAGGATTTGAGGGTTCTCTGAACTGCACAGAATCTTAGCTAGAGGTTTTCCTGAATAAGAGCCATGGTGGCGCAGCAAACTAAAGTGCTGTTAAGTAGCACCAGCTGCCTGCAATTACTGCAAGTTCAAATCTCACCAGACTCAAGGTTGACTCAGCCTTCCATCCTTTCAAGGTAGGTAAAATGAGGACCCGGATTGTGGGGGCAATAAGCTGACTTTGTATAAAAAAGAACACCGCTTGGGGGGGCCAAAAGCCCTACTAAGGTATATACAAAAGTATGAAGGCTATTGCTTAACACATTGTAAGCCGCCCTGAGTCTCTGGAAAAGGGCGGCATATAAATTGAACCAATAAATAAATAAACCCCTACAAACCCCCAGCAGCCCACCCCTGAACTAAGGAAGAGTTTACTAACAGCGAAACAGCTTGCCTTCAGAAGAAGTGTCCCATCATTGGAGGCTTTCAAAACAAGACTGGACAACAATGTCTGAAATGGTACAGGGTTTCCTGCTTAGACGAAAAGACCTCCAAGGACCTTCCAATTCTATTATTCTACCTTCTATATTCTAAATGATAGTCTATAAAGACCCCTTCATGTTTAGTGTTAGAAAAAAAGAGGCAATCCTCCTTAAAGCCCAGTTCTTATATCTGAGAAATGGAGGGATTGGTGTTCATATAAAAGTATATATCAGTGGTAGGTTGCTTCCAGTTTGCCCCAGTTCGGGCGAACCGGTAGCAGCAGTGGCAGGAGGCTCCTGCTGCCCAGATGTCATCAAAAATGCTCTGTGCATGTGCAGAAGCTTCTGTGCATGTACAGAAGTGCCACACACTCGCAAAGTGAATGCATGCCTGCGCGCTACTGGTAACAAACTGGTAGCGCTGGGATTTGAAACCCACTACTGATATATATAGCTCTAAAGCTCATCTACATTTGGGAAGCAATCAACTCCTGTTTCATTTAGCGGCTATAGCTTTTAACAAGCAAAATTAAGAATTAAGATTTCTTTATGCCAGAAGAAACTCACCTAGCCATGATAATTTTCCTCCCCAAAGTATTACTTGAGCAATGGCATTAAATTATATTTCTTTTCCAGCCTGGTATCTCTGATAAGGGGCCAAGTGGTGACTACAGATGGAACCCCACTTGTTGGAGTCAATGTGTCATTTGTCAAGTATCCAAAATATGGCTACACCATCACTCGCCAGGATGGCACGTAAGTTGACTCACTTCATTCACGAACTACTTTGTATAGTAATAACTGTGCAGATTAACAGATGGTGCTATCTAGTGAAACCATGTGGTATCATGCATAGAATTCCTACTAGGGTAAAGGGCTATCAAAAAAGCAGAAAATAATTTTTCACACGGTGTTTTGAAGACCAGCTGAAAGTAAATTTGAAAGGATTGACTTCTGAAAATAATGTGATAGCAGTTGGACTTCTTCTCACACAAGCTGTATTATATCTATAAAAACATTTGTGGGCTACAGTAGTATCCAGCTGAGACCCAGAAACATTTAATTTTGAGATTCAAGGCAGGCTAACACTCATCTGGGGGTGGGCGGAAGACTCATAAAACAGTGCAATTTCTTAGTTTCCCAATTGTCCTATTCCTTTCTAAAAATCAGCTCTATTTAGAGTTTCTTGAGGCAAAACATATTAAAAGGGTATAATTGAATAAACTTAGACAATTCCCTGCTGTGTCCTGTTTCTCAGTTCATCATTTGATTTGAAAGGCACATAGCCTTAGCTCCTATAAAAATAGGATGTGTCATACTTTATTTAATTTATTGGATGTAGCAATAAAATGATATATCTACATGAAATAATGCATTGCAGCTATTTGCTGCAGTACATGTGAACTGTAGTCTATAAAAGTCATTGGACTACTGATCTGTAACAGGGCCATTGTTGGATGATGGGGTCACTGTTTCAGTGCTGAGCTTTTGAACATCTTAGCAATAATGAGGATTCAGGGCTTTTGTATGATTCATTATAAATTTACTAATATTGTTTGCTCAAAGCTGTCGTTCAGTTTTGCCACATGGCACGGAGACATTTGTGATGGCCTTAATGGCTGCTTATAGCAGTTCTATGTTGGAAATCACACATCATACAGTGCTTTATGATATATCATGGCCACATTTGCATTAACAACAGATCTTGATTCACAGCAGAGGTCTTAATCGCAAACTTCCCTGAATCAAGAAAATGAGTGTGTTAACATTTTTTATGTATGCTTGAAGGAAAAAGATATTGTATTACAGATGATACCAGCTCTAAATCTCCTGCGATCAGGAAGGCTAGAATTAAAGAGAAGGCCCTGAGCCATATCATTTAACAAATTAATTTAATATAGTTCAAGAAAGTACCCAAGAGAAACAAAAACCTTGTTGCACTTTTGGAAACTAATGAGCTGTATTCATTTTTTCCTACTTCTGCCTATAGAGCAAGAAGTGACTTGTGGTACTGCTTTCTTTCAGCATAATTGAAGGACTATTCAAATGAAAGATATATTTTGGAATGGAGAAGATGGATTGACTATATTCAAAACAAATATAGGACTAAAAAGTTTCAAATAGTTTATTGTTGTTGCTTGTTTGATTTAGGGACTGGACAGAATAAGACATAATGTGCTTTCTTTCAATTTGACTTTGCCTGCTTGTGAAGTCTTAGTATGTTTGTAGTTTCAAAGTTTGTAGTTTCAAAGTCCTTCAAAATGTTTATATTATAGCATGTGGTGCAAAGTCAGTTGGTGGGGTTTTATTCAATAAACAATGATTAAGCAAATCATAGTTGAGCATAATATGTTAACCTTGATGTTATCTCTTAGTTTAGGTGCAGGTCAAAAGGGTTGAGGTCAAAAATGTAAGATGAGAGGATTATTCAAAAGGTGCAAGGCTTGCATTGTGCCCCATTATAGTCATTTTGCTCTTTTTGTTCCAGCCCCATCCAGTTGCTGTAAGGGCTCAGTTTTCTCACATATGTCTTCACTCCTATGAGTCTTAAAATCACAATATTGATGGCTTTGTTAGAACCAAAAACCAAATCTTTTAAATTTTTAAACAGAAACAATTTTTCCAGCTCTGGTGCTAATTCAACAATGTGTCCATTTTGAAATTTTAAGATTTTTCTTCTCATGGCCATAAACTTTGCATGTAAGGGTAGTTCAATTGCTGCTGGGTTTAAATCACAACAGGTTTATCTAATTTTAGATCTGATATTGGTTTGTTAGTCCTGTGCTTCGTAGCATTTGAAATCTATGTTTGCACTAATAATTTGAACCATTACAAAATCAGTTACTTTTCATAATTGTGAAAGGAATGGGCATTCATTTTTTAGGGTACTAATCTATCCTGCTATATATCAGGCTACATACTTTAATTAGTTAGTAGTTAGTGAGTGAATGAGTGAGTGAGTGATTAGTTAGTTAGTTAGTTAGTTAGTTAGTTAGCTAGCTAGTTAGCTAGTTAGCTAGTTAGCTAGTTAGCGAGTTAGTTAGATGTCCCTTTGATTCAATGTTGATTCCTGGCAACTGCCTGGACCTATGGGATTTTTGACAAGATTTCAGGAGTAGTTTGCCATTGCCTCCTTGATAAGACTGAGAGAGAGTGATTGGCCCAAGATTACATCGATGCTTCATGTCCAAGGTAGAATTAAAAGTCATGATTTCCTGGTTTGTAGGTTTGTCTTGCCCAGTACCTTAAGAACTAAACCAAATTGGCTTTCTTCATAGTTTGTATACATTATAATAGACAATATGCAATGAGAAGCTGATCTAATGATGCTCATCTGGTTTTTGACACAGTGGATTAGTAAACAGGAGCACAATGATCTGTCATACCTCTATCTATATAATGATTGGGATCTGTTGCCTTTCATTTTCCCCAAAAAAGCTGAATGCACAAGCCGGATATATTTAAATGCTGTTCACTTTAACTTTCTGATGGATAGCATACTGTGATGCAAAGGTTTTTATTTTGATAGTTATTCTTTGGGTATTGTCATACCTTCTGCTCTCTCTCCTCCCCATTTTTTGGCATCTCATGCCAATAATGTTGGGAAATTGTTGAATTACTTTCTAAATGCCATGATGGACTGGATGTAGATTTATAGATTGAGACTCTGGACTGCTCATCAGTAAGAAAACTACTGGGGTCATCATCTATTATAGAAGCTATTCTGTCTTTTTAGCTAAGGGTAGATGTTCTAGACCTAGTAGAACCTTTTCCTGCTTTTTACTTATAAGATTCTTGCACCCCATTCTAGAAAAAGCAGAACTGATTTCTTTAATCCATATGTTAATCACTTCTGAGTATCTTTTTACCGTTCTATTTGTAGGGCTGCCTTAAAAGGTCTTTTGGAAATTAATCTAAATCGCAACAGCACAATTGTTTTATAGAATACACACTACAGTCACTCTACAGAATACATAATCAGTCTGTAGTGGTTACCAACTGATTTCTGAGCTCAGTAGAATTGATATACAGTACTTAGGGAGGGGGAATTTGTGGGCTTTCCATTATTGTTGAACTACATTATCAAGTAAGACTAGCCAAAAGACCTGCTGGTGAGCAATACTGAAATTGGGGTTAGAAACTTTTTGTGTCCAACTTTGATATAAACGTTTAAATACTTTGGCAACAGAATATCTGAGTGGCTTCTTCGTGTTTTGTTTTTGTTCTATTGGACTCTGGAGTGATCTTTACATTTGAAGTCCACTGATTTTAATTTTTTTTCTGCTTTGCTGCTATGATTTTTGGGGAATTGGGTATAGCTAATTCTATCCTACTAAAGTTTTGAATCAATACAGTAGAATGTAATGTGAGAAATTGTCTAATAAACTGTATTTGGTGTGGTTCTCTCTCCAGTTTTATTGACTAGTTGGGTCTTTGTTCTAGAATTATTAATGATGTAGACTCCAACTTTTTCTAGGTTTGATTTGATTGCAAATGGAGGAGCATCCCTAACTCTTCATTTTGAACGAGCCCCATTCATGAGTCAAGAGAGGACAGTGTGGCTACCATGGAATAGCTTCTATGCAATGGATACCCTCACTATGAAAACTGAAGAGAACTCTATTCCCAGCTGTGACTTAAGTGGTTTTATCAGACCTGATCCTGTTATAATTTCATCACCACTTTCCACCTTTTTCAGTGATGCCCCTGGTCGAAATTCAATTGTTCCAGAGACCCAGGTATCAAACATAAATACTAAAAAAGAAAAAAGTTACAATAAGTTTATTATCATTATTTTCTAATAACAGCCCTATAACAATTATATTGATTTCATTCACATTTTATAATACCAGTTAACTTGAATATTTATATTGGCTTTTTCTTCATAAATATAAAACAGAAGCAGATATTTACATTCAGAGATAAAAGCAGAATGTATTGATATATGGCTATGATGCGTTTAGAAATATTCATTAATATTTACTTTGGGTATATTCTTTGTCACAAACGTCTATACAAATTTAGTTGCATTTGTCCATTCTTTGAACTTGGAAAAGTACAGTTCTGGGAGAAATGCTTGCTTAGACATTTTTCATGAATGTTACATTTATGTGCTGAATTGGGAACCAAGCTTTTCAAAATCCAAGCCTTGAGCACATTAATAAAGTCCACAAAAGTATTATCCACAAATTTCAGACAGTCTTGAAGCATTTTAGTAGAATATATGTCTTTGACTTGTACGTATTGTTCATGACAAACCCAGAATCCCTAGCATCAGGTTCCTAATCCAGCACTTGCTTCTTCTAGATATAAATGTAGAAATTAATCATCAGAAATGTTCCTATGTAAAAGAACAAACCTATTTGATGGTGATAGATGTATTGTGCTGAGCTTTTCTTGTTCATTCTGTGTACCAAATTCTTCTGAAAACCTTAAACCTTATCCAGTTTTCTCTCTAGATTATAAAATCCCATTGAGCAGGTCAAGCTAGGCATAAGGTCAGCAGGCAAGTTGCCTCTTGCCGCAATCACATAGAAAAAGAGATGATTCTAGAATTTAAAGAGCAGATACACAAGGTGCTGAACCCTCCTCCCCCAAATGGCTTTGCCTCCCCAGGCACCTTCTCCTCAGCCAAGATGCAATACTAGAAGTGAACTTCTAGGAGAGCTATGGAGAAGAGGTATGGGAAGAGGTAAGGAGCAAGCATGGGGAGAGTTCAGTTCCTCTCACCTACATGTCTCTTTTAATCTAAACAAAAACCTGATACATATCCCCATCTCCATTCTTGCTCTGCATGAAATTGTCACAGATTCAAGTTTGAGCAAGCATCCTACTTGGCATGTTTGCAAAAAAACATCATACATGCAGCTGAAGCATGTCGCATACCCAGGTGATAAGGGGGCGTTCCATCATCTTCATTGCTACTGTTATTCTGCTTTTCCCATCCCCTCCCCTTAGGCATCCTTGCTACTTTAAGATAACTGTCAGTGGTAGTTGTAACTTCATAGCATTACAGCTTCATGGGGCCTTCTTGCATAAAAGGAGCAATCAGATCTGTGATTCTTTGCCAACAGTGGGGATTTTAAAAGAAGCAGTAACAATGGCCAAATTTTTACTAATCCAGAAGTCCTATCCTAAGTCTTACCATTGCAGGAAGGCAAGCTAAAATTTCCTAGTGTATTTTACTTTAACCTACAAGTACAACCCATGAGCTGAACCAAATAAATCTCTTCCATACCACACTCATTTAATATGAACTCTCTTTCCTTACTTAGGTTCTTCATGAAGAAATTGAGATTCCAGGTGCCAACATAAAGCTCTGCTATCTGAGTTCCCGTACTGCTGGATACAGATCCTTACTTAAAATCACCATGACACAATCTCTTGTGCCTCTGAACTTAATTAAAGTTCATCTCATGGTAGCAGTGGAAGGGCATCTTTTCCAAAAGTCATTCCAAGCATCTCCCAATTTGGCATATACTTTCATTTGGGATAAAACAGATGCCTATGGCCAGAAAGTTTACGGGCTCTCGGATGCTGTAGGTATGATCACTAGATTCAAATCATGTAACTTTTAAGTGCTGGCTTTCAACAACTGCTCTTAAATTAAAGAAAAATCTGTGATCTGTACTGACAATAGAAAATACCTATAGATAGCTTCATTATTCCACAGTAGCAGCAATTTTTCCAGCTGTCATTTATTTTGTTTATTGATTAGACAGTATTTATAACTTTCTCAAACCCAAAGTAAAATGGGCATTATACAAATAACATTTTTTTTAAAAAACACAATGTTACAGTAAAAGTACTCTACTCAAAATACATGTGATAGATGCCCTCAGTAAAAATAGCTAGTATTGAAGGCTCATTGAAATAACACATGTATTACTGGTTTATAATATCTAACGGATATTGCATGTAACATTCACTTATATCTGGGAGTACCCAATATAACACCAATGGGCACCAGTGTGCCTGTTATTATTTTGCTTTACAAACATTAATCTTCCTGTTATATCTGACTCTGTGTGTGTGCATGGGTGTATGTGCTTCCTTCAGTCATGTATGTTTTTCAGAGATTGTCTATAGGTCACCCAACTGGTTTTGTGCCTAAGGGAGAACTAGAACTCATGATCCCCTGGTTTTTAGGTTGATACAGAGAGAGAGAGAGACAGAAAGGCAGACAGATAGAGACAGGCAAAAAGAGAAAGAAAGAAAGAAAGAAAGAAAGAAAGAAAGAAAGAAAGAAAAAAAGAAAGAAAGAAAGAAAGAAAGAAAGAAGGGGTGAGAAATAGAAAATGAGAACACTACAAAATCAAGAGCATATTTTCAACTTCATTTCACAGGACTTTTCTCTGGGCCACAAATTGGTTCCACAAGCTTTCATAAAAATGATGGCTGAACAAATAACCTATCAGGAGAAAAAGATCTGTCCATTTATTTAAGCTATTGGTAAAAAAAGAAGAAGAATAGAAAGAGTGATAAGATGCATCTGTTGTTGAAGTTAGAGAGAGTGGCAGGGAACATTCTCTTCTAGTCTGATTGGTTAAGTTACTCATCACAATCATTCTGTGAACTGAAACGCTTCCCATGATAGATTTTTTTAAAAAAAATTGCCTATGACATGTTTTCATAATTCAAAATGGGACTCTAGTCCAGTAAGGTTGTTGACTCCTGTTACATCAGTATTAAATCTGGAACATAGAAATCAATACCTTCTTTATTGATATCCACATATTTTTCTTCCGTTTTATATCCCAAGACAAGTTTGTGTGTGTATGTTGACAGGAGGCAGTAAGATGCTAGGAAAATTGAAAAGGGGGCAGGAGTATTTTTCTGCAATGCTTTGTTCTTGCATTTTTAGTTTCTAATTGAATCTAGCAAGACAAGGTATCATTGCAAAGCATTTTATACAAAATAGAAATTTGAATAATGTACCAGAGCCATGGGTGAAGTTCACCGTGAACATATTGCCATCATGAGATGTGACTTCTGGAATAAACTCAAACATTCATTAGTACTCCCAGTGACTTTTTTCCAGCAATTTATTAACCTTAGTGACAAATATTATATATTAGGGGCCAAGACTAAACAATTGTTTAGGCAATAAAAGCCTGATTTACAGAGCTTTTCAAGCTTTTTAGAAAGGAAAAGAAAAATCATTCAAATGACATTTTGATATAATTAATCATTTCTCACAGGGAGCTCATATCATTCTTTATGTTTTCTGTGGGGTAAAAGATAAGGGAGTTTTACCACTCTTCCATTTAACTGAATTATGAAGTGGTAATCTATCTATATCTTTAAGGGCTTTTAGGGGAACTTGAGAATCCTTCAGGAAATGATCAAGGCATCTCTTCAGACCTCTTGCTTACTTTTAACTGCAGTCTCAGTGGAAGTATCATCCGTGCATGCATACTGTATGTATATGCAAGATAACGAGCAGATCCTCAAAACAGATAAACCTTTGATAAGATAGGATATGATGCCTTACAACTTCAAGACCAGATTCGGAGGTGCTCTTCAGTCACTTCACCAGTACAGCCCTATCTACATCTATACTTTCAAGCCAAATCCTGGTTTGTGTTAAACAGATTTTGTTACTAATTAGGCATTTAGGACATAGTTTATTAGAGACTCACCTATGCCAGAGAAATCGGCTTATCTTGGATACGATAGATGGTGCTTAAAGAAAGCTATTGAATTTTATTATAATACAAGTGACCTTCCTAGCTAAATGATACATTGCACTCAGATCTCTTTAGTCTTCTTTTTGATCCAGTCCCTATCCTAATTAACCGATGGAGTATATTTCTAGGCAGCCAGATTCATGAAATGTATGTATGGCTCAACAGTGAAATGCACTATTCGCTACTGGTTTGGAAATGTGAACATGCACGCCTCTTCTGCGCATGTGCAGAGCCTTATGCACATGCGCAGATGGTGAAAAACAGGACATAATGATGTCCCAGCAGGTGGGCGGAGCCTCCCGCCGCCAGCCCTACCAGTTCGCGCAAACCAGATCTGGCAGGATTTTACCGCTGGTATAACTGTTTACTTATTTGCTGTATATACTGCCTTAATCCAATTGGACTCTAGGTCCAACAAAATGTAGTATCATTGCTAGAAAAATATTACAGTTATACAAGATATATAATAAACCTAATTTCTATATTAATAGGTCTTATCCAGAATCATTCTGGATGTTACTTTGGAAAACCAGTTCTTTATAGCTTTCCAGAAGACCGCAGGAATAGTTACTCCTATTGTATTTCCTGGTAGGCCAGGATCTTAAATAAAAGTTCTCCTCCAGCTGTCTGGTTTTGGCAAAAATGATCAGGGAAATATAATTTTTCAAAGTAACCCCAAGCCATTAAGGGTCTTGAAAGTGGTAAACAGCACCTGAATTGCATTTGAAAACATACTGGTAGTCTAACAAAGTAACATTAGAGCTGAATGTTAAAGAAACAGATTGCTGCATTTTGGAACAGCTGATAATCTTCAAGGGCAGCCTCATGTAGAGTGAATCACAGTCATAGAATTGAGAAAACATAAGAACATGAGTTCTTATCTGGGCAAAGGTTTATCCCATCCTGGGATAAAAAGTTGAGAGGAGGCTCTCCTGGGAACAGCTTTCACTTGTTTCTGTGGCAGGACTCCCAGATTGCAAGCCTAACGTCTGGTGGAAGCACAATATCATTGCAAATTACATGGAATGTAGTGTTATAATAAGTAGGTGTCTGAATTAGCAACAATCGATCTTGCTAGAGTTAGAAGTACAAGTAAGTATCATCAGTATAGTGATGATATTTTACTGTGAAATAGCAGATGTCATCTCTGGAGGAAGCTTGAATGTGACTCCATATCCATATCTAGTCATACTTATTTCTTGTTTTCCAATAGCATTGTCTGATGTGTTCCTTCACCTACTTGATTTTCTAAAAATCTTCAGAAAATCAAGTTGCTGGTTGGGATCAGTGGGCAGGGAAAGGCCATTCAGAAGCAATCCTGTCATAGTTTAACAGAATAACAGAGTTGGAAGGGACCTTGGAGGTCTTATAGTTCAATCGCCTGCTCAACCATTTCAGATAAAATGTTGTCCAATCTCTTCTTAGAAACCTCCAGTAATGGAGCACCCACAATTTCCGGAGGCAAGTCATTCCACTGATTAACTGTTAGGATATTTTTCCTTAGTTCTAGCTTGGTGTCCTGGTTGAATTCCAGAGGCCAACGAGACATTTAACATAATTCCACTAGATTACTATGTCAATTTTTAAGTATCATCTGGAAAGCTTCTAGATCCATCAGCTATCAGAATAGGCATCTTACCTGGACCATCCTACCTTGGGTAGTGCCATCATCACTAGAAAAGTATTGGTACATGGCAAAAATAAATCACTCTTAGATGTCTTCCAGGAGCAGATTATATCTCATCTGTTCTGAAATGAAGCAGATCTACTGTGTGGCCAACAAAGTGGTCTGGCTCAGATATGGCCCAGAAAAAGGTTTAGATTGTTACCACAGCCATGACAATTATTTTGTACTAGAAATATGGGTAAATTCATAACTATCTTTTGACAGTAGACTTTGGACAGTTGGACAGTACAATATCAAACCCCCCAACCCTCCGCTTCCCAAGCTTGTTCTTTGGAAATAATTTTACAAATATGGCCTCATATCTGGCCATCTGGTGGAACAGAGTTCTTTACAGCAACCAGGCATTTCTGGTACATAACTGCCACATATTCTGGCATCAGGACTGATGAAAGCAACAAAATCCCATTTGATAAATTTCAGCAAGAGGAAACACCCCCCCCCCTTCCAGCCAGCTCTCTAGACTACATTCATGGGAAACAAATCTTGAATTGAGAAGTATTGTGCCTGAGTTTGTCTTGCTTATCAGACCAGTTGTCTGGTTCTTGATAGGGGCACAACTTTGCAATATTTCTTCCTATGGACTGTCCCACCTGCTATACTTTCTCCTTCCGATCATTATTATCATCCTGCCTCCATGTCCACCCCCTTATCTACCTAGCCCACAACTCCCAATCATCCCAATTGCCACATAACAAGTTCCCCACCAAGAGCTGTTCCCCTTCACTTGTCCAGTCCCCTATAGATATCCTTAGCAGGTCAGATGGAGGTAAGGTATCCTCTCCTGTGCTCTCATTCCAGGGATGAACCTTCCTTTTCAGTTTTCTAACATTCATTCACTCAAACAAACAGTACTTCTACTTACTTTTTCTTTTCACTTTCATTGCTCTGGTTTTTCCCCCCACTATATGGTCCTTTTTAAATAGAGTCAGTTTCATTAGGCCTCCTACACAGGCAGCTGTCTGACAAAAACCAGGTTGTCTGATATAGTGACTATCTCCTCCACCCTGATATACTTTATAACTTCTGTTCTATTTTCTATCCCTCCTCCATTCATTCTAATTTTAACTGTCATTTTTTTATTTCTTTATTGACTTTTCCTTGATCTTTACCTCCTTCTCTGTCCACCTAGTGATTCAAATAGTATATATAAAAGATGTTTCAGCTATTTTATATACCTTCATCTCCTCTTTGGAGGCCTGGCTGAGCAATTTCCTGACAGTAAACCTTACAACTCCTGTGGGCCCTCTTTGTCTTTGGACACAGCATTATTAACTTCCTGAGCCCTAACCTGCCCAGCCTTCCAGTCTGCCATACTGCCCAAGTCATCCAGGGCTGGACGTGAAGATGAATCTGGAACTTCCTGGTGCTAATTCAATACTTTATTCACAGTAATACCCAAACAGCATTTTGGGTATTATCATGTTAATCCATGTGCCAAGACATTGCCTGTTGGTTTCTGCAGTATGTAATAATATGTGGAAACTTTATGAGAATCAGTACACCTTACGGTGAATAATAAATAGGCTTTCTTCAAATTGGAATAAGAAAGCCATAAATTTGGTAAGAACAATAATCTACAGTTTAATATTTTCCAAGATCTCCATCTGATAACTCTATGGAAAATGGGGTAACAGCAGTGGTGGGATTCAGCCAGTTTGCACCAGATCGGGAGAACCGGTTGTTAACTTTCTGAGCAGTTTGGTGAACTGGTTGTTGGAAGAAATCATTAGGGCAGAAAACTGGTTGTTAAATTATTTGAATCCCACCACTGGGTAACAGGTTAATGCATTTTTAATGTATTTCCAGAGTTTTATTCTGTACTTTTTTCCATGAACACAAAAGTACAGTATTGAATTTAGATACGTATTTTCAGTGCTGGAAGCTGCCAGGTAATTAAAAATAGAATCTGGGCTGTCATCATCACTCCCCTCCTTCCTTTATTAAATCAATCATTTCCTGCAACTTTAAAGCTCTGTACAGCTCTTCTGAGTATACATCAAGTTAAATAACAGGGTCAAATGAAGTCAAATATCTAAATTTAATAACGTAGAATAAAATGAAATAGCTTGGGAACTGTACTTCATAGTAGATGGCAAGTCATTCACATACAATGGTTATTAATTTAAAATATATCTATATATATTTCAGTGTCTGTGGGCTTTGAGTACGAGACTTGTCCCAGCCTGATTTTATGGGAGAAAAGGACTGCTCTACTGCAAGGCTTTGAACTTGACCCTTCAAATCTAGGTGGCTGGTCTTTGGATAAGCACCATGTACTTAATATAAAGAGTGGTAAGTTTATTGATATTCATTTGTGGAGGGTTTTGTAAGTTTTACATTGGGTGGGAATCTGTTCCCTAAAGATGTTGACGAACAACTCTCAGAAATTTAGTCAACATGACTAATGTTGCAGGATACAAAGAATTGTAGTTTAGCAAAATCTGGAAGAAAAGTTTTCCAATCCCTGTAGGTTCCATTCTCATAGGTGTATTTGGAATACTAAGAAATGCTTGTGCTAACATCTGATGGATACAATAAGAAGGCCCTGTAGGGCCAAATATATTTTAATGTTTAAAATGTATGAAGAAACATTGTGCCTTTAGTGAGATTCTGAAAAGCATTGTTTGTGTTGAGACATTAGCTGCATGCACACAGCTTGCTTAATCTTACAGTACTAAATTAATTCATTTTGTGTACAAATCCACAATTTCTTTTGTGGATTTTTATAATGCATTGAACTGGAAATGAACCATGTGGATTGGTATAAGAGACTAAACCTCAAAAATGAAACTAAGCTTAAAATTAGCCAAGGTTAGCATGTTATATGAACGTAATTGCTAGGTGTTTGCTGGTCTAATTAACTGTATTAAGTGAACACAGATATTGTATTAAGCCAGGGATGGGCCCTTGTATCCATTTCTGATCACAACTGACCAACAATTGGTGCCAGTTTTCTTTAGGTTTGAGGTGGGAGACAAACAAACGATGACTACAAATCCACACAAACAAAGATTTATAGAAAGGACTCCCTTGACTTTTGTTTCATTCATGCATGCATAAATATGATTTTGTGTATAGGAATTGCTAAGGATATGCACATAATTTAAGTATTAAGAATCTCAGATAACAGAATAACAGTTAAAAAATGACAATTTTTGTATGTATGTTAATTAATTCACATACACATCTACACATTACCAATTGAGAAAAGGATATTTGAAAGTTTGATCTAAGGCATTATTGAAATTTCATCAGCAGAGGATACATTTATATATAAGGCTTAGATTTTAAAGAATATTTTGCTGTATTCTTGTAAATCATTCACATCCTGCAAGGCAAAGCAAATAAATCTTTTAAATAAATGAATGAATAAAATTATTATTTTCTTTAAACTAAATTATTTGACTTATCTTTCACAGTTTATTTCACATATCCACGTTTTTGTTCAACTTATAAAACACATTGAACTTTAACACACAAAAAATTCAGCTGACTGAAAGTTGACTATCACCTTTCTATAAAAAATTCAAATTTAAATTGCCAGTGTCAAGTACGAAACACATTTTTAAAGTAATTCATTATTTAATGTCTGTTTGGCATATTCTCTCACTTCCTCTTTTCTAGAAAGGTTGAAATTTTTTCTCTCAACTCATTCACTTGAAAGAACAAAGAAGCTGATCAGTTCCCAGGGCTTCAATATATTCACCACACCTGCTCTGGAAAAAAGGAAGAAAAATTCCCAACAATTATACCCTTGCCAAACATTCAAAGTTGATTTTAGCATCTCAGGGTGTTAATGATCTTGGGTTTTCAGGGTTGAATTCATTAAAAACCTCATGCTATTCCAAGTGGTGCATATCTTAATAGGAAATTAGAATGGGAAAGATCTAAGGAAAAACTATTAAATTATCTATTTTTATTGTGAGCATTACTGATTTCAATAAAGAACATGTCTCTTTTTCCCTGTGTTAGACAAAGAGTTACCATATTCAGAAAATGAATTAGATATTACATAGTTAATATTAGTCTCAAGACATAGTGCCCCCACTTCAATGCTATACTTCCTTCCTTCCAGCATTGTCTGTCAAATCTGGATGACACTAGGTTGGTGAAGGATAGGGTGACTTGTTGAAGTTAGCAAAGTAAAAAACATTGGCTAGCAGAAACCTATGAGCTATGTCAGTGTTGGCAAACCTATGGCACACGTGCCGGAAGTGGCACGCAGAGCCATCTCTCCAGGCACACCAGCCATCGCCCATTGCTCTTCCGGGTTCTGGCATGCACATGTGCCATCTTCACGTGCACATTAGCGCTGGAAACCGGAAGAGCAACGGAGAGATGGCTCCGCATGCCACTTCCAACTGAGCTTCCGGTTTCTAGCACATGCATGCATGCCATCCAGCTGGTCTTCTCAAGTGCATGCATGCCAGAAACCGGAAGACCAGGTGACCGGTGCACATGTGTATGCCAGAAACCAAAAGGTCAGAATGTGCGTGCCAGGGAACTGCTGTTCCGGTTTCCAGCGCTCCTGTGCATGCATGCTGGGGAGCTGCTCTTCTGGTTTCTGGCACTCTGCCCCCCACGCACTCCCGGTTCAGCACTTGGTGCCAAAAAGGTTCACCAACACTGAGCTATGTCCTTACAATTTGAACCATGTACTAAAACGCTGAAGATAGATAAATTCCAATCAAAGGATTTGGTAATGAAATCATCCCATGAATAAAAATAAAATGCAATGTGCTTTTCTGCACGTTGTTAGGTATTCTACACAAAGGTAGTGGAGAGAATCAGTTTCTAACTCAACAACCAGCAGTAATTACCAGCATTATGGGAAATGGTCGTCGTCGAAGTATCTCCTGTCCAAGTTGCAATGGACTTGCAGAAGGAAACAAACTTCTTGCCCCTGTTGCACTTGCGGTGGGAATTGATGGGAGCCTGTTCGTTGGGGATTTCAACTACATTCGACGCATCTTTCCCTCAAGGAACGTCACCAGCATTTTGGAGCTAAGGTAATGCCACTGCTAAAAGCACCACTATAAAAGCTTTCCTAAGTGATTTTCTTTATAGCTTTCTAGACTTGTAGCCCTCAGCACAATCCGCTGTTCACAACTGATAGGTGAACATGGCTGATGGATCAAAACTGGCATAAAGTTGCATTTTCCCCCTCTTTTTTTGAAGATTATAATGGGAATTCAAGCAGTCCATGAATTGTGCAATTCACCATTAAAGAATCAGAATGGCCAGTGATGGTTAAGCATTATCATAAAAGAATCTTCCTCGTCTTTGGAAAGCTGGGAATATGGGTGGAAATTAACTTTTTGTTTTGTTTTAAAAAAGGAACTGAAGAAGAGAAATTGGGCATAACAACAATAGGAGGGAGGAGTTAAATTAGGAGAGGAGAAAAATAAATTAGGACGCAAAGACTGTTAAATCAGTTAAGATGGTCAGGAAAGAGAAAAGCAAAAAGAAAAGAACTGGCTCAAAATTGGGAAGCAGGAAATTGGCAGTGGGAATGGTAAAGTAAGAAGAAGAATACAAAGGAATATTGCAGGAGAAAAGGAAGGGAAAGGACAAAGGAGAAGGGTGGATGAAAGTATGTATGAACGGAATGGTAATAAAACAAAAGAAGAGAATAAGAATAACAAATGCTAAAATAGCCAATGTATTTAGTCTAGCATTGTATATACCCATTGGCCAATCAAATGGCTTTGGAAATCAATAAGTAGAATATGAAGACTGTAGCTCATTCTTGTTTCTATTCCCAAGTAAATCCTGAACCTCTCATCATTCATCTTAAATGGTTAATCCTGGGTTGTAGGATGAGAATGGGAGAAAAAACAATGCTCATGTATTCTGTGTGTAATTTCATACACACAGTATGTAACTGGTGTTAAGTAACACCAGCTGCCTGCAATTACTGCAAGTTCAAATCTCACCAGGCTCAAGGTTGACTCAGCCTTCCATCCTTTCAAGGTAGGTAAAATGAGGACCCGGATTTGAGCTGACTTTGTATAAAAAAGAACACCGCTTAGGGGGGCGGGCCGAAAGCCCTACTAAGCAGGTATATACAAAAGTATGAAGGCTATTGCTTAACGCATTGTAAGCCGCCCTGAGTCTCTGGAAAAGGGCGGCATATAAATCGAACCAATAAATAAATAAATAAATAAATAAATTTACCTTTATCACACAATCTTTTTTAAGTTAAAAGGCCAAAACATTTGATTTTGTTTCCTTAAAGTGGAGTTCTTCTAACCTTGAGACATTTTGATTTCTCTTTTTGTCCCTTTTTGATTCAAAAGTCTGCAATGGACAGAATTATGCACAGTAGTGCAAATGTTGATCAGCTTCATATTTGAATTTATTTTTATGGCATGGCTGGGCAATTTATAGTCGCCGTATATCTCTTTTCCAAGCCCCTAGAATGGGCAGGGCTAAAATTTTTGAATTCATTTTTCCCCTTTTTATATTTTGGGCAGAGCTTTAAAGGACAATATGGATACCTTAAAAATGTCTTAAACTGATACATCCTAAAGAACAGAGGATCTGAAATTTCAGTCTTCCAAACTCTGGTGTCCCATCATACTTTCACAGCCCTAATTTTCAAAGCAGTTTCACATTGGGGTGACACTTTCATTAAGCTGTCCACCACCAATTTAAATCTTCTGATTATAGCAATAGCAATAGCACTTAGACTTATATACCCTTTCACAGAGCTTTACAGTCCTTTCTAAGCTGTTTACAGAGTCAGCCTATTGCCCCCAACAATCTGGGTCCTCATTTTACCAACCTCGGAAGGATGGAAGGCTGAGTCAACCTTGAGCAGGTGAGACTCGAACTACCAAACTGCAAGCAACTGGCAGTCAACAGAAGTAGACTGCAATACTGCATTCTAAACACTGCATCACCAAGGACAATTACACTTGTGATGTTGTGATATTTCTACTTCAATGGCATATTATAATTGATTTTGTTGAACCATATTTACCTTTTTTAGTAAAAGCTGAAATCTCTCTCCTGATTTCTAGATAATTTATGAATATGGGATAGAATACAATTTTTATTTCATTGTTGTTAATTCTTATATGCTGCTTTACTATTTCTAGCTTGCGTCTTCAAAACTGGAGTCACAGACTCCATGTATATAATGGTTAAAACTGCTCACACTATACATATCTTAGAATCCATTGTCCTAAAACATACAAACTGCTGAAAACCAGAGCTAAGTGTAATATTAATCATTTTGCTAATTTTAATAGATTGATAATTGTTTGTTTAAAGGCAAAAATCTTTTTCTTAATTATACAAAACAAGAAGCGAACTTTTGTCCATTGGTTTCCTCAAGATTTTTTTAAAGTGAATCCATTAGAATATATTTTACAATATTGTCTAGAATTGATTAGATCCATGGCAAATGGAATTCTGATTAAATTCAGTATAATGTAGTGTTTGCTGCCTTGTCAAGCATCCTATGAGACATAGTTTTGCAATTAATGGAAATGAAACAAAGAATGGATCCCATATAAACAAATATAGACTAGGGGTATTCAGGAGCATGAGATAGGTTAGAATAATTCAGAGGTGATTGCATTTTAACATAGGTGGAACAGAGAGAGCTAAGCCTGGTTTAGAATTCTTTGTGTTCTCTGAACTTTCAGGCCTTTCATTACCCAGCAAGACAACATCATCAGTACAAGTTACCTGCCTATTTATATGCAATAACTTGCCCTGCCAATTTTGGCGGGGATGTGAGTTCTTATTTAAATCCACTTTGTTTTGATTTTAGAGTTACACAAAGCATTTTTCTAATACTTAATCGTACTGAAGTGTATGGTACCAATTTTGCAGCTATGCCAAAAAGTGTGTGTGGGGGGGATGTGATAATACAGTATTTAATGGGTGGAATGGAAGAGAGAAAAGAGTACTGGATTTAATAATGAGCACACCATATTGCAGCTGTAGATCATTTTTTTTTCTCTTGAGATGCTATGTGACTAAATTCTCCGTATTGCATTACCATAGCTGACCTGATGTAGTGAATTATTTCTTTTATTGAAAAAAATACATAATTTTTCAGGGAAGCATGGCCATCATATGCAAAATAGGTATCATTCATTTTAATCACCCTCTCTGCACAAAATTCACATTCTGTCTAAACATATATCACAAATGTTTCCCATTATAAAAACTAATATTGCTGCAAATTTCTATGCATTCTACACGAATACAAAAATAGGACACTTAAAATAATAAGATAAGACATAACGAAGTGTTCCAAATCCATGCAAAAATATAAGTGAAATTATAATTTAATCTATTTTCTCTGTAAACAAAAGATATTCTTGTAGTGTGCATCATTTTCCCAAATTTTCATTTAGACCAAGCATTCAGAATGTCATAATCTGAAACTTGCTGGGCACCAAATTGAGTTACATTCCTGCTATAGGCTTGAATTGAATTACCGGTGCCAAATCGAGATGGAGCTATTTCCTTTTAATTTTTCAGATATGACAGTTTTGAGGAAATAAAAGGATAAAAGAGAGCAAAAGATTGTGATGTGACATTTACAGATGCAAAATATAATTATAGAAAAGTTAACAGATTGTAGTCTTATAAATGGCTCTCAGTCCTACCAGTTAAATGGGACATCCATGTTCAGAGAGGAAGTCTTGCAAGCTGAATATAAGTTTCTGGGAGAAGACTGGAAGAGTTTGGTAATTGAATAGTGTGAGAAACTACAGGTTAAATGAGAATTACCTTCAATTATGATCCAATAAATTCAAATTATGTTCCAGTACAATAAAAAAGCATGACTTAGCTTCCAAAGTTTGTGAAATATAACAAAAAGCAGAGGATACTCAGTATACCTACACACACTAGCTTTAAAGCTGAAGGACCCAACACATTGTAAAAGGAAGTTGATTCATTCAGGAAAGTTGTATTAATGCTGGTCTTTCATATCCATACATTTATATTTATTGATTATTCAACTGGTATTGATTAAAAGAATAGAAGAACCATGTTTAGGGCCTAAAATATGTTAAGGGGATAATATTCAGAAATCTTTATCTCAGTCCCCTTTGTGAATGCCTAGATTGTATCCATAATTTTGTTAATTATAAACTAATTAGAGCTGAAGAATCATAAATTGATTTCTAGGAACCATAATAGCTTTTGTGGGATCCAGCAAACCTTCTATCAGGCTATCTTATTTAGGCACTAGACTAGGAAAGATTATGGAAAGAACAACATAGCATTTAGGAGATCTCCCAGAATATTTTGGTTGGAGGAACTGTAAAATGTGGATCAAGTGCTTGTACTTTTACATGAATCAACAGTTGATTAAGCAGCCATACTCAATGAATGTTCATTAACATGTCTGTGTTAGCATGGATAGAGACTTCCCTGCCCCACCCCACCCCCACCTCCCAGGAATTTGTAGTAGACCTTGTCCTGGATTAGGGCAACAAAATAGCAAATAAAGTGAAGCTAGAAATTGTAGGCTGCAACATGGAAGGTAGAATGAAGATTTAAAACAATCTCTAAACTATGTCAAAATTGGGTTAGATTCATAAATATCGTCAAGATAGACTGGTTTGGGAATTATAGTTATAAATATTATGTGTATTTTAACATATCTCAAACTGAATAAGAAATGGCAATCAGTGCAGTTTCCAGAAAAAAATGGAGTAATATTAGGTTGCAGTAACAGGAGCCCAGTGTTTAGTAATAATCCTGTATTCAGTATTAGCCTAATTGCATTTAGAGTACTGCAATTTATTTTATCTACCCTGTTTCCCTGAAAATAAGACCTCCCCGGATAATAGGCCCAATCAGGCTTTTGAATACATGTGCTAAAATAACTCCCCTCTGAAAATAAGCCCTCCCTGAAAATTACACCCTGCCCCCAAAAATATTAAAACGCATCCACAGCTGGTCACTGCCATTTCATCTGGTTAGACAGAGACAGAGCTGAAAATCAGGTAAGACGGCAAGAGGATCCCCATCTTGCTCCATGCGCCCCAAAATAATAAGACCTCCCCGAAAATAAGGCCAAGCGCTTATTTTGGGGTTCAAAAAAAATATAAAACAGGGTCTTATTTTTGGGGAAACACCATACTACATTGTAAACTAAGAAGAGTGTGAAAAATTTGAAGGGACAAAAGGGACTATCGTATTCTTATAATATAAATCTTAAGGGTCCATCCCAGCAGATACAGGGACAGCAACACTTGCTATATGGCTTCATGCCTGAATAAACCAAGATTAATGTTGGGAACAGGTTTCTTTTTTCCATCTTGTAGAATAAGACAATATGCAATGTTTGCTACATGGTCTCTTCTTTGGCTAACTGTTCTCTCTTTCTCCCCCCCTCCCCCCTTGTTTCTTTTCTGTTTTCTTTCTGTAAAGAAATAAAGAATTTAAACATAGGTAAGACAAGTTTGCAATCCTATTATCATTTGCTATAGCTTGCTTGCTCCGTTTTGTTTGCTTTTTGTGTTGTGCTTTTTTGTGTAACATTCTGTTTTTAATGCATCAGGTATAGCAATATTAATGTGCTAATTTTGTGTTAGAAATACGGTAAGCAGTAGTAGTTATACAAATGCAGTAAAAAAGCGACCAAAGAATTATCTAATGGAATGAGAATATAATGAACTCCAAGTCAACTTCAATATGACCATTCTCTCTGTGTAGTGTCTAATTCGCTTAAATGGTTGAGGAAAACTCGAGCAGTGGCTCTTGTAAATGCTGAAAAGGATTTAGAAAACCACTAATGGACTAGAAATGGGTCAAAAACTCATTTCCAATTCATTAAAGGATTTTTTTTCTCCAGATTTGTTCTCCCATTCCATCTCACCCTTTAACTCAATATTATTAGGGTACTTTGAACAGATTATATCCAATCACCAACCTCATTAGTTATTTTGAAGTGAGTTTAAATTCCTTTGCAAAAGGTTTGATTCCTTTTGCTGTTCACTTTTGGGATGCATGATTTTGCTTATCCACCACCTTTGGACATTGTCCTAGAAGTATGTGAAAAACCATAAAAGACAATCAGGCACTTACTTGCTAGTATTTTTTGCAATTCCTAGAGCTGCCCATTCTCCAAAGATACATTTATGGAAAATGTTTTAACATTTGAATAATTAAAGCATAACATGTCTCTTGATGTAATTGCTAAACTCAAATGCATTGTCCTTACTCTAACACAAATTAGCATTTGTGAAATTCAGTTTCTGAAATAAAAATGAAAGATTCTATGTTAAATGATGTTTGTGCTTGTATACAAGGCAGTTGTTGCCCCAGTCCAATTCACTTGTGTTACTAATAAAGTCACTTAGTGTTACACGATACTAGAAATCTTACATTATCGTAGTCAATTTAGGGTACTCATATTGTTAAAAAAGTCAAAGCAGTGCAATTAAAGATTTGCCTGTTTTTATGTGTATTACATGCAAACAATGCACAATGCACATTGAAAATGGGCAGAGCTTTGATTGCATTATTGCGGGCATCATCTTGACTTACTTTCTCATACCCCAGGACCTCTCTTTTAATGACAAATTCAGCAAAAGATGTGGGTGTTTTTGTGTGTGTGTGGGTTGTTTTGTTTTGTTTTGTTTTGTTTTGTTTTTGGTTTTTTTTTTGCATTTTTACAACTTCATTCACAAGGCTATCATCCAATCTGAATATCATCAAATCCCAGTTTGCAACGATGCCTAACGTAATTGGCCAGAACATTTTTTATTGTGGAGCTGGCTTTATTTATCTCACTCTGTTCCCTCAAGAAATCTACTTAACAAGAAATAACTTAATTTTCTGTCTTTGTTCTGCTGTCTTTTAAAACCTCTCTTGGCTTTTAAAGGAGTTTGCCCTGTGTCACCTAGGGCTGGCATCTGCAGAGATCTTATTTAAAATACTCATTCCATCTGCCTGTTAGCCCAGGGATGTTTGTGCAGGAGTATCTCCATTTAGTCCAGTTGTCTATTTGAATAGCTGAAGCTGACATTTCTAAATTTGCAGGTGGTTCACTTGCTCCACACCTTGAACACCTGTCAAAATAGATTTATTAGAAAAAGCCTCTAATATCTCAAGACACTCAATGACCCTATGAAATAAGGCAGAAAGATTTCAGCAAAACAATAGCTTAGTTTTGTGTCAGATCTGAGGGACTTGTTATTGCCATATAGAGAATTAACACTGCAGGCTTCCATAAATAGTATTTTAGGATTGATTTGTTATGAAGGCAAAAAAGAAAAGATTTGCCACAAAACTAAGCTATTGTGTGCTTGGCAGGAATGTACGGGTTTACAGGATAGCTGCAGATTACAGAATGCTAATTTTACAAGAGAACAGGAAAGAGGCAATCATGCTTTCAGGAAACCTTAGAGACTAATTAGTCCATACTGTACATACTTCTGGAAGATGAAAATATTATGAAAAGCTTCTCTGCAGTAATGCTGTGCCTACGAAGAAGAATATTTGTAGATCAGGGTTGAAATGTGGAGTCCTTGGTGCTCTCTGAGCTTGGTTATTTTCTTGCAGAGGTTTCATTACCCAAACTAGGTAACATCATCAGCTAGCATTGATGATGCTGCAAGAAAACAACCAAGCTCAGAGAGCACCAAGGAGCCCACAATGCTATTCCGCCTTGAACAGAGGTGGTATTCAGAAGGTTCTGACCAGTTCTGGAGAACCAGTAGTGGACATTTTGAGTAGTTCGGAGAACCGGCAAATACCACCTCTGACTGGCCCCACCCCCATCTATTCTCTGCCTCCTGAGTCCCAACTGATCAGGAGAAAATGGGAAATTTGCAGTAAATTCCCCTGGAGTAGGGAGGGAATGGAGATTTTACAGTATCTTTCCCCTGGAATGGGGAGGGAATGGAGATTTTACAGTATCCTTCCCCTGCCATGTCCACCAAACCATGCCCACCAAGCCAT
Source organism: Pantherophis guttatus (assembly GCF_059756535.1). NCBI lineage: Eukaryota > Metazoa > Chordata > Lepidosauria > Squamata > Colubridae > Pantherophis > Pantherophis guttatus. The sequence continues at coordinate 179,835,655 of NC_142064.1, forward strand.
GCCATGCCATGCCCATCAAGCCACACCCACAGAACCGGTAGTAAAAAAAATTGAATCCCACCACTGTGACCTTGAACCTTGGGGATGGTGGATGACAGCTCAAACTTGATTGCATACCAGTGCTGAAGTTGATCACAATATTATGAAACATAAGGAACACATGGAAAGAAAACCAAAGTATTTGATGTCAAATGGTCTATATTGTATAAGTTTTACTTACTGAATAGATCCCCTGTGCTTTATGAACCATTGTAAAATCACTGTATCCTCCACTGAACATCCAAAAAAGTAGCTGTTCTGTGCATTGCTTATTGAACACAGAGATATTCTTACTCTTTTAATGAGTCTCCTGCTCTTTATACAATTAAATGACACTATGACTAAGATAAAATCTAAACCAAAGTTCTCCAGATCATAGCTTCTAATTACCTACCTTAAAATAATTATAAAGTGGAAAGTATTAATGAACACATACAAAACTCATTTCTGATGTGATGAAAAAACTACTTGTAAAGCTTCTATCTTGAAGGCTGTAGGCAAGACCCACCCAATGAACTGTTTGAAGAGCAAGTAGGAGTGTAAGCAGCTTAGACACATGCAATTGGCTGTGGCAGTTACATATTTACCTACAGGCCTTACCTGCAATGCAGGCAACATTCAAAAATCATACAAAAACACACATTATCATGACAGGAATGAGCAGAATTGTATGTACTAACATATAGTACCTTCTCAAGTACAGGTAGTCCTCAACTGATAACAGCAGTTGGAACTAGGATTTCCATTGCTAAGCAATGCGATCATAAGACATAACCCCATCCCTTAACAAGGGCAATCTCTACATTGCTGGTTGCCGTTGTTAACTGAATCCAATAGTTGTTAGGTGAAGCAGCCTCCTGCTGGCTTCCCACAACCAAAGTCCATGAGGAAGCCAGCAGGAAATTGAAAGTCTCAGGCCAACAGGCAAGTCAACGGCTGCTACTGGGAGAAGGCAAGGAGATACATAATGATACAGGGGATGGTCAGGGAGAGTGTGAGTGGGTGCAAAGGCATGCACCAGAGGCATGGGGAGGGTCAGGGAGGGTGCATGAGGGGATGCAAGGATGCAATGGGGTACATGAGAGGCATGACATGGGTTGAAAAAGGAGTACTAGGTAATGTACAAGAAGTGTATACAGGTTGGTGTTGTGAGAAGATGTGCAAGAGGCATGGCACAGATCAGGAAGTGAGCAGAAGAGATGCATGGGGGGTGGTGAGTAGTTGGCACAGTTTAATACAAAGGAGCTAAGGAATAGTATGCAGGTGGGAGAAATTTACCCAGTCACTTGATCTGTTCCCTGAAGGACAACAAAAGTTGCAAATGGTGATCATGTGATCATGGGGCTTTGCAACTGGTCATAAGTGCAAACCAGCTGCCAAACACCCAAATTGTGATCACATGACGGGGGGGGGTGTCCTAGGATGGCCAGAACTCCAAGGAGCAATCATTTATTCAGTGTTATTGTAACTTTAAATGATCATAGATCAAGGACTATCTGTACTATATCTCTGGAGACATCAAAGTCTGCTTTGGCTTAACCACCACTTCACATTGTCAGCCAAATACGAATATGTGGCTGATTTTAGCAATTTTCCTAACCCGTAAGTTCCAGCTGCCTTATTTCAAACAAACAGTAACTAAGATAAAACACAGCAGAAATTATTTCACTATGCATTTTTATATTGTGAGAAAATTGTTTTCTGGGCAATCAGTAATAATAGCAAAGCCATTCCCACATACTTTAAATGCATGTTACTCCTTTTCTCAAAGGGAAATGTGAAGCACTTCAAAGCGTAGGCTTTGAAGAGAAAACCTTCGAAGAGGGAACCTGTTTAGAACATCTTGATTTTATTTTAATAACAAAGACTGTTTTGCCCTACTTCAGCTTTAACCTTGAAAGTGACTAATCTTATGACATTTGTTACTCTTTTGGAATACTAAATGTAGGTGTTATACTTCTAATCATCCCAGGCTACCCACCACACTATAAAAACTCTTTCTAAAAAAGCTCTTTTTATTAAGAGGAAAGGATGTGTGCAATTAAAAATTATGAGTCTACCTATTTTTTATAGAGAATCAGAGCAGGTTAGACAATTTTCTATTATTTGGCAATGTAGGAAGATGGGATAAAGATTTTACAAGCCAGCACAGATGCTGTAAAAAAATTTTTTTAAAGAATAACAGCCTCCTGTCAAAAGCAATTTAAAATTCTGGTCTCATGTATTTTTGCGTTTGTGGTTACATTATTTCTTAAAGCATTGTTCCAAAACAAAACATTTAAGCTCTGTATAATAAATGAATTCTCATGGATGGAAAAAAGGAAATCCATAAATGGAAATTCATGAGAATCATATATGTTTCCAGTGCCCTTGTTACTGAGATGTAAATCAGTCTATTCCAGTTTTGGAGATGTGGGGGAAGTAGAATGATGTAATGCTCAAAGAAAGATTGATTAAAAGCCAAGGTGGCTTTGTCTTGTAATTGACAGGAACCTCTTAGTGAGCTAAGCTGTTAAGAACTGAATCTAACATTTACACTCCAAAATTACCTCAGAAGTAAATTTCACTGAGTTCATATTACTCAGATATTGGTGTACTCAGTCTCATATTGGTGTAAACAGGACTACAGAAATAATTTGAGATAAAACATGCCACCAACGTTCACTTAAGTAAAATAAAGCTAGAGGGTTATGTAAAAGCCCCCGCCAGCTTTATTTATTTACCACTTTTCCATCTGCCCATCATCCAAGGAATTCAAAGTGATAGGTAATGAGTGACATTATTGTCCCTCGGATTTGCACAATCACAGTCCTGCAATTGGAGAGGCTGTGAATGAAGACATTTCTTCAGGCTGTCCTGTCAGTTTAGAGCAGAGGTTTTCTCACACCCAAACCTAAACTCGACCCATTCTAGCCAAAATGAAAGGAAGCATGAATTGGGGTTGCCAGACCTCATGGTATGCTATGAAACCAGCACAAGTAGAGACCTAGCAGATGCTTTGGCACAGCATGCCAAGCTTGCTTAACTGGGTTAGCTTTTGTAAGGCTTAGTGTGTTGTGTGAAGCCAGTTAATTGGGTTAGTGTTTTGCGTGAATCCAGAAATAGGAACTATGTTAAGCATGTTATACGAGCGCAGGTTTTCTGTGTATATGGGGTTGCTTTTAGACAGAAGGATGACAAATTCATGCTTCTGGACTAAAACTAATTAATATGTATCTGCACAATGATCTCTCTGTACACCAGACCTACTGAAGCTATCATTTTCTCTCTCTCTCTCTCTTTCTCCTCAAGTAACAATCCTGCCCACAAGTACTACCTAGCCGTGGATCCTGTTTCGGGCTCTCTTTATGTTTCGGATACCAACAGTCGTCGTATTTACAAAGTCAAAAGCCTTACTGGTGCAAAAGACCTGGCTGGTAATTCAGAAGTGGTCGCAGGGACAGGGGAGCAGTGCCTGCCTTTTGATGAGGCCAGATGTGGTGATGGAGGGAAAGCAGTAGATGCAACATTAATGAGCCCTCGAGGTAAGGGGCATCATGGGCAGCACTTGCTGTTGTGTAGCAAATGGCTGGTTTGGGTAGGATAACCCAGAAATAAAATATTTATTCGAGACATTGTTTATGGGCCCTAGGATTGCAGTCCTTTGAAATTAATGAAAACACTAGAAGAACTGTAAAGAAATACTGAATAAAATAAATTGCTACCTAATGGTCACATATATAGTCTAGCTTCCAAATTGAATGAGTAAATTATTCTGACTTATTATATTGAAAATGACATTATGGTGAGCTTTCCTTGATTGTTCGAATGAAATCTTGTTCCTAGTTCCAAACATATCCTTGGATGTTGTAGGCCAAGAATCTTTTTGGATCGTTCAGCGTATTGGTAATTTCAAAAGCATATCTTGGATGTTCTCACAAAACAATCATTTACCAAATTTAGCAAAAGTTGCTTCTCGTACTCTCCATCACTTCCTCTTTATCTTCCCCCCCCCCTCCAATCTCAGGCTGGTAAGCATATTTGCAAACAAAATGCTGAGCTGCACACACCTACCATATTTATTTTTTTAAGAATATCCATAGGGCTTACACAAAGCCCAGAGGCCTTCTTGGAAATAAAAATAATGCTGGAAATGTGTGTTTTTCTTTGCAGCATGTCATCTTTCCATGTGATTATTTTTAATAAAGAAAAAAGAGATAAGTTGGGTGGCACAGGAAGCTTGGTGAACACCAAGGAAGATAAAAAGTCTCAGATACTAGGCAACATTACTAAGTATTTGCTTGGAATATCACTTTTTGTTGCAGAGTAGCAACAGTGTATGACATCAGTAGTTGAAACAGATAAAAGATAAAGAGGTGCAGAAGAAAGGGATGACATAACTTATTTGGACCTGAATGCCTGGATTCAATTAGTGACAGATAAGTTTTAGAAGTTTGAAGATTTTTTTTTCTTCAAATGCATGTGTGCATGTATTTCCTTAACATAAATATAATTTATTTAACAATTTTCAAAACCATCCCTATATAACATATGTCAATGCCTTCTGTGTAAAACTGACAATGCAAGCACACATTTCTGAGGTAAAATCTGAAAAAGTGCCTTTCGTACAGGGAACAGTGGCAAGAAATCTGAAGAACTTTATAGGGTGGCATGGTAACAAATGACATAGGCAGTGAGATTTTCTGAACTTTATACGAAAGCTTTATTCCTAGATTTCCAAATTAAGTTTTATTTAAATGTCTGTACTGTGAAAAAAAAAAAGAATGAATAACCTTTTTTAAATACAAGGAAAAAGAAAACAAGTCACATTGTATTAGGATTAGAATGGGAATGAATTTATAGAAATTAAAAATTAAAAAAATTATAATGGACATTAATGAGAAATACTCTTTTAATTGGTCAAAACTGAATTTGAAAGCATAAAACATCAAAAGGATAAATTATCAGGGGAATTATCAATATATAATGATAGATGATATATGATGATATATACAGTATAATCTAATCTTATTTTTGCTTTTGTTTCATGTTGGCAGGTATTGCAGTGGATAAATATGGCCTTATGTATTTTGTTGATGCAACAATGATCAGGAAAGTTGATCAGAATGGTATCATATCAACTCTGCTGGGCTCTAATGACCTAACTGCTGTTCGGCCACTGAGCTGTGATTCCAGCATGGATGTCACCCAGGTAGAATGTTATTTGCTTCTGATAATAAAACAGATGGATAAATGTCTTCTGGTTACCTCCAAGATACACCAGAAGTTTCAACATGCCGAGAGAAAAAGTTATTGCTGATTATACAACATATAATATTTAACATAATTAGCAACACAAAAAAGCCAAGCCTTCTTTTCAGAAGCTTCTACTGTATATATCTACAACAGGGAGAAAAAAAAAAAGAACTGTGATACAGTAATGTGATTTAATTAGCTTTGGTTATCCTTTATCTGGAAAGGGGGGCAATTAATCCTTTATATAAGCATCCAGAGAGCTGACTGCATGTAGGTTTAATGAATACTGAAAAGAATATTGTCTAAGGCAATTCCATACAGCTTTGATACTTGACTAACTCCATTAAAACTGGCCAGTTATTTGCTGTTCCACACAAACCTTTGTTCATCCCAAGTTTTTTAAACAATAGTAATGTGTTGCTTATTCTATAGGTGCGACTGGAATGGCCAACTGATCTGGCTGTCAATCCAATGGATAATTCACTGTATGTTTTGGAGAATAATGTCATCTTGCGAATCACTGAGAACCATCAGGTTAGCATCATTGCTGGTCGTCCAATGCACTGTCAGGTTCCTGGGATAGACTACTCTCTTAGTAAACTGGCCATTCATTCTGCTTTGGAGTCAGCCAGTGCCATTGCCATCTCACACGCTGGCATTCTTTACATCAGTGAGACAGATGAGAAAAAAATTAACCGCCTTCGTCAGGTCACCACAAATGGCGAGATTTGCCTTCTGGCTGGGGCAGCTTCAGACTGTGACTGCAAAAATGATGTCAACTGTAATTGCTATGCTGGTGATGATGCTTATGCAACTGATGCCATCTTAAACACTCCATCCTCCTTAGCTGTGGCACCAGATGGTACGATTTACATAGCAGATCTTGGAAACATACGCATCAGAGCCGTCAGCAAAAATAAACCAGTCCTCAGCTCTTTCAACCAATATGAAATCGCTTCACCAAGAGAGCAGGAGCTGTACATCTTCAACATTGATGGCATCCATCAATATACTCTCAGTCTTGTCACGGGAGAATATCTATATAATTTCACCTATAGTGCTGATAATGATGTGACTGAGTTGGTTGATAACAACGGCAACTCTCTGAAAATTAGGCGGGATACAAATGGAGCTGCACGCCATTTTTTAATGCCTGACAATCAAATTGTGACTCTTGCTGTCAGCACCAATGGTGGTCTTAAAGGAGTGTCAACCCAGACCTTGGAACTTGGATTAATGACCTATCATGGAAGCAGTGGTCTCTTGGCAACAAAAAGTGATGAAACGGGATGGACAACATTTTATGAGTAAGGCTGTTTTTAGAATAACCTATAGTGCATATTCATTGTCTATCTGAGTAATCATCTGTCTTCATAAGGAAAAAGGTAGTACTTTTTTTTTTCATGCAGGATGTCTCAGATAAGGTAGGTCTAAGCATGTTGAGTGGTCTCCAAAGGGAGCCTGAGCACTCACTTTTGCATGCATGCTCTTGTTTACTCTTATTGTGTCACTATGGGTTTTCATATAGCTTGAAATGTTTTATGCAAAAATAAAATTCGACAGAATCAAAGATGGAGCCAAAGAATGGATAAAACATTGGTAAGAGAACATTGAATGAATTAACCAGTGCTCTGGTTCAATCATGGGAAAAAATAATACCATTATAGTTCATTTACAGCTTTTTTATCTATATTAAGAATGCAGTAATATATGTCTTATAAAAATAATGCATATAGATGTAATAGTTAGGACACCAGGCTATAAACCAGGATACTATGAATTCTAGTCCTACCCTAGGCATGAAAGCCATCTGAGTGACCTTGGACCAATCAGTCTTTCTCAACCCAAGTCACTTCTCAGGGCTGTTGTTGCAGCAAAATTAGGATGTGGAAGGAGTATTGGATATGTTTACTGCCTTGAGTTATTTATAAAAAATAATAAAGGTGGAATAACATTTTTTTTTAAAAAAAGATGCCACATAGTCTTTATTATTGAACCCAGAGAAAAACAACTTTGAAGTAATTTTGAAGATAGAGCTTGGTAAAAGTGGGTGTAATTTTGAAATGCCTAAAGAATTTATTGGTGTCCAGTACTAGTAGGACAAAACTTTGTTAACCTTGTCTGTCAGGACAGAGGATATTTATTTGCCCTATTTATACTGCCTAATAGACTGTGGCTACACCCCAGTAATCTTCCTCCCCACAGGGATATCAATATTAGAGTTACTTTTGGAATTCAGGTAACAAATCTTACCCTTCAAATGTCAGGATAGTGGGATCATCTTCTATACAAGCAGATAAAGCATTGATAAAATTTACCGATTGCTTGTTTCTGCAAATAGTGAGGAAATTGCATCCTAAAATATATATTTTATAAAATCTATGTGATATACTATTTCCAGAGAGTCCAAAAATTGCAATTACTTCGGGAATTAGGTTAGAAAGAAAATGCTTTTCTATATAATTGCAAGAGATTAAAGTGTTGTGCATTTTTGAAAAAAACAACCTACACAAGCAAAGCAGGTTTTTTTAATTGGCATTCTGCAAATATGGACAATGAAAAATACTAATTTTCAAAAAGATCATTTCATAGATAGAAATGGATAAAATATTAACATACACATCTAAGCTAGTTGTTTATCTTTCACATAGAGTTTGCACTCAAAAATAAAATAACTACTTATAAGAAAGCATGCAAACTTTGTATGCTAAGAAGCAAGCTACATTACTTATTTAACTCTATTGCTAAAAGTTCAGCCCCACTGTCCAAAGTGGAATATTTTTTTAAGAACACATTTGCTATAGATGAATATTTGCATGTTAGGAAATTGTCCATTGTAATGGAAAATCAAGACAGTGCCTCAGATCTACTCACAAGAAGCTTGCTGTTTCATGTGAGCATTTGTACACTTGGTTCCTCACAATGTTCCAGTCTGAATCTAATGCTAAATTACTGGATTTAGGAGGAGGGGTGGGGGGAGATCATCAGTTTCTACTTCCCTCCTCTCCTTGGGTACAGCCACCATAAGATTAGAAGCTTCAGATTCTTAGTTTATCATTAGATCAGCTTTCAATTATATTTGAACCAAACCAAAAACTATCTTAATTTAAATCAGACAATATTTTTTAATAAATCAATGATTATTTTTTTTTTACTTTTGACCAGTTTTTTTTTAAAAAAACGATGATTTAAACTAACTACAGATTCAGGTATTACTGAAATGCAGTCAGTGCAACACAGGAGACAGAAACAACAGAGAAGCGAAAAGAAAACTGTGTAGACTTAGTTTGACAATTCTGATCGTAATTATAGTTGTTTTACATGAGACTAAAACAATTTGTGTACATAATAACAATTACACAAGGAAACTGCATCTAAGGGCCTTTCTCTGTTACTGAGTTCTCTATCCATACCTGACCAGCAGCTATACTGGTCAATGACTGAAATAAAGATTTGATTTGACAACTGGCACAATACTGCTACATCCAACTCTTCAGTTAGACAACAACTGAATGGCAGCTGATGAGATTCAGAGGTAGGGAAAAGTGTATACATCAGCCAATAAGCACAGATCCCACCCATTACTGGACACCTGCTTTTTCAATCACATCATATGAAGTAAAATGGAAGAGATTATGTAAACCTTGTGGCAGCTCTTAAATGCAATGGTATTAGGTTAAAGAAGGAAACACTGTTTAAATATTAGTACAGCTAAAGATGACAGATATCCCTCTCACTCATGGACCAGATATGAAATTCACATAGCCTCATGAATACATGGAAGTTGCTATGATGTTTGCATTGCTTGGTACAAGTGGATTCAAGTAGGCAGACTTACAATATGAGAATTACACTTTTCAGAAGAAATGCCTGTTGCAAATATGTCCTGTGAATATTTATTATTTCCACACCCTCAACCAGGGTCATGCTTTTCGATGAACAGAAAGAAGTGTTTCTTTCTTTTTGACTATTAATGGCTTCTTTTTTTAATGTATGATTCTCACACCAAACAAATGTAATTTGAGAGCATAAATAATCATATGTCTGGTTTTTCTGATTGAAAGATAGTATTTTCCAAGGCTGTATTCATTTTTTGTTATTTTGATGAAATTTGTCACTGAAGAAGTTCAGCAGTGCCATCTGCAGGTCAGTTTGTAAAATGATAGTAAACAGGTGCAGACCTTTCTTAAATCTTCCTGATAAAAATTGCAATGTGACTTTCAAGGGTAGTAAATGGGTGACCACATCCCATTAGTCCTGGTTTGCAAGACTAACTTCAATGTATTTGTAACATTCTTCATCCAATATAGCATGAAGTACTGTTTTGAACAGTAAAGGAGAAGAAAGAATGGATAGATTAAAGTTTTCTTTGTTTTAGTTGTTTGGGTTTGTTTTTTCTAATCTTCATTAGTTTAGGCATACAGATGTTCAGTTCCTGAGCTGTCAGATTATTTTGTTTGTTTGTTTGTATGTTTGTTTGTTTACCCTGTTTCCTCCAAAATAAGACATCCCCTGATAATAAGCCCAATCGGGCTTTTGAGTGCATGGCAATAAGGTCAAGTGCTTATTTCAGGGTTCAAAAAAATATAAGACAGGGTCTTATTTTTGGGGAAACATGGTATTTATTATAAAATTTATCTAACCACCCATTTCCCCAAGAGCACACAACAATAAAACATCAATAAAGGGGGAAAAATTGTTTTTTAATGACTAGCCAAGGTTTATAATTAAAATAATAGTTAAGTTGCAGATTCATGCAGAATAATGGTAAATGGTGTGTGTGTGTTATTTTCAAAAGACACACAATTTGTTAACTTGCAGAATAAGGTGCCAATGAGAGGAATGGATGCAGTTGGAGATTTTTTTGGAAATGTTGAAAAAAGTAAATGTACTTGAGAAAAACTATGCAAGAAAGAATAGGGTAGAGCCTTCCTTATCTGTTTTCGCTTTGGAACAGAGGCAAACCAATATGCCATTACTCCTGGTGCAGAAATTCTGCCAAGTCCTATGTGATTTTTCATTCTGAAATGACTATTGGCTGATCCCACTAGTGTAGACATAACTCATGAATCTTTACTACCGTAAACATAGCAAGTCTCTGAATAAAACATAGACAAGCATAATATGCATTAGAAACACCCAAAGCAATAATCGTCACATATTTTAGAAATAAACATAATATACTGACTGTAACTATCCCATAAGATTCCCTCCTTTAGTAATATACCTTAATCGTGGCATTTTAATAGCTCTCTGATGTTTCGTGGCTGCTGATTCTCCCATGCACTTATCAGATCCCAGGAAATGTCCTGCTCCATCATACTTACTGTGTGCAATAAATGTTTTACAGCTGCCTCCTGCCTCAATCCATTGGATAATTAAGTCATATTGTCAAGCTTCTGTTGCAAACTAGTCAAGGCATTCTCTTCCCAGCGGATGGCAAGAATTTTTTTCCAGGACATTTGATCCTCCCATATGATATTCAGTCTGTTGCTTTCTTTTCTTTCTGGACAATTCTCTATCTCCACATATCTCAATGGGCTTACACAATGGCATAATTTGCCACTATCTATTATTAGTATGCCATTAATATTTCACTGTTTCCCTTCTTTTTTTTCCTTCTTTTCAAAGCTTTATACATACATACATACATACATACATACATACATACATACATACACACACACACACACACACACACACACACACACACATTCATACTCCCCCAAAATTGCTAAATTAAAAAGAAATATCAAAAATATTTATTTTTCCTATCAAGTGAAGAATTGCTGGTATTCTCTCAAATATAGCAAATATAGTAGAACTTCTTGATCTGATATACAAAAATTTCAATGTACTTTTTCAAGAGTGAGTTGTTCAGGCCACCTGGAAATTTATCTGTGTTGACTCTCTAAAAAAATGCAAATGACCAGCTGTCTGCAAGGAGTATAAATACTTCCATTCCCCACCATCCAATCAGAGCTGAAGAAGCTTCTTGGATGAGAAGCAAAACATCTTCAAAGAAAAACAGAAAGTCCAGTTGCTTCTTGAAAAAGCATCTTTGGGTGCTTTTGACCTGGATGCCCAAGACTCTCCATAGACAAAAATCTCAATAGCCAACACATGATAGCAGAGTTGTATTTTTCTGTATTGCCTTTACTATCTAGTGGTCATCTGAAATTTTTTGGTACCAGTTTTAGTCACCCTATTATTTATCCTTGCATTTCAAATAATTGTTCTTATTTGACCTTATGTCTCAAGTCACTTTATTGGTTCCACACATTTTCCATATAAAACTAAATCCTAGTGAGAAAAATGACCAGGTATTATAATATTGCAGCATTTTATTTAATGTGACTATTATTTAGCGTTCTAATGTTATAGCCTTTAGAGGGCCTCTGGAGCCATTGGATGGATCAGTGACCAAGGCCCTTAGGCAGAAGAGTTTTCTTCTTCTATCATTTATAAGGTATTGACAGCAAAAACTGGGCACTCTAAAGGCAGCTTTGGATTATCTGTTTTGTCAGCATGGTTTTGCCTAGTTGAATTGCTTGTGAAATAATTGAACCTATTTGCAAGATGGATATACTGTCTGAAATACTGAAGGCCTATGTTTAAAAGAAGAAAGGAATGAATATCTTGTATGGGGAAGATTGCTGTATTTATTTTGAGATGTAAAAAGAAGAAATAATAGAAGAATGGGAGATGTGATTACATTCTGTAAATATATCAGAAGGGTTCAATAATAATTTTCCAGGGATGATTATGTGGAAAAAAGAAATTCCCAAAGGTATACTATTTCCAATAAATCATCCCTTTGATCATACATCGTATTTTCTTTGGTATGTGAACTTAACAGTATATTCCCTAAAAATATGTAATTATTTAATACTAATTAATATTAGTATTTAATACTAAAAATTATTCCAATTATTTGTCTTTGGTTAATAGATTTGTTTCATAATCTGTTTAACATTTAACATTAACAGGTAGTGCATGCTGATTTAGCTCAGATCTAGCTACTTAAATGTGATTTCTCTTTTTTCAGTTATGACCACGAAGGACGCCTTACCAATGTAACTCGCCCTACTGGTGTAGTAACCAGCCTTCATCGTGAAATGGAAAAGTCTATTACTATAGATATTGAAAACTCCAACCGTGATGATGATGTCACAGTAATTACCAATCTTTCCTCTGTGGAGGCTTCCTACACAGTTGTTCAAGGTACAGAAATACACTTCCCAAAGACTTTACACGGTTTGTGTGAGTAAGAATAATGGCAGAAGATAAATATACCCAAGTGGGGCAAATGTTTACATAGTCTGCTTAAAAATTTGATAACACCAACTTTAATTTAATATTAATTCAAAGATCATCATTATTTCTTGATTCAGAAGAGTCCCCTTCATTCCTGCCATTTTATTTTTATTTTTAGGCAATCCCAAATACTAAACAATTTAAGAATCATGGAAGTAATTAAAGAATTACAGAACCAACAAAACCATCATTATTTTTCATATTGTCAGGTTCTAGTTTCACCAACTGAAAGTTGCCCAAAGTTCTCCATCCTAGTGCATGAATATTAAATATCAATGTGCTCTATTAGCTCTCCATCTAAATAATATTCCATAATCTTTGAAGTACAGAATCCTGTTTATTCCAGTGTCTCAGTGGTTTTATTTCTTTGAAGGAGAGATTGCAGTTTCATCTTCTATTCACCTTTAATCTTAATAATTTATTAGGTCTGCTGAAAAATTATTCCAGCTAAGACTGATAATTGAGGAAATAGTCCACTTTTTCATTTAAATGTATCAATATCCTGATGATATCCTAAAAAAACTGGGTGACACAGTGTTGTTCAGTATAACTAAATGGGAAATATATTCTGTTCATTTCAATTGCTAAATTACTTTGCGAAGTTCCACATTTCCATGTGGGCCCTGGCTGACGTCTCTTGTTTGACAAATCAACATATCACTACTATATGACAAATGACAGACTCCTTTTGTGTTGCACCTTTATGCTTGGCTTCGCTTGACTGCTTTCCTGTCTAAAACAAATCTTGTATAGATTATCTTCCTTTCAACAGCAAATGCCTTTTCAGCATTTAACATAAAATTCTCCGAAGAGTAAGGGAGACTAAATGTACATAGTGTGTCTGAAATTTATTACAGATTTTGAAAGGTTCTTGGCATGAGAATAAACAATGATATCTCCATTTGGTCATCAGACAAAACATCTTTTGATAGAAATGTTCTTTTTCTTCTTCCAAAAATCCTTCTCATATAGTTTTATGTACGCAAACAAAAAATTATTTAGGACAGAAGAATTAGGAAGTCTTAAAATGAAATCAAAATTACATTAACTCTCAGCTCCTCTGGAAACGTCAGTGCTTTGCCGGGTGATGTAGCACACACCCACGCACGAGTAAGTGGAACCAAAACCCGTTTTAATGATAGCTACACAGCGACTTACAGTAGGCACTGAACTGGTTAATCAGAAACAAAGTCGGGGACACCTGTGTTCTCGTCCGGCGCGGTTTTATAGGGAGTGGGAGTGTTTAACTATCATCAGGTAATCTGCAACAGCTGCTGGAATCAAATCTGCCGCTCGGTTCTCCTGTCTTTGGGCGCAGATCTCTGATGTCATCCTCAGCTTTGTTTACAATCTGCTACATAAACCCCCCTTCTTTCCTTCTTCATGTACCCCACTCTCTCTTCTTTGTGTTCCGGCCGTCACCTGCTATCACCCATGCATACAGTCCTAATTGCAGTACCCCCCCTCCACTGTGCTCTGTCGCTGGATTTCGTTCTGGGTCATCCGGAGGGGATTCCCCCCCCTTCCTAGTCTCCCTTGCTGACATGGTAACGCAGTGTCGAGGGGTATTTGGCACTTGACATTAACCTTAATTACGGTAGTTTGGGCCAATTAGAAGTTGCCAAAATTTGAGAAAACATTGCATGGGGGAATTACACTCTTATACAATTGCCACACATTATACATTGCTTTCTTACTCATAATTATAGATCTGTGACAACATTTGTCCTTTAACTCTCGAAATGCAGAAAACACTAGTATTTTGTAATCAAATAAGCTTCTTGCCCCATGTCAGGGTTTCCTCAGGTTACATTTCTGTATGTGATTCTAGAAAAACATAAAGTCTCCAGCCTGATCTTAACAGCTATCAAAAGATTCATGATTTCAGGAGTTAATTGCCTGCTGTGTACCATCTTGCTTTTCTCCATGTCCTATTCCTATTCAAGTTCTACTTGAAACATGATACAAAATAGAGATTTGTTACTTCCAGTATAGAATTTCTTGAATTAGCTTTGAAACAGAAAGTCTGTTCAATGCCCTTTTTAACAATTGAACTATATCACTACCTAGAGTTATATATTTAAGATGGATGTCTACAGTATACACATTTTCTAAACCAATCATCACAATTTGTCCATATAGAAAGTCATCTAAAGTTAGGTTGAAGATATCCACCAACATTTTTCATTGGTTAATAAAAAATATTTCACTTGTTTCAAGTTTTGTGTCTCTGCATCAATGCAAACAAGTCATATCAATTGTCCACTCAGTGTACACAATTGACAGGTGAAGTTCTTGATTGTGTATGCTGTGCACCTTGTCTAGTTCTGAATCAAAGTTAGTCAATTGTACAGGTGATTGAGGTTCCTGAATCTCTTTTCAATCCATTTATGTAATGGATATCAATCCATATTAATCATTAGAAAGCTACCTGTTATATTAGCCAATGTGCTTGCCTGTAAAATAAACTATTTTATTGTGCTAGGAACTATTTTGATGACTTTATTCTCACTAGTGAAAACTTCAAGATATCTATTATGATTTTGTAGAAAGATATTTACTTAGTTATTTACACATTTATATCCCATCACAAATGGAGGATTTGTTGTGGCTTTCACAATATGAAAAGTTCATTAGAATATACACAGTATCCTGAACTAATAAAAATCATAAATTAATAGATCATCTCAACAAGAGCCACAAGGACAAAACACCTCTAATACTCTCAGAACCTAAAGAAGTGGTTCATAATTGGGCCTTTATGCAGCATTGCATTATTCCATTTTTTACTTTCCAGAATCCTTTTTTTAATCAACATCTGTATGTATAAAAACACTAGATATCAAAGTACATTTTCTGGAATAGGAAATAATGGGATTCCCCTTCTTTAAGAAATAATATATATATTCAAAGAATAACTTTCTTACATACATATTTCTCTGTCTCGTTCCATGGTTATTGTATAAATTCTTTCTAAATCAGGTCAATCTACAATGCATACCAAAAACATCAGATATTTATTATACAAACTGGGCAAAGTTCTCCATCCCAGTGCATGAATATTAAATATCATTCCTTGGAAGATTTATCCTTCATATGGCTTTGTGAAAAACTTTAAGCAGTTCTTCTCAGAGAAAAGATTTTCAACAAGAAAATCCTATGTACCTCACTTCATAACCTCAGTGTACTGAATCCTGAACTACATTTGTTATGTACATATTTAAAGGTTCTATTATCCCTTTGCAAGATTATTTGTCTGGTTTGCATCTTCAGTTACAATCTCTATTATTCCCTTATTGATTTGTTTTGAACTGATTCCTTAAAATTGTTAGAAAGTTGTTATTTCCTGTGATAGTTGCTCAACAGTTCTGAAGAGGTATGAATACAATACCATTTACACCCAAAGCTGCATGTGATTTGCATTATTTATCATTTAAGATAGTCTTTTAATTATTATTAATTCAGTTAGGAGGACTGAAAACCATGTAATTTGAGCACATGCTGCCAAGATGAGGTAGAATAGAGGTTTGTGGTGGGTTGTTTTTTTTTGTAAAAAGAAAATCTTCTTATTAGCCCTGTTGAGCCAAAATGATGAGAATTTAAATTCATTATATGAAGTTAACAAATTAAGAAGGATAAATAGTTGATGCTATTACAATATGCATCAAAGGACCCTATTTGCTTATTTGCTTTCTTCAGAGCAAGCTATAATTATAGGGAGCTGATTTCATCCAATTTGCTATTGCTAGTAAAGTCTTTCGTCTGCAAACTCTGCATGCAAAATTTGATGCTGTCTTCAGTAAAACTATACTTCAAAAACCCTAACCCTGGCAATTGTTCATATATATGCTTTTACAAAGATCAGGAAAAGGACAACTGCCTAAAATAACACTAGAGTTATCTTTTTATCTTGTGGTCAAACAACTCCTTCTAAAGGTGTCTATTATTCTCCATTGTGGGTTGTTGTTGTTTTTTCATTATAATTGTGTAGGGTAAGCCATTCTGTTTTCTGAAATCTCTATTCTTAAAAATTCCCAAGGCATGGATGGTACAGACGTAGAAACCATATGACAGATAGATAATGACCAAAAAATCAAGAGAAGCATGTTAGTCGTTCTGTTTGGAGGTAATTAAATTTCTCAACTTAAGAAGAAAAGTTTAAATGTAATCACTGGCAGAGTTCTGCAAAGAAGATAATGGAAACCTTAAAGAAATTATTCAATGCTGCCTATGCAGCGTGACACTGTTAACTAAACTAAAATGAAAAGAATTCTGTGGACGATTGTCTTAAAATTTAAAATAGTATCATTAAAAATAAATATTGCCATGGGACAATAACCTCCTCACAAACCAGGGACTATTTTTCAGGGTTATGATTTTTTATTTCTCTCCAGCAGATGATTAATTAGATAGATATTTTCTTTATTACAAAATGATAGTGGTTCTTCGGTGGCAGCTGCTCACTCTGCTGTCTACTGTCTTGCGGGAGAGATTCCTTTTTACTATTCTGAAAACTAGATCAGCCAGTCAAGAATATAACTATCATAAATATCAAGTTTTATTTTTGCAACTTCTGCCAGTCAATAAAAAGCCAGATGTCAGGCTGGCTAGTAATGTTTCTTTAAGGCAGAATGAAAAGTGACACTCATACAAAAGATTGACTCTGGCAGCTCATTCTGTGTGAGCATCATGCCTTAAGTACTGAAACCTAATCTATAACTGAGCTATATATCTGTTAAGGGAGCACTGAAGGCAGTATAGAAAGAATAGAGATGAATCTGTCTTTTCTCTAAAAAAAGTTGCAGCCACCTCTTTTGATATTTTCAGGTTGAATAGATTTCTTGCTGACCCAACACTTCAATTAAATTACTTGCCGCCAACTTTCTCTCAAATTATACATGTATTCACAAATACTAGTGAGGTTTGCAAAATAATAATTATAATAATCAATTGGTATTTGATTTACCGTTAAGGAGCAAACAGAAAATATAGTTCTAATAATCAGAAATATGCCTTCAGGCTTCAAACATTTCATAGTATTTCTTTCTAATAAATCAATAATATTGTAAATATCTGCCTTATCTAAACACAAATAGTAATTGTAGGAATATGACTTTTAGTTATATGATTTATGGAATATTTCTTCCCAGATCAAGTGAGAAACAGCTATCAGCTCTGCAGTAATGGCACCCTGCGAGTGATGTATGCAAATGGGATGAGTATTAGCTTCCACAGTGAACCACATGTCCTGGCTGGTACTGTGACCCCAGCAATAGGACGATGCAATATTTCACTGCCAATGGAAAATGGCTTAAATTCAATAGAATGGCGCCTCAGAAAAGAACAAATTAAAGGAAAAGTTACTGTGTTCGGAAGAAAGCTCAGGGTAAGTCCTATAACCAATTTGTTTCTTAAATTATTGTTTTCAAGTACAGGTTTTAGCTTTTTCAAAATCTGAAAGCATGTCAGATATTATTTGTTCAGAAAACTAGACGACCTCTCTGAAACATTAGCCTATGAATGAGCAGATCCAAGCCTTCCACTACAGAGAATCCATGATCACAGGTGGAATTTTGGACCAACGGTATACAAGGGGGAGAAGACAGAATATTTGTGCTTCCTGCTCTTATCTCACACATCACCTTGCAAAATATCTCTTCCTTTCCTATTTGTACTAATGGACTATAGTAGTACAATTGAACTTGGCTGAAAAAGAAAAGCTCTTACTGGGGAGGGCGGGATGGGCCAGTGGCTCACCTGTCCTTTGAGTCATGGGAATGGTTATTATAAGTAGTAAAAATAAATAACATAAATCATTATTTAAATGCTGTTGTGGAACTCCTTCATTCCCCCAGCATGGGAAGAATATGCTTTAAGGAATTCTGAAGAAATAGACTTATGCAAATGTATGTAAAACATTTCTTTGCTGTTTTTCAGATATACTGACTTCCAAAGCACTTTCACAATTGTGAAATGATACAGTATCAATAAAAATAAAACCAGTGTAACAAAGGAAGACATCAATCAGTCAAATCTCTGAAAAAGTTGAATTTTAAAAAGTGTTGACTCTAAGACCCTATCTTAAAAGACATCCAGACTCCAAGTCAACTTTTGACATCTGGCAGTCTTGCTGCTTTCATAGCAGACAGCCAATAAAACTATTGCATCTTTGGTCAGCTAGGGTAACAATTCCTATATGCATGTTCATTGTTTGGATGCTCATTTTAACTTTTCTTACTACTGGTAGCTAATTACAGTTTTCAGTATGTGAGCTCTTGCTTAATGGTCGGGGTGCGAAAGAACAGTCAAAGAAACACTGTGTCACTTGACTGGTGATCCATATTGGTTCAATGATCCAGATATTAGTTCAATGATCAATATAAATCCACAGGATCTATATTGGTACAATGTATAGTATTGTAGTTGTGACCCTGTGACTTGCCTTTGGTTGATCTGAATTCCCAAAGAAAATGATTTGGCTGTGGTATATGATAATGGAGTAACCAAGATCTAAAGCTAAGGCATGACTTTGAAAGCTGATCGTGCGTTAGACTTGGAGCAATGAAAATAAAAGCAGGAGTAAAATTGGATTGCCAAACTATTTCAGTAATGTTGTAAATAACAAATGAAGATTGGCTCTCATGCAAGAAGGTATATATTTATATCTATATTCTCTGTGTATTTGTCCTTCCAAAGAGATCCAATAGTCAGAGGTGGAGTAAGAATAAAATGTGACAACAGATCTCTCCGTTACTTACCAATGTAGAATTCAGAGCATCATATATGTTGCTTTTCAAATTCCACTGAGTAATGCCCAGCATTGTCCCTCAAATATCCAGGCCCTATGCTACATAGGATTCTATAGGTGATAATCAGCGCCTTGAATTGCACCCAGAAGAATACTGGCAACCACTGTGGTTTACAAGGCAGTGGGATTAAATAGCCTACCTAAGCAAGCAAATCAATCAGAATAGAACTGGAAGGGACCTTCCAGGTTTTCTAGTTCAACCCCCTGCTCAAACAGGAGACCCTATACCAGTGTTGGCGAACCTTTTCTGCACCGAGTGGTGAAAAGGGAGTGCACATGTGCCCTCTTTGCGTGCACATGCGCACCATCATCTGGACTGCAACCCAGAAGAGGAGCTGCCCAGAGCACATGTGTGCACCTGAAAATGAACTTCCGGTTTCCAGTGCATGCATGTGCACCAGTCAGCTACTCTTCTGGATTTCTGGCACTCATTCGCGTGTGGCGATCAGCTGGCCGCCGCGCATGCTGACACAAGAAAATGGAAGACCACCTCTTTCAGTTTCCAGAACTGCCACACGCAAAAAGGCCAGCTGATTGTCGCGCACACATGCACACCAGAAACTCAGAAGAGGAATGAGCAAGGCCGCACATGCCAGGCAACATGGCTCTGTGTGCCACTTCGGGCAGGTGTGCCATAGGTTCGCCATAACTGCCCTATACCATTTCAGACAAGTAACTGTCCAGTCTCTTCTTAAAAACCTCCATTGATGAAGTACCCACAACTTCTAATAGCAAGCTGTTTCACTGGTTAATTGTTCTCACTGTTAGGAAATTTCTCCTTAGTGTTAGGTTGTTTCTCTCCTTGATTAGTTTCCATCCATTGTTTCTTATCATGCCCTCTGGTTTTTTGGAAAATAAGTTGACCCCCTCTTGTTTGTAGCAACCTTTCAAATATTGGACTATGCTATCATGTTTCCCCTAGTCCTTATTTTCTCTAGACTAGTCAAACCCAAATCCTACAACCGTTCTTCATAAGTTTTTGTCTCTAGGCCTTTAATCATTTTAGTTGTTCTTCTTTGCATTTTTCCAAAGTCTCAACATCTTTTTTTGGTAATGTAATGACCAAAACTGGATGAAGTATTCCAGTTGTGGCCTTACTAAGGCTTTATAAAGCCACTCTAATACTTCACGTGATTTTGATTCTATGCCTCTGTTTATACAACCAAGGATTGTATTAGCTTTTTTAGCTGCTGCTGCAACTGTTGGTTCATATTTGAGTGATCATCCACTAGGACTCCAAGGTCCCTCTCACAGTTTCTGTGTATGAGCCAGGTTTTGCCTAATCTGTATTTCTACTTGGATTTTTTTTCCTGTCTAGATGTAAAACCTTGCTTTTCAGCACATGAAATTTCATGTTGTTGGATATGGCCCATTGTTCAAGTCTGTCAAAATCTTTTTGGATCCTGAGCTTATCTTCTGGGGTGTTGGTTATTCCTGCCAATTTAGTGTCATCTGCAAATTTGATGAGTTCCCCTTCTATTCCCTTATCTAAGTCATTTATGAAGATATTGAAGAGTACTGGGCCTACCACTTTCCACTCTGCTACATTCTGGACCAATTAAAGTTTCTGATTGATCTTCAAAGGCAACTCTATGTAATGCAATAGTTAAGGTATGACGTAATGAGGGTAAATTCGAAGGGCTGTCCAGTCCAGGAAGGGATACAATGGGCACATGAAATGGAGCTGTGCAAAAGCCTTAAGTGCATGTTCAGTCATGGCTAAATTGAAGGTCATATAATTCTTATAGTTTGTAGAAGTAGAAGTGAAACTATGATGACATTTGGGATTCAATCATAAATGTCTTCATTTCAAGCATATAACTGATTGGTGTAAAATGCTGCACTTGAGAAGCTAATTATTAATAGAAGCCACTTTATGCTGGGCTTTTTTTTTCATGCATGAAATCAGCTATTCTCAAATAACAAGTGAAAGCCTTAAATAAATGTCTAAAGTCCTGGCACAAGGTAGTAAAATCTTAATAGAGTCACTTGCAGTAATTAGCAAAGTTAAATGCATTTGTCTTACAGCTGATTTCTTCCCAGGCTTAAGGTTTCCATTTTTTCTATTTCTTTTCTTTCTCTTTTTTCTTTCTTTTTCTTTTTTTTCCCTTCCCCCTTCCCCCTATGCACATGCAAAACAGCTCAACTTTATCTTTCAACACCTCAGCATTTAATTGTTTTATGTTAGTTCCTATAACAGTAATCACACATCCATTTAGCTCTTTTAAGTGAAAATCACTGTAAAATAATAACAGGTTGAGTGGACTAAAAGTACAATTTGAAAACAAGAGGGAAAGCACTGAATGTATTTGCATCTAATTTCTGTTAATTCAGATTTGTTTACGTAAAAAAGTGGATGAAATGAAGGGAAATGCAGTAAGATCCCAGTACATGAGAAGATGGGAATTGTAATACCATTCTAGTGTCTCACATGCACATCTGCACCAATCCCCAAATGGAAAATGCTGATGAGACCTTACAATGAGAGGAGATGTCTAAATACCGTAAAATGGATTTGAGGAGATTAATGCTAATAAATTAAAGCAGAGTTTGAAAAATTCCATGCTTAAAAAAATAGCATTTGCTTCTTTTAATTTTTGTTAGGTTTTTAATGGATAGATTAGATTGGATGTAAAATAATTAAATAAGCCTACAGGCTTACAAAATTTCCAGAATTAAAAAAATGAATTCTCAAGCTTCCTGTAGTTTTAGTATCTTTTGAATTGGAAGCTTTTGCTCCTGAACCTTGATGTACAGAGTTTTTTAGAGAGTAAGAGAAAACAAGCATACTTTCAAAAGCATGTATATCCATATTAAATTATACATTGGTCTTCTAGTTTGCTCAAGTATCAGAAATGCAGATTATTGTTATTCACAGACAACTCAATTTGATTAGATTCTGAACTTTATAAGGTTATTTCCCTCCCTTGCTGTTAATGGTCTCAATATTTACTGTTAATTGCCAATAAAATTTTGATATAAATTTCAAAAAGTGGGGATGACAGCAGTATAGAAAATCAGAGAAGGTGAAGTGTTTTAATTTTTTTTCAACTTTCCTAATACATTGCATGATAAAGACTGATTTTTTACTATAATCTTTTTAGAATAGAATAGAATAGAATTCTTTTTTGGCCAGTGTGATTGGACACACAAGAATTTTTTCTTTGGTGCATATGTTCCATGTTGCCATCATATTTATTTTATTTATTTATTTATTTGTCAAGCATATATAAGATAAAATGTAAAAGTAATAAACATAATTTGAATACATGAAAAGAGTAAGTAAAAAGGAATATTAGGACAGGGACGGTAGGCACGCTGGTGCACTTATGCACGCCCCTTACTAACCTCTTAGGAATGGGGTGTGGTCAACAGTAGACACTTTAAGGGTAAAATTTTGGGGGTTTGGGGAAGAACTACAGAGTCAAGTAGTGCATTCCAGGCATTGACCACTCTGTTACTGAAGTCATATTTTCTGCAATCGAGTTTGGAATGGTTTACCTTGAGTTTGTATCTATTATTTGCTCGTGTTTTGTTGTGGTTGAAGCTGAAGTAGTCAGTGACAGGAAGGACATTGTGGCAGATAATTTTATGTACTATGCTTAGGTCAGACTGAAGTTGGCATAGTTCTAAGTATAGCGATGACATTTTTGGACAAAGTTGTCATGGTTTTACAGTCAAACCAGAGGCAAATTTTCATTTTCACCCTCAGAGAGATGATCCTTTGAGCACCAATCTTACAAGTGGCTCACTTGCAATAAACTGTGCTCACTTTTCATTTTCTTCTTAAAGTTACCTGCTTCTGGCCAATACCTTTCCTTTGGATTTCTTTTTTTCCCCAAGTTTTTATTTTATTTTATACTGTTTATACATATCAATGCATGAATAGTGTGATATCTGAGTATCATACATTTCAGTACAATTAACATAATGTTATTACTCCTAGTTACTACATTTCATTTTCATAGTTTCATGTACACATATCTTATTTCTATCTCAGTTTATTTTGTTTTCCCTTCCAATATCACTATAATATTCAAATACATATTTTTTTCACTTCCTTTAGTTAACTCTTCATATCAATTTATATAAAAAATTCAGCCTTCAATCTTTCATTATTCATTGCCTCAATGTACACTCCTAGTACCAATCACAATCATTAATACATAATTCTATAATATAGAGTATAATTCTATTAATACACATATGTATATTAAAATAAATTCTTTCATTATTTAACCACTCATTTTTAGTTCTAATATTTCACTGCTAATCATGTTTTTATGCATTTTTAATATTTCAAATTCTAGTTTCACTTATTGTTGCATTGTTATTCGTACTTCTCCTATTTCCCTTATTCCATTCTTCATATCTATTTGTATTGAAATGTTATTCTAGTGTCCATTACACTACTTGTAAAATAATTAACAAACCTATGTCATTCTAATATTAATACATATTTATGAAGATATGTTTATGAAGGATTCCTTTCCTTTCCTTTTTTCCCCCCTCTCTCTTATCCATCATCTCTTGCTTGCATCCAAACCTTTAATCTTATTTTCCTTTTGGTTTGCCTCCCATATTCATCCCTTATGTTACTCCTTCTACATCTAAATCTGTCTTCTGTTTATATAGTCTAACTTTTTTCTCTAGCCTTGCCCACTGTCTGGTTCCAAAACTATCTGCTCCTGACCCCTTCTCTTTTCCCCAGCTCTCTTCCTGTTTCTCCTGTTTCCTTTTTGTGTCTTTTACAGTATATTCCTCCGTTTTTAATTCCTTAACCACTATTAGCTTTAATAATAACTCGTCTTTGTTGGTTTCTTTCTGTTGGCTTCTCAGTTCTGCTTTTTCCTCTGTTCCTTCTGATGGTTCCATTCTTTCCTCTTTGGTCTGTTCTTTGTCCATTATCACTTGTAATATATTTTCCAGTTTTTGGTCTATAGCTCAAATATTTCCTCAATACTTTGAAATAACTCCATTCCACTTTTCTTCTCTCACTTCCATCTTCTGTTGTGTCTGTATTTAATAAGTTTCCTTTTTGGCCAATTGTCCAGGAATCATTAATTTAATACAAAACTTCCAAGTCTCAATCAATAATCAATCCAGTCAATCCAATCAATTCAAATTCACCAGAGGATTATCCACATCTCTTCAAATCCCTTTTATATGTTCAATAGTATTCAGGGGACTCTTAGCTGAAATTCTTATTTAATATTCAAATCTCTGGTGGTCTTAGGGCAGATACTTATCCAGCAAATAGTTTCTGTCTCTTTAAATAGTTAGGCAGTTCCCTTTTCGTCAGCAGATGGCGCTCTTGCTTCAGGCTGCTCAGCCTCTCTGTGATGTTATTAGTAAGTACAATTTAATTATTTTAAATTGTAAATCCAGAAATTGAGCAATGGTAGAAAAATAAAATTTGGGATTGTAATTCCAGCATTTTAAAAATGCCTCTTCAATGTCACATCTTTAATTTTGAGAATCCAAGCTGCTATTCATTTTAAAAAGTAATTTTCCTCTTAAATCCTTCTGCATTTTTCCAAATGCCTGGTATGCTGCTTCAGCAAATAATTCTGGATATACTTTCCCCTTAGATTCCTTGGGGCTACCTGTATTAGTCAATCTCTTGCTTTTCTTGTCCATGTTCTATACCCAAAACAAAATGCAGCCTTGGCAATAGAGTGATAAAGTAAATGGTAAAGTGAATAGGAATCTATTCTAGATGCATACAGAAGGGGCAGTAATGGAGCATTTAATATGTGGAATAAACACAATCCTATACCTAACCTTCCACTAATATAATAGTATTTATATACTTAGTTACAAACAAGAGCAAATAGATTTACTGTATTATGCCTGAGAATCTAGAATTGTCAAAGATGGGCATTTTGCTATGCTTTATGCTGCTTAATCAGATGTTAAAAGTGACAGCTGCAAAGACATGTACCAGAGAAAAGCAGTTCATACACATGGGTGGTGCTTGAGAAAAAGGACAGTCAGTGACAAAGTTTGCCTTATGTGGGCTTCAGTGGGGAAGAACAAAGGTTCTTTCCTGTCAAACTGTCTTCAATTTCTGAAGGAAACACTAGCAGGGATGTGACTAAAAGGAAATGGCAAACTGGGTCTTCTTTCCCTGCTATTATGAGCGAGAAAAAAAATTAAGCATCCAGCTTCTTGGCTTCAGGGATCACATCACAATCTTTGGCTTAAATAAGACAGCATAAATAAGGTTAAATTTAGTGCAGGGGTGTCAAAATGGTATCATAGGCCAGATGTATCATGCATAGGCCACGCCCACCTCAGCTCCAGGAAGGAGAAAAACATCGCGATACATCATGTGACGGCAACGTGACACTGCAAGTTTGACACCTGTGGTTTAGTAGATTGGGGTCCTGGTGTCTTATTTCTGAGAAAATGAAATTTTCTCAGAATGATGATTTTTTTTTAAAAAAGAAAAGTACTTGTTTGCAGTACACAATTGACATGTAGAACTGATTTTCAAATCTTTTAGAACTGAATTCCAAAACCCTTGTTTGAAAGGCCTTGTTACAAAGAGAGAATAGCTCACAGTGTTGAATTGAAGGTCAATTTTCGAGGATAGCCAGCTTCACTGTAAGCAGGTGGCTATGGCACTTAGTTTGATGAAATAATTTTTATTTTTCTGCAGTGTTTGTGAGCTAGCAAGAAGAGAGAAACAGTAAGGATTTGGTGGTTTCGTGGTTTGGTTTAAATGCAGGCCTATAAGATAGATAACTACAATTTTTTTTTTATATAAACACTTTATTAAACTTTTATTACATTAAAAACATAAAAACTTATTTCACTCAACAGCTAATTGTGGTGTTTTTCTTGTGAAAATAATTTGTGCATTATTTACAAAAATTAAATTGTGCATATTTACATTCTTATTTTATCTAATACTTGTATTTAATAACTATCTACCTTCAATCTATCTCCGTTCTATCCAGTTATACCACTGTTCCCACACATCGGGTGAAATGCTACCAGATCAGAATGGATCTGCTGATCCGGTAGTGATGATGACCGGTAGTTCGGAGAACTGGAAGCAATGGCAGCTGGAGGCTCTGCCCACCCGCCCCATTCCGCGGAGTCGGGGAATGCACCATTCCCCGACTCCGGCCTTGCCGTGGAGCTGCTGCTTGCTCGCCCTTCGCCACGGGGTGTATCGTACTGCTCAACTTTCTCCCGCGGCTGGCTGTTAGGGAAGGCAAGCGCCCGAAAGTTACCAGAGTCGCTCACTCTCCTTCTTGAATGAGCCGCCACCATCGCTGCTCTGGTCCATGTGCCAGCTGCGCAAGCGCATACCGTTTATTTAATTCACTCATCAGTGGCAAGTTGGGTGTGTGCTTGCGCAGCCGGCGCGTGGACCAGGGCAATGGTGGCAGCTCATTCAAGAAGGAGAGTGAGAGACTCCGGAAACTTTCGGGTGCCTGCCTTCCCTGACAGCCAGCTGTGGGAGAAAGGTAAGGACACACCGTTTGGCGATGAAAGAGTGGGCAGCGGTTCCAGGGCAAGGCTGGTATCGGGGAATGGTGCATTCCCCGACCTGGTTGAGGCAGGCGGCGAGCAGGCGGCAGCTCCAGAGCCCCATCAAATGACGCATCCCTGGGCCCTGGCCCCCGACCCAAAGCGAAGAGAGTGGGTGGCAGAATAGAAATTTAAAAAGTTTTCCTACCGGGTTCTGTGGGCGTGGCTTGGTGGGACGGTCTTGTGATTGAGTGGGTGTGACTGTGAGTGACATCGAGTTGGCCATGTCCACTCAGTCACAGGATACCCCCCCACCAAGCCACACCCACAGAACCGGTAGGGAAAAATTCCTCCACACATTGTAAAATATCAATGTCTCTTTATCTTTTAAACTCAGCGTTAATTTGTCCATTTCTGCACAATTCATGATCTTTAGTATGACCAGTTCTCTGCGGGTGTACATGGCTGTTTCCAAAATTGAGCTAGGCAATCCTGGCAGCGGTAAATATGTTTAGTACTAGATATTTTGTGCCCTTCACTTTTTCTTTTTTTTTTTTGGAGATCCCCAATAGGGAGAGTTCCGGTTCTAAGTCTAATTGATCATTAATAATTTCCTGTAGCCAGTCTTTAATTTTTAGCCAATATTTTCGAGCCTCAGGGCAGGACCATCACATATAGTAGTATGTTTCTTTTTACATTTCCAACATATGGGGCTCATTTTAGGGTACATTTTCGCTAATCTCAAAGGGGGTAAGTGCCACCTGTAGAACATTTTATATGTGTTTTCTTTATATGCTGCCGATTTTGTTAGTTTATGGTTTCTGTTCCATATATTCTCTGATAGTTTTATGTTGTGTCCAATATTTTGACCCCATGCAATCATGCATCCTTTCACTTCTTCTTCCTCCAGTTCTACTTCCAAAAGGTATTTGTAAATTTTAGTAATAAAATTTTGTCTAGTTGTTGTGGTTTAAGTATATTCCATAATCTTTTATATCTTGTTTATATCGGTTTTGTAATTGGAGATAAGCCCACCAGTCAACTTGTAGCCCTTGTTCTTGGAGATCCTGTAATGTTTTTAACTTTCCATGATTATCTAATAGGTCTTTATATTTTAACATTTTATTCAAATCTAAATTGTTTGGATGGATCATCGCTTCCATTGTGGATAGCCAAGTTGGGGTTTTTATGTAGTGTTTCTTTTTAACTTTAATCCAATTATTTATTAGTGAATCTCTAATCAGGTGTCTGTGAAAGTATTGTTGTAATTTTTTAAAGGGTCCACACTTCAAGTTCAGCTTAATGATTTTCATATATTACACGAACCTAACCAATTATTATTTATTCAGCAAACTCTGGTTAACCAATCCATAACTTAATGCTACATGTGAAACAGTTCATAGTATGTCTTTGCTGAGAATTCCTCTTCAGTGTATATGTAGAATTATTTTGCCTGCTTTGCTAAACCATATAAAGTTCTGCTTCTCATTCATTATAAAAACCATAATTAAGTCTGCTGAATAGAGCTATGCTATAATGTTATTATGTAGACAAGAATTAATATCTATTAGCAAAAATAAATTATCCCAAAATGAATACTGTGTTTTCTGCAAGCCTCTATGAAGTTGTCCCTCTTTTGTGTATATAAATAATGTTTAATAAAAGCCTCAGTAAAGCACTCTTAGGACCTGCCTATTGTGCCTTGCACAAATAAAGAAAGATTAGCATATAGATAATAACCCTCCCCAAAAGAGAAACGATGTGGCTTATTAGATCAATTTAAGTCATGGTATTTATAATAGTGCGATATGTACTCCCAAAGAGAATGGATTTCCATGTAATTAATAAGAAATGACCACATTACACTTGTTTCAAGAAGCATGAGGACTAAAGCATTCAGTATCAAAATAGGATTTTTTTTCTTTGAGAAGATAAAGCATTTTTATTGTCTTTATTTCTGCTCCTGCGGTTTGACTGTAGAATGCCCCCGAGAGAAAAATGCAACTGGAAATAATAGTAAAAACTTCCATTGCACGCTTTTTAAAATATTCCTCCTTGCATAATTGTATAAATTAATCAGACAAGAGAATGAATCTGCCTTGTGGACAAATAAGGCAGAGCTTAATTTATATCAAGTGCTATTTCTTTCAACATTCACATGAAAAATGATAGAACAGGTACAAGGTTACCTATAGATGTATCATTGAGAACAGTTAAAGTATCAATGGTTATACAAGTTAACTTTCATTAAACGTTTAAAGAAAGCAATGAGTCCCAGTGTAAAGCCAATAAGAGTCCTTCATAACTGTCACAAGAGATCTGACTAAGAAAATATAATATCATACACTCCAAAAATGTAATATGATTCATCACAATCCCACACTAATATGAAGTGAGGCCTTTTATCAATAATGCCAATATAAATAGGCTAATTTTCAATTCCTTTTGCAAAAGTACATCAAGGGAACAGCTGCTCTGAAAATTATTTTTGTTCTTCAGTTATTAGATTACACACCAAATGCAAGAAGTTTCAAGACAATTCCTTGTGGGAACTCTGACATCAGGGATAAGAACATTTCTTTTCAAAGATAATTTACTTTAGAGACATTTAGTTTAATTTCTCTAAGTAGTAAAAATGAGAATGAAGAAAATGAAAGATAATTAAAAATTAATTCTTTACAAATCCTGATACATGTAATTGATTCATTCTGTAACTGAATTTCTTCAAAGTATCTCAGGGTGAGAACTGGGCTCGTTTTTGCTGTGAAACTAATTCAGAATCACTTTCAAGTCCTAAAAATAAAGCTCATGGTCTATTTTCATACCTTTTGATATACTTTTTAAATTTTGATATGAGAAACAGTTTTCAGGACCTTTCAGCCAAACCTACTATAATATATAAGCTGAAGAAAACATTCCCAGAAAATGAAGAACGCTTTAGTCACAGGTGTCAAAAGAAATCTAATTTAAAGATTTCTACTTTATTAATGTCTCATTCACAAATTGATGTCGTGGGAAGTTGGATAATATAGGATTGACCTGGATTCCTTGGTCTGTCACAAATAAATGCAACTATGTCTCTTCTACATTAGAACACTAGCTGCAATGCATGCTAAATTCAAGATTAGTATGATTCTGTGTTCTGACTTTTTAACAATCCTAGAGTCACCATTTCTTTTAGATCAGGTTTCTTTGGGATGAGCTCAATTCCTAATGGCCTTAGGAATATATTCCTGTGTTCGTTTTTGTAAAGAATTCCGTTGCATTCTCCTAATATTTTATTTACACTTTCTAATCTAACCTGCAACCTTACATTCCCTTGAGATGTCACATCTAAGCACTAACCAAGGCTAATTCTATAGCTTCCCAGACCAAATATGATTGTTCAGGTGCTGCCACCTGCTGGCCATATGTTTACATGCATACTGTATTAATTTTTTAAAGTTATCTCTGAAGAATGACCACTTCACACCTGTACAAGGAAAAAAAAGCTTCACATCTGTTTGGCATAGAAACGATTAATTAAGTAATCCAATTCAAATATGAGCATTAGTTGGTGCATATTGTCTATGTGCCCACCTTTAAGTCAGTCTTGACTCCTGCCTTTCTTGGTAAGATTTGGAAAGTGTCTCCTTCATAGGGCTGAGAGAATGACTTATCCAAGATCATCTATCAGAAGGGTAAGGCTCAAAGGCCACTCAGTTTCTAGCCTGATGTATTAACTACTATACAAAATTAGCTTTTGATGCACTGGGGCCATACTTTTGGTTTTGTTTTAGATGTATTTGTGTGCTGATTCTAACCATGTGAAGATGATAATTCCTAATAGTCACTAGCAGAGTGAGACACGGCATCCTGGTGAACGTGTCAATTTTTTAAAATGTTTTATAGTTTTTTTATGTATTGGAAAATTTAGGTGGTAGGTTGACAAGGATTTGTGTAGATTAAATTTGTTTTGTAATTAGTTGATCTGCCAAAAAAGAATTAAAGATTGGGAAGAGTTGCAGTGATCTTAAGGTGCGATATCCTAAATTAAGTTTGTGGGAGAGATGTTAATAAAAAGTTTCATCCCAAGTAAGCAGGATAAACATATTTTCAGCAATTAAAGTGGTCACATTAAGATTCAAGGAAGATTTCTACCAATTAACAGTTCTACAGAGGAATTATTGAGTCTGTCATCTGCACCTCTATAACTGTCTGGTTTGGTTCTGAAACCCAACAAGACAGACACAGACTTCAGAGGATAATTAAAACTGCAGAAAAAACAATTGCTACCAACCTGCTTTCCATTGAGGACCTGTATACTGCACGAGTCAAAAAGAGGGCTGTGAAAATATTTACAGGCCCCTCGCATCCTGGACATAAACTGTTTCAACTCCTACCTTCCAAACGACCCTATAGAGCACTGCACACCAAGGCAACTAGATACAAGAACAGTTTTTTCCCGAATGCCATCACTCAGCTAAACAAATAATTCCCTCAACACTGTCAAACTACTTA
The DNA here is from genome assembly GCF_059756535.1 of Pantherophis guttatus. NCBI lineage: Eukaryota > Metazoa > Chordata > Lepidosauria > Squamata > Colubridae > Pantherophis > Pantherophis guttatus. The sequence goes on from NC_142064.1 coordinate 179,867,039, forward strand.
CTAAGTCTGCATTACTATTAATCTTCTCATCGTTCCTATCACCCATCTCCTCCCATTATGACTGTATGACTGTAACCTTGTTGCTGGTATCCTTATGATTTATATTGAGTGTTTCCCTATGACTATCATTAAGTGTTGTACCTTATGATTCTTGACGAATGTATCTTTTATGTACACCGAGAGCATATGCATCAAGACAAATTCCTTGTATGTCCAATCACATTTGGCCAATAAAGAATTCTATTCTATTCTATTCTATTCTATTCTATTCTATTCTATTCTATTCTATTCTATTCTATTCTATTCTATGTCTACCAATTAGCAGGCAGTAGCGAATAAAATTGGCACTCTAGATAGAGGTTAGGTGCAAGACAATTAATAAAAGGCAGTACAGGAAAGAGAAGCTTATTTGTTTGCTAGCTTGTATGGTTTAGAAGCTGCCAGACTCCTAATGACTCTGGATGGCTTACAATTAAAAAAATAGAAAGAGTAAGATAAAAGAGAAATCTGAGTGGCCAAAGACAAGACACGAAAAAACATTTCATAGTCTCATACTTTACCCTGCCCGAGACCTGGGAGAATAGCCAAGTCTTCAATAGCTTCGTGAATATCATAAGGGTGAGAGCCACCTGGATCTCTTGGGGGGATATTATTACCAAGGGTATATCTTCTATTTATATTTATACAGATATGTTTTATGAATTGTTATATTCCAATTATATAAAAGTTTTTGATTAATATTTAATTTTCTTATCATACAATGAAATCACTTATTTCAGATGCATTTGTGGATATAAGTGTAAGGAGGAAAATTCAGATCAGATATGCATTATATACAGTCCCCAGAATACAGAAACTCTAGATTTGGAATTAATACGGTTAATAGCTACAGTATAAATATAAATTCAGTACCATGTTGCCTAATGTTCTCTAAATAATGTTTAGAATCAGGATGTTCACCATTTAAATAATTCCTTTTAAAATGCTGAAGACTTCATGTAACAGTGGTTTCAACAGCTGTACTTCATTAAACAACTCAGGCAGCAAAAAATAATCTTTTAAAAATAGGTATCTTTGGTCATGGATAAAAGTATTCAAATTAATTCAAATATGAAAGTAATGTCATATTTGAATGGAGAGAACTTCATTTCTTTCCATAGGAAATGGAACTACTCATTAAAATAGAAAATTGTGGACTTTTTTTTTTTTTTTTTAATTAATAACTTGGTAGCATCCATGCAGGAAGCCAAGCTTGTTACGATATGTACAGAATCATCACAGATAGAATTGGTGAGGAAATTATTCCCCAGACTATTAATTCATTAGAAAATATACATCTGTTCCTTATCAACAAGACACATGACACTTCAAGTTGGATATAACATTTTTCTCTTGGGTTTCACTTCTGAAACATCTAATTTTAGCTCTCACCTTCCCTACAAAGAGATAAGTTCTACCGAATCCTCTTTTTTCAGCACCTAAACTTTGAAATATTTACTGTAAGAAATTCCAAATAAGAATTCACTTCCATTATCTCTGGTTTTAAATAACTGGTTATTTAAGAGCAAGCTAGAAAATGCATTCTGAAAAATCCCTAACCATTAATTGAGGTGCTTATGAAGTCCTTTTCTTTTGCATATTGTCAGCTAATTGCCTTCTGAAAATTCATTGTTGAGAATTCAATTCTGTTTAGATCTTTGAGGGTTTTTTCCCTGCCTGGGTCAGAAAAAATGTTTTATTTAAGATATCATTTATTAATATGTATACCGTAATGCATATTTTCAAAAAAATAGCAACCTCACTAGGATGAAATTTTTAAGTTGTCTTTATCAAATGATTCACCCACCTTAGTTTAAAATTGGCAGTTAAGGCTTTTCAATAGATTATTAATTCTGCAAAAAGTTTTTTTAGTAGTAGTTCCAAGTATTTATAACTAGAATTCAAAGACTATCTTATTTATCCCCGATTGCTGACTGTTTAATCTGTATTTGTGTTATGTTCTAATATTTCCGTGGTCTGATTTTACTCAGTGTTTTTAAACTTTATTGTACTGAGTTAAAAATTTATCTCTAAGTAGATATGTTCATTTATATTAATAAATTTATCTACTAGTTCTTACCTTTATGTTAAGAATTCTATTCTAATATTTGCATTGAATACAAATTCTTCAGCATTAATTGCTTGCTTTGTTGCATTGTACACTATATTGTATAATTAAAGTTACTGGGAACTGAATTCAGTAGGACTTACTTCTGAGATTTTTTTTTAAAAAAATTGTACTCTTGTATAGAAAGAATTAGTTGGGGGAAAGACCAATATATTAGCACATTTCAGTTTATGACTGAATTTTTTTACAGGAAAAAAACAAATTCTGCAGGTTTCTGCAGAATTTAAGCAAACCTACCAAATGCTTCTTCTGTGATTACAGTATAGCAGTATATTAATGTTAATAATTTTGCTTTAATTAGGTCCATGGAAGAAATCTACTATCGATTGATTATGATCGGAACATTCGCACAGAGAAAATATACGATGATCACCGGAAGTTTACACTCCGTATTATTTATGATCAGCTTGGACGTCCTTTCCTCTGGCTGCCCAGCAGTGGACTTGCTGCTGTGAATGTCTCTTATTTTTCAAATGGACGGTTGGCTGGGCTTCAGCGTGGTGCCATGAGTGAAAGAACCGAGATTGACAAACAAGGCAGGATTATTACACGCATGTTTGCTGATGGAAAAGTGTGGAGTTATACATACTTAGAAAAAGTAGGTAATTGTTGGTATGGCCTATAGTCCTGCATTAACTGAAGTTTGGGATTTAGTGACGTTGGCATATGTATCTATGCATCAAATAATTCAAAAACCATAACTGAGGTGCCTTTGTGTTTTAAGAACTTAAGCAACGTATTCATTCCTGAATGCTAGATATAAGCTAATGCTAGCACATACAACTACTGATTAATGCACTGTATCTTTAATTTTAGGACTAAATTTAAATAACAGACCTCGTGCCCGTCCTGTTTTTTTAAACTTACTTATTTCTTCTTCAGCCCCTATTTTTTTGCCTGGTTCTGGAGAACTCAGCTGCACATTCATTTGGTCTGTTTGGTGAAAAAAAACCAACAACAACCCAGAATTGTTTAATTGTAGATTATGTTAGATAGATATGCAGGCAGACATTATTAAATAATTACATAAGCTGAAACACTCTAATTGAAAACCTTGGAATACAAATCCTTTTATTCTGTTTTAAAATGAAGTGACGTCAGCTCTTATAAGAACCAGCTTCCTTTTAAGAACTTCAAGAAATCCCATTTTAAGAATAGTTTGCCACAATCAGATTTTTTTTGTGCCAACAGACAATAACTGTTACATATGAGCTTTACTAATTAAATGTTAATGGGGTAACACATTGCGTGATCAAACTTTTCAGATTCTATGTGTGCCTTTGCCATGAATTGCAAAAAGTCTCTTTATGGTTAAAAAAAAATCCACAGTAAATTCAAAGCACTCTTATAGATGTGCTTAATATTGTAGCATTCTTTAGTGTAATATCAGTGTAGCCTACAACATAGTATAGTGCCTGCATATGATAATCAGAATTTGTGAAAATGAAGTCAATATGGAGTTTAACATTTCTTTACAAGCCTAATGGCATAAATAGAACAGAATGCACTATTGTTTATTTTACAATTGTGTATCAATTTTTTGTTGTTGTTTTTTGTCCTGCCAAATAAATTAATAGCTATATGCATTAAAATGTTTATAGCAGCAGTAGCTGTAACTGTCATGTATATGAAGGAATCCTTAATGGTTTGTGTTGTATTGTGATACCCATCTGATATGTTTTGATAAAAAAAAACCAAACATAAAATATGACTTTGTTTTTTCAATAGTCTATGGTGCTACTCCTTCAAAGTCAGCGGCAGTACATCTTTGAATATGACTCTTCAGATCGGCTGCATGCTGTCACTATGCCAAGTATAGCTCGACACAGCATGAGCACTCACACCTCAATCGGCTATATTCGAAATATTTATAACCCACCTGAAAGTAATGCTTCAGTGATTTTTGATTACAGCGATGATGGAAGGATTTTGAAAACATCTTTTTTAGGAACTGGTCGGCAAGTTTTCTACAAATACGGGAAGTTATCCAAGTTGTCGGAGATTGCGTATGACAGCACAGCAGTGACTTTTGGATATGATGAAACTACAGGAGTCCTGAAGATGGTTAACCTACAGAGCGGGGGCTTTTCTTGCACCATCCGCTATCGTAAAATTGGCCCTCTGGTTGACAAACAGATTTACAGATTCTCTGAAGAAGGTATGGTCAATGCTAGGTTTGATTATACCTATCATGATAATAGTTTTCGAATAGCTAGCATCAAGCCTATAATAAGTGAGATCCCTCTTCCGGTTGACCTCTATCGTTATGATGAGATCTCAGGCAAAGTAGAGCACTTTGGCAAATTTGGGGTAATCTATTATGACATAAATCAAATAATCACTACGGCTGTAATGACACTGAGCAAACATTTTGATACACACGGACGGATTAAAGAAGTTCAGTATGAAATGTTCCGATCACTCATGTATTGGATGACAGTGCAATATGACAGTATGGGAAGGGTAACTAAGAGAGAATTAAAGCTTGGGCCTTATGCCAATACAACTAAATATACATATGATTATGATGGAGATGGGCAGCTCCAGAGTGTGGCAGTCAATGACAGACCAAACTGGCGTTACAGTTATGATCTAAATGGCAACTTGCATCTTTTGAATCCTGGGAACAGTATCCGATTGATGCCCCTGCGCTATGATTTAAGAGATAGAATTACGCGACTAGGTGATATGCAGTATAAGATTGATGATGATGGCTTTTTGTGTCAAAGAGGTTCTGACACATTTGAGTACAATTCCAAGGGCCTCTTAACAAGAGCTTATAATAAAGCAAATGGATGGAGTGTTCAATACCGTTACGATGGATTAGGAAGACGAGCCTCTTACAAAACTAACCTGGGACATCACCTTCAATATTTTTATGCTGATCTTCACAACCCAACTAGGATAACACATGTGTATAACCACTCAAATTCAGAAATTACCTCTCTGTACTATGATCTGCAAGGTCATCTTTTTGCAATGGAAAGCAGCAGTGGAGAAGAATATTATGTTGCCTCGGATAATACGGGTACACCATTGGCAGTTTTCAGTATCAACGGTCTAATGATCAAGCAACTGCAATACACAGCCTATGGGGAGATCTATCACGATTCTAATCCTGACTTCCAAATAGTCATTGGATTTCATGGAGGGCTATATGATCCCTTAACAAAACTGGTCCACTTTACTCAAAGAGATTATGATGTTTTGGCTGGACGTTGGACCTCTCCTGATTATACAATGTGGAAAAATGTTGGTAAGGAACCTGCCCCATTCAACTTGTATATGTTCAAGAGCAACAATCCTCTCAGCAATGAACTGGATTTAAAGAACTATGTGACAGGTGAGAAATAATTAATAGTCTGGAAATCTAAGGAACATTGTAAAAAAAAGTGTAAGAATGCTATTTTGCTCTTAGGAAACTCATTTAATATCAAGTACAGACTCAAAATGCTTCATTTTGAGCAGGATAGGAAGAAGATTGCACTGGTTAACGAACCAACTCCTATGGTTTTGAACAATGGTAATGTAATCATGCATCCAGTTCTGTGGGTTTAAGATCAGCTAGAAAAAGTTGGACTTAAGCACACGTGATATGCATCAAGTTAATCCATGTAATAACTGTTTTTGGATTGAGCAGAAGAATCACACTTCATGTATGTGAATTAACCTTAGCAATGTAAAATGCTAAAAGTTAGGAGATTTTATAAACATACTTTGCACCAATTTGCACATGCAATCCCATTGCTTCTTCTGTTATATACAGCCATTTAATTCAGGGGGATTTAGCAATGCTTTGAGATAAATCGTATGCTAAGGATATAGTTCAGTGTTTGTCAGCCAGTGGTTTGTATTGGTGATAGGTTGTAGTGTTCTGGGTAAGAGTTGATTTTCTTTCCCCGATTGAGAAATAAGAGAACAGCGAAAGTGGTCAGATCTGACACAGTGTTTAATAGAAGCAAAAGTGTTAGCAGAAGCAAAAGGAAATCTTGTTCTCTGGGAAGCTCAAAGATTTGAATTCAATAACAAAAGTAAAATAAAATGATGTGTTGCATTACTTATCTCTCTATTATTTGGACATTTATTTATTTTTTTTTGAGTTTGGATTTAGACTGTTCGAAAATAACTGGGTAATTTTCAGTTTAGTTTTTAATCACAAACGAAAATCAAAATCAAATCTCTAAAGCCAGGTCACAGCAAGCAAGCAGCAAGCAATTCAGTTCAGCTAACTAAAGTATAGCTTGATATTTATTTATTTATACATCAGTAAACATCAAACCGTTGACTGACAAAACAAAACAAAACAAAACAAAAGGCAGGCATAGCAGGGACAGAAAGAGGAACAATGGGCAAGAGGGGGAAAAAGGGCAAAGGACTTAATATGAACCATCTGTATTATCTATATTTCTATTAAAAGGCACAAAACTTTCCAGGGCCGCTGGAAACAATACTGTGTAATTAGCATGGAGAGTCTCAAAGGAAAAGCCTTTGCTCATTTCAGCCCTAGCCCCTTTTATGTACATAGAAGCAGAATAAAGTAAGACACCGATATTCTGCACTATGAAGAAAAGAATTTGGTTGGATGAAGATGATGTATCCAACAAGAGGAACACTGTCCCCATTTCAGTGGCCTTCAAATTACCATAACTGATAAATAATAATATACAGAAGTCCTGTAAGCATATATGTCCTCTCAGTAAAATATATATATATGAGTTTTTATGTTACTATGTTGTTAGGGTTCCAAATCCTTGTTAGAGTGGTTGTTGGGACTTTATGTGCAAACAAAATGATGAAGGAAAGAGAAACTAACCAGGCTCCTAATAATAGAGTGACTGTAATGGGAATGAAATTTATCCACATCCTAAAGCAGAACAGGGATCAAATCAAGCCAGTAAGAATCAGTATTGGTAGGAAAAGGGTGCCTTTGATCTGCATTGAAACTCACTCAAGGCCAGTGTAGCTATTGCATAGTCCAGAAATCCTTTTAGGTATGGGCATTTCCCTACCCAAAAACTGATTAACAGAGTTGGGAGGGACCTTAGTGGTCTTCTACTCAATGCACTGCTCAAGCAGGAAACTCTATACCATTTCAGACAAATGGTTGTCCAATCTCTTCTTTAAAATCTCCAGTGTTGCAGCACCCACAAATTCTGGAAGCAAGTTGTTTCACTGATTAACTGTCAGAAAATTTCTCCTAAGATCTAGGTTGGTTCTCTCCTTGATTAATTTTCATCCATTGCTTCTTGTTTTCAGGAGCAATAGGTTGCCCCCTAGTTGCAACCCCTTAGATATTGGAAAACTGCTATCATATCACCCCTAGTCCTTCTTTTCATTAAACTAGACATATTCAATTCTTGCAACTGTTCTTTCGTTGTTTTAACCTCCAGTCCCCTAATCCTAGTTAAACAAGTTTAAAATGGACTAATTTTGTTTTACAAGCTCACATCTGAGATCTCACATATTTTCATCCGAAATCTTGCAAGAGTGAATAATTTATTGAAATCATTTCCATTTTAATTATTTATAAATAGATAATACTCTTTTACTTTAATATGAGTACATATGGACACTACTTTCCCAATGCCAGCTGTCGTGCCAAAATGGGGAAGGCTTTCTTAAAATGTAAAATAATGTTTCCTTCCACATGTCGCGTAAATATTCTACTCTGTTGGTATTAATTCGCCACTTAGTGCTAAGTTATTTATGAGTGCCTCCAAAGAAAAGAAATTAACAGCTAGTCAATAAAACCTTTTTCAGAACAGAATGTGGTACATGTCATATATTTTTTTAAGAAAAAGAAATATTCCCATTCATGCAGCTAACTGTAATTTACAAAAACTTTAAATGTTAGGCAAAATGAATTATATTTCAAGAAAGTTAAAACATAAGTTATTGGAGTTGGGGAAATCTTCAATATCATCCATGATGTCTAGGATATAATCTTCTAAGTGAGGATAGATAGATGATGAATTGACAGCATGTCCTGGCATATTTACTCAGTGATAGGTAGGTAGGTAGGTAGGTAGGTAGGTAGGTAGGTAGGTAGGTAGGTAGCAGGGGTAGGTTCTACCTACCTTTACTACCGGTTCACAAGAGGGCCGCGTGCATGCACAGAAGTGTTCCGATGACATCAGGGTCAGTGGGCGGAGCTTCCCGCCAATTTTACTACCGGTTCTATAGAACCGGTCCAAACAGGGGGCAACCCACCACTGGTAAGTAGGTAGGTAGGTATCCCAAAAGCCTTTGAATCAAATTCTACCAGCATATAATGAGGCAGTTGCAATAGAAATATTGTGTAAAAATGGCTGGAATGAAAAGGATTTTAAAAAATCTGCCCAACAAATGTTTTAAACCGATGCTTCCCCAAAGAAGAACAAACTGTACTTAACATCCATTTTGACCATCCTGGCTGAAAATTGTGGAAAATATTTCCTATTAGAATAGCTAAACTTCAAAAAAAAAATGAAAGGTAATACAGGTAGTCTTCGGCTGACAACAGTTCATTTAGTGTCCGTTCGAAGTTACAATGGCACGGAAAAGAATGACTTATGACCATTTTTCACTATTAGAACGGTTGCAGCATCACCAAAGTCACATGGTTAAAATTCAGACACTTGGTAACTGACTCATATTTATGACAAGTGCAATATCCCAGGGTCATGTGATCACCTTTTGCAAACTTCTGACAATCAAAGACAATGGGAAGCCAGATTCATTTAACAACAATCTTCCTAATTTAATAACTGCAGTGATTCACTTAACAACTGTGGCAATAACAGTCATAAAACGGGGCAAAACTCAGTTAAAAACATTTCACTCAGCAAAAGAAATGTTGGGCTCAACTGTGGTCGTAAGTCGAGGACTACCTGTACTGTACCATAGATACTAGGGTGCAATAAATATTGTTTTAGATATTTATTGGTGGGGGTAATAGCTATAGCATACTTTTTTCTTTCCTTTATGATGATTTTCTAGTTATAAAGCATTCTAAGCATTTTACTTGCCAAAACTCAGAAAAGCTTCTCCTATGAATGCTCTTGCTTCTTTGTAGCAATGATGCAATATCTATCATTTGACTTTTTGGAACATTTTTATTATCCAAATTGTCAAGAAAAATGCTTCAGATCCTATCCTGGCTTTAATAAGTAGGCCCGGATTCAATTCTAGTTACTGTGTACCAGCCATCTTCACCTTTCCTAAATGTGCTTATTTTAATTCTCAGATGTGAAAAGCTGGCTAGTGATGTTTGGCTTTCAACTCAGCAACATTATACCTGGTTTCCCAAGAGCAAAAATGTACTTCGTACCACCTTCTTATGAATTATCGGAATCACAGGCATGTGAACATGGGCAGGTAAGCAGCAACTTCCTGTAACTACATAGCTTTCGTTAGCGCTACATTTTGGGGTTGTAATCTAGGAATGCTTTGCAATTTTCATAGGCATTTTTTAAATTTTGTAGAATTTAAAGACATTTCAAGATATGATAACAAACGCACCAGGAACTGTAGTGGTGCAGTGATTAGAATGCAGTACTGCAGGCTACTTCTGCTGACTGCCTGCTGTCTGCAATTTGGCAGTTCGAATCTCACCAGGCTCAAGGTTGACTCAGCCTTCCTTCCTTCTGAAGTCGGTAAAATGATGACCCAGATTGTTGGGGGCAATATGCTGACTCTGTAAACCGCTTAGAGAGGGCTTGTAAAGCACTGTAAAGTGGTATATAAGTCTAAGTGCTATTGCTATCTTGTATCCATTCCTTAACATCAGGAGAATTAGAAGAATGCACTGATTGTGCCAATGCTTTTTGTTAAAGGTATATTTGAATGCTTTGCTTGGCCGTGTTGTTTTGTAAAGTTAACAATAACAAGCACAGCTGATAAGAGTAAAACTAGTGAAACGCTGATGCATTGGATTGAATCAGCTGGATAGATTTTTTTTGTAACTTTTGTTTAGCATCATATCTTTTCATATTTACATTTGAAATATTACCTTAGCTACTCCCAAATTAATTGCTCCTATAGCATTTCACCTCTTAAGATAGCAGACAATGTTTGTCTCTTTATATCAGTACAGTAAGGAGCAATAACAGTGCTGCAGAATCATCTCTCTATTTATCAATAATGTCTTTTCCATCTTTTTTTTTTTTTTTTTTTTAGTTAATTACCGGCGTACAGCAAACCACAGAGAGGCACAACCAAGCCTTCATGGCCCTTGAGGGACAAGTCATATCCAAAAAATTACATGCCAGTCGTAGAGAGAAAGCAGGTCACTGGTTTGCAACCACTACTCCGATTATAGGTAAGGGGATCATGTTTGCTGTGAAGGAAGGCAAGGTAACCACTGGCATTTCAAGCACTGCAACGGAAGACAGCCGAAAAATTGCGTCAGTGCTTAATAATGCTTACTACTTGGACAAAATGCACTATAGCATTGAGGGGAAAGACACCCATTATTTCATCAAGATTGGCTCCTCTGATGGTGATCTTGTCACCTTGGCCATGACAAGTGGACGCAAAGTATTGGATAGCGGAGTCAATGTTACAGTGTCCCAGCCAACGCTCTTAATCAATGGAAGGACTCGAAGGTTTACCAACGTTGAATTCCAATATTCCACCTTATTGATTAACATACGTTATGGTCTGACCCCAGACACTCTGGATGAAGAAAAGGCTAGAGTTCTGGACCAAGCTCGGCAGCGGGCTTTGGGGTCAGCCTGGGCCAAAGAGCAACAGAAGGCACGGGATGGCAAAGAGGGGAGCCGCCTGTGGACTGAAGGAGAGAAGCAGCAGCTTTTGAGCACAGGGAGAGTCCAAGGGTATGAAGGATACTATGTGCTCCCAGTAGAGCAGTATCCAGAGCTGGCAGACAGTAGCAGCAACATCCAGTTCTTAAGACAGAATGAAATGGGAAAGAGGTAACCAATTAATCTGCTGTCATCCTTGCCTGGATGAATCAGTAGTTACAACTGTTATCTCCTCTCCTAAGGAGATGAAGACCACCGGGGGCATTCGGCTGAGCTGCTTTGGGATAAGGAGTGGCAAGAGAGCTCACATTTTTTGAGTCAAATGCTGCTGTTCAAGGGATTAAGAACTACATCCTGAAGTGGACTAAAGCCAGACTGAACACTTTTAAGTCACTTAAGTTCAAAAGTACCCCATAAATATTACCCACTTGTTGTGGGTCTAAAGAAAAATAATAATAATAATTTCACAACAAAAAAAAAAAAGATTGAAAAAGAAGGCCTCATCTTATATTACCTCACTCCATTCACATGTGAGCAAATGTTCAAGAAATCCAAGAGGGCCACCCACCATCCACTAAGTCAGCTGATGAGAAACATTCTTCAGGCTGCTTGTTTGATAAAACATTCTCAAGGTTTTTCATTTAAAAGCAAAATACAGGTGCATTTAATACATGACTTCTGGGGTGATTTGTGTGTAGCAACTGGAAGAAAGGAGAACAGGAGCAACAGAGCACTGGAAATAGGAACAGAAATATATTAAGGAATATAAATCTGAACTTGCACTCTGACCCTGCTTTTGTCTGGCCTAAGGTTAACTTATTCAAAGAGGGCAGAGTGTAAAGTTCAATTTGAAATTGTGGCTATAAATCACTACTGATAAATTTCATACTCTGTTTGTCTTTGAAGATTCCATTGTGGACAGTAACACAGTTGCAGGGTGTAGTCTGTTTAGATTCAGTAGTTTGTTGGTCAGTTCTGGTAGAGCTGTGGGCATTGTGTTAACACTGTTGCAAATGGGCACCAATTCAGATCACCCTGTACATACATCAGCCAGAAGGCACAATCACTGTTTCAGATTTTAAAAAGAAAAAAATATTAGTGTGTTTGTTTGGTCAAGAAACTGAGACAATCACATTATGGTCACTAAGAAAAAGGAAAAAAAAATAAAAATAAAAAACGAGTCTAATAAGAACTTTGGTACAAAACTTTTTTGTATTATACATGTATGAATTGTTCATTGAGTTTTTATATTAATTTTAATTTGCTGCTAAGCAAAGAATAGAGACAGGCAAAGATAATTTATGGCAAAGTGTTTAAATTGTTTATACATAAATAAAGTCTCTAAAACCCCTGTAAATTTAATGTCTTCTGTTGTAGAAGCAAATGAGAAGCATAATAGAAAAAAAAATCTGTAATATACTGAGAATTACATTAAAATGCTGAACGTTGCATAGGTGCAATAGAGAACAATGCATGGCAGCTATAGGGAAAATTGGGAGCATATGTTATTTTAATTCAAAATAATTGTTTCATTTAATTAAAATGATTTTCCACATGTATGGCAAAATGTTTTTAAAAGACCATTGGCAATTAAAAATAAGAACATTAGAATAACATTGTACAACAGTCATCATGTGCCATACATGTCTGTGTACACACACACACACACACACAAAACACACACACATTAAGGTCATTAGTTTCAACCCTTTAGTCAGTGCAAGAATTCAAATTAAAGCATCCCCAGCAGATTACTATCTGATCTCTATCTGATGCAGTCTATGAAAGAAAGCCCAACTCACTTCTAAATAATTGCTTTGACTATAGAACTACTAAGTTCTACAGAATGTCGATGTACAATCTGCCTTTCTATAACATAGAACAATTATTCCATTTCTGACATCCTGCAATTATAGACAACAAGTCTTGATTTTCTTCTGCATGGCATCTTTTCAGGTTCTTGAAGAGTGCTATATCACCCCATAAACATTCCCAGTTCCTTCCACATCTCTTGGTTGCTACTACACTGATTATCCCCATCACCTTCTCTGAACCTGGTGCAACCCCTCTGAATTATACTTAAAAGTGTGGATCCTAGAACAGATAGGATAATTAAGATGGTGCCTGACTAATGTAGAATTAAATTCAAGTATTATTCATGATTTAAAAACTAATTCTTAAAATTGTGCTTTAATGAACACATTTCTTTTCTCCATACAATAGAAACAAAAACAGTGAACTCTTTAACTCACAGATGAATGTTGACGAATTACTTCCTATAAAGAAGCATGCAAGCAAACTGGAAATGATGCTGCTTAGAGCCTTTTAAATTGGCTTCAAATTTCAGTTCTATTATGCTAAAATGTGGGATTTCAGAATGTACCTACCCAAATACTAAGCAACCATTCCATTGCCTTGATTTCATTTCCTTTAAAGGCAGAATCATTGCAAGCACAGAGTGTCAAGCCATCTGTCAAATACTGTTACTCATTGGAACCCAAATGGGGGAGATAAGTAAAACTATATAAAAATTGAAAACGATTACAATGCCATTTCTGCTTACAGATAGTCCTTGACTTACAACCATTCATTCAGTGACTGTTAAAAATTATGATAGTGCTGAATGAATGGTGGTTCTGACTCAGAGTTACAGCAGATCCAGCAACCCCATGGTCATGTGATCTTGATCTGGGCACCAGTCAATCTATTTGCAGTTACAGCTGCTAAGCACCCTGCATATGATTGCTATTTGCAACCTTCCCTTCTGACTTCACTGGCTGCCAAGGAAGGTCAGAGGTCATTGGGATAAATCTCTTCCACCTACTCACTCTTTCCCTCTGTGCTTACATCTTGCTGGCCATTCACACATCCTCCTGCACACTCACCAACTTATGCCATAGCCCAGCACACCCTCTCCAATCCACATGGCACCTCTTGCACATTGTCTTGCATTGCCACACCCCCGCCTTGACCCACATAGCACCTCTCCCCCCCCACATGACTTCCTAACCCAGGTGGCATCTCTCATGCACCCCTATGCGCCACATGAATCCTCCCCAATCTATGTGGCACCTATTGCACATCCCCTAACCCAACCTGTGTCATGCTTCTGGTGCACTGCCTTGCACCAGTGTGAACACACCCAACCTACGTGGTACCTCTTTCACACAGTCATGCAATGCTGCACTCTCCCAGACCCGCACAGCACCACTGTACATCCTTTCTGTCCCACAAAGCACTTCTCATTGCTGTGCACCCCTGCACATCCACATCAAACCACAAAGACCTCTGTGTAACAGATCCCCTTTCTGACTTACAGGGTGCCTCTCACACATTGCTGAACACTCCCATTTCTCATCCCCAATCCCTCCACACCCCACATACCCTCTCCTTCTCCCACCTCACAGCAGCCTCTTACCTGCCTGCCTGCCTGGAACTTGCAACTTCCTGCCATTTTCCCACTGATTTTGGTAATGGGAAGCTAAGCAAAAATTTGCCTTGCCCAACCTCCATTGGATTCAATTAACAACAACTGAGACTGCAAGGGTTGCTGTTGCTAAGTGATAGAATTGTAGATTACGACTGCACAATTCAATTAGCAATAGAAAATTCAAACCCTTGTGGTTGTAAATCAAGGACCTGAAGTTCATTGCTGAAAGCAGCAATGAATGGAGACTTCTGTGCTTGCCACTGGCATACCAATATGAACCAAACAAATAACAGTACTCCTCGACTTGCAACAGTTTGTTTAGTGACCATTCGAAGTTACAATGGCAGTGAAAAAAGTGAGTTATGACTGTTTTTCCACACTTCTGACCATTGCAGCATCCTCATCATCATGTGATCAAAATTCAGACATTTGGCAACTGACTCATATTTATGGCGGTTGCAGTGTCCCGAGGTCATGTGATCACCTTTTGCGACCTTCTGACAACAAAGTCAGCAGGGAAGCCAGATTCACTTAACAGCTGGGTTACTACTTTAACAAATGCAGTGATTCACTTAACAACTGTGGCAAGAAATATTGTAAGATGGGGCAAAACTAAAAAAATAAAGTGAGATAACTCTCACTTAACAACAGAAATGTTGGACTCAATTGTGGACTTAAGTCGAGGACAACTTGGTAATAGTGCTTGCTTCCTGCAGAACAGCAATGTTGCTATCAGATTGGAGCAGAGTACCACAAGTCAATGAAACACACACACTGGAGCAGGATGGGTGTATTCACTTCACTGCCTCAAAATTGCTTATGAATTATTCTCAGCAAGATCACACTTCATGCTGATGTTTAGTTCAGGTGCCACCAATAACTTGTGCGCTGTATAAGTAAGAATAAGGGAGACAGCTGGTTGCGAAGCTCTTCAGAAAAAGAGTTGTGAAAATAGCATGAACATTTTATTTCACAAATAAGTAGCACACTAATAACAAAAAAGAGAACCAGTATTTCTCAGTTTTCTTGCTTTAAATAAACATTTATCCAGAAAATTTTTTTCATGCAGGTTCAATTACTACCTTTACAGTCTGTCTATTATGCACTATTTCATGCTTTGGAATGGAGTAATTTAGTAAGTTTTACTGGGAGGTTTTTTGTGTCATACACAGTGGTGGGTTGCCCCCGGTTCAGACCGGTTCTATAAAACCAGTAGTAAAACCGGCGGGAGGCTCCACCCACTGATCCCAACGTCATCAGGAAGCTTCGGCATGCGCCGAAGCATGCGCACATGGCCCCATTGCAAACTGGTAGTAAAGGTAAGTAGACCCCACCCCTGGTCATACAAAATAATGTTGAGTTGAGAAGGGAACTGATGTGAAGCCTATATTGTATAATAATTTTTCTCCCATTGCAAGCAAAGCATCATAAATCCTGGTCAACCTATCTACTTAAGATAGTCAATATTATCAAACATCACATTTGAACACAGAAGAAGGCAGAGAAAAGCACAGCGTAGAGCTATCCTAAATTCCATTAACATTAACACCAAAATGGAGTCCTTCAAGCCAAGTTTATTCTCGTTTACTTGACAATAAAATGAAAATGGTTTAACCATTGCCTACGTCAAACCATTAATATCAAATGTGTAGGGAAATGGGCTTTAAATGCAGGTGTCTCTAATAAAAGCAATAGGCAACATTTAGTGGGAAAGTACACTTTGTTAAAAGAATGAACAAAAACCAAATATCTAAATGTCCATAGAAAACCAATGTTTTGTGTGTATCTATGTCTCGGGGGTGGGGTGGGGTGAGGAATGGAGAGGTAGCCTAACATGCAAAAAATGTTGTATCTGATACAGATGTATTGAAAAAAAAGTAGTTGTGCCACTTGGGAGATAATACCAATGCTTGCTGATAGGTTTGCTGTTGTCCTTTAAAATCATGAATCAGTCCGAATAGCATGATGTACTTTGTGATTCTGGAATGCTAGAAAATTACCGGTGTTCTTAACAGCAGGTTTTTGACATCAGAGTATAGTATGCCCCTCTATATTCACTACAGGTTTGTTTTGTGTTAATATATTATTACACAAACATTGCACGAAGGTTCAGAAACAGAACAGAAGTTATCAAAACACACGATCATTATTCCTCTTAAGCTTTGTCCAAATGAGGTCACTGAAATCAATGAATCCCATTTCAGATAAAAAACAAGGTCATTTGGTAAGTGACTTTGGCCAGTCACTCTCCTTCAACCCAAGAAGTCAAATCTATTTTGAAAAATATTACCAAGAAAACTGCAGGGACTTATTCAGGCAATCGCCAAGAATCAAAATGAAGAAAAGTACACACAGAGAGAAATACAAATGCTTTTCAGTTTGCTGTTGAAATATTTTTTGAGTTTATAATTATTACTAGATAGTTAATTTAGACATGCTAATACATACGCTAAATTAGGTGTTGCCAGTAGTTCTTTTGCATTTCTAATTAATTTGATGTTTGTACTCTACAGCTAGAGATAGAAAAAGAAATGTCAGTATTTAACCATGAAACCACAGGGTGGCAGTCTTGTCAAAATCTTCAGAGGGAAAGCACAACAACATCTGAATCTAGAATAGGGATCATTTTTCATTCATGGGATGTCAAAGAAATATTCATATATTTAAAAATTGTAGAGTTGAGTATAATAATGAGACAAAGCTATTTAAAAAAATGCTTAATCCATAAAATATTTTGCACTTTTTTCCTTCTTCTGGTCTTTTAAAGAAAAAAAAAATGCAGAATCTATATATTACTCTACTCTCTCTTAAAGAGTTCAGCAAATTAAGCACACTATCTAACCTATTTACAAATATGGCAGAATGAATGTCCTTGAATTAGATTGTAGGAAGTTAGCACTCACCCCTCTCTTAGAATGAAATATTTTAGGGAATATTAAAAAGGCAGAATATTATATTTCCCTGGATGAGAAATGGCGAAACATGTTTTAAAGACAAAGCAGCTTCCTGCCTTCCCCCACCTTTGTCAATGGGTCAGAGACAGAAACCCAATCCCCCCCACCTTTGTCAATGGACCATCATCTGCAACACAATAGGACCCATCTAGCAACAGAAACTCACCACATGGCACCTGGAACTTTACATCAGCCAGCAAGGCTAGCTAAGACACCCACCCCCTGGGAGTCTGACAACGAATCAGGATAAAACCCAGGAACTCTCAGCATCTCTCTCCTTTTCTGTTCAGGAACTCAAACCATGTGATCCTGTCCACCATTAAACCATCTTTCCAAGCAGCCTCCATGTTTCCAGTGTCTTTTTCCCCACTTGGAGCCAAACCCAGAAGGATATTTCTTCCAACAAAATAAACTGATAATTTGTGAAATATATTACTAGTTGATCCACTCCAAGAATATATAAGTGATTTTAAACAATTTCTCAAAATTTATATTCACTTTGATCTCCAATTACGGATATTTGTTACATTTAGTAGTCCATTCATTTCCACCAAAGTATATATAAGAAGCACCTTATAGTACCTTACAGGACTGAAGTATTGATTTTAAAATTAACTATAATAGATAACAGCTGTAACATGCACTACAATGCATCAAAACTCGGAGTTGCTTGATATTATGCAGTACAATTTGTGATGATGATGATGATGAACCTGCATATAGCTTCACATTCTAAGACTTGCGAAAACTTAATAATTCAAGGGCTAATCAAGGCCTAAAATTATTAATGTAACGCCTAAAAATATAGGCAGTTCCAAGCAAGCCTTCTGGATGCATTTGTGTGTGAGAGAGTGGGGAGGGTGAGAGATTGGTAAAATTAGAGTAAATTCAAAATATTTCATGTTTAGCCAGATGTTTAGACTTGATAGGGTATTTTTTATTGCCCTATCAAATCCTTCCCAAGGACCTGGGGTAGGCAGATCTCTAGGCAGATGTTGTTTGATGTTTTAAAGGCATTGTTGCAGTATTTTATCTGTTCTAAGGAATTATTATTATTTCTTTAATTATTTAAATTTGTTAGTCATCCAAAATGCTTCAAAGATTCTTCCCTTCATGAACTTTGTGCATTTTGTAATGGCAGTTGTGAAATAGTTATCACTTCTAACTCAGGGTGGGGTGTGGTTTTTTTTTTTTTTTTTTTTTTTTTTTTTGGCCGCTTCATTGTAATTTTTTTAAAGGAGTGCCATGGTGGTCTAGTGGTGAAGACACTCATGTCCTAGTCAGAAGGTTGAGAGTTCAATCCTAGTGAGCAACAGTTTCTCTTCTAGGACGCAAAGAAAAAAATATCTGCTGTGAACTCCACATGGCATCAGGAAGGGCATCCGGCCAGTAAACATTCAGCTCCATCCAGTTGCCCCAAGTCTACCCTGAACTATTACAGAATCGTAAAAAGGGGGTATTTTTATTGTAATATTTTAAAGAATATATTTGTGTCCTAAAGTTCCATCATTGCCAAATTAATATGCTAGTCTGTTACTTAGTGATCACTGAACAATTCAGGAACGATCTGGAGAACTTTCTCAGCCTTATGTCATTTTCTTAGGTTATAAATTAGCTATTAAGCAATATGTGAAATAAAATGTGGAGAGAGGATTAGGACTTCGGATTGATTGTAATTTTTTTCTTCAAGATTTATCAGCAAATGAAGTATTTGTTATTGGATTTGAGATCAACAATGGTGAAAACTTATCTTGCTTAGTATACAATTTAGTATTATTTCAGGCTATCTGCTACAAATCATAGCTTTAAGGAAAATAAAAAGTTATTTAGTGAGGGAAGCCTACATCACATACTAAATTTCACATCGATTATGTTTTGGTATTCAACTGCATCAATAGATGTAAATAAATGTGAGCAATTAATCCATGCTAACTGGAGCATGGGGCATCATATAGTTTTGTCTCTCAGTTTGCTTGAATTGGCAAGTAGGTGACCACAAATTTGGTTTGTCATACTTACCTAAACAGTTGAAATTTTACTTATGGTGAAGTTTCATTAAAAAGATCTCCAAGCTGAACAAAACAAAGAGAATTCCAGGCACTATCAACATTGGGATGCTTTTGCAAAAGAAACACATTTATGCCATGTGTTTTATGTTGCAAAGAAGTTTTCTGAAGATCACTTAATTAGAGTACCACAGCTATGATAGTCTGCTAAAAGGCTTCACCTCGTATGCTTTCCAAACCTATACTCTGTATCAACCCTACTCTGGTATGGGAGAAAGTGGGAGATCTCACAGCCTGTGATACTTTTCTGGTAATTAAAAGGTCAAAAATCAAACTAAGTTCAATAATTCTACCAATTGGTATAAAGGGCTGATAGCTAAATGATTCACTTTTTTTCTTTTTGTAGGTAAATAAATCAATCTCATAAGACATGTACAAAATCAAACATTATTAAATGAAGAAAAGAAAATATTTTTTTCAAGAAAATTGGTTACAAGGTTTCCCAGATCCCAGTCAGTTATTAATAGCAATAGCACTTAGAGTTATATACTGCTTTACAGTGCTTTACAGCCCTCTCTAAGCAGTTTACAGAATCAGCATATTACCCCCAACAATTTGGGTCCTCGTTTTACCCAACTTGAAAGGATGGAAGGCTGAGTCAACCTCAAATTGTGAGATTTGAACTGCCAAATTGCAGTCAGCTGGCAGTCAGAAGAAGTAGCCTACAGTACTGCACTCTAATTAATAAGTTAAAAAGAAGAAAATCCAAGATATAGTGATCTGGACAGACCACAAATGTCACTTGATCTGCAACAAATGCAGAGTTCTCTCACAATCTCTAGATGGATACTGGAGAGAGTTATAATTATTATTATGGCTTGTTGCACAGTCAGACTAGATTTGGCATTTTTATCCACCTATCAAGTCTTTCCTAAGGACCTGGGCTAGATAGATGTTGATGGTTGATGGTGTTAGAGGCATCTAATACCATCAAACTAAGTTGTTCTGAGTAAAGCAGCCTTTTGCAATTAACAGATGGTGAATTTGTCAATGCTGGTGGTGTTCAAATGCTGCTCCAGTTGTTTTGGGATTGCATCCAAGATAACTGTTACTTTGGCACTATCTTTGCTTTCTTTTGTCACAGTCACTCTGTTTCTATTGGCAGATCTTTGTTAGTTATCTAAGACAGCGGTCCCCAACTTTTGCAGCTTGGCAGTGCAGTGGCGGGGGAAGGGGAACTGAGCTGCACTAGCAGTGGCCCACCACTCATGTAAGTTGAGCTGCACATGCATGTGCATGCTAGCCCAGCACTCACGTGTCCTGGTTCTGAATAGGCTACGATCCCATAGTGGGCCATGGCCTGGGGTTGGGGACCCCTGATCTAAGGTGCTTTGTTCTTTTCCAGTTCTTTCTTTTCTACTCTGTTGTCTGCAGGCACTGCCATGTCCACTACCCTGACTTTTTTGTCTTTCTTATTGACTTAAAGCAGGGGTGTCAAACTCAAGGCCCATGGCAAATCCGGCCTGCAGGGTGGTTCGATCTGGCCCATAGGGCCACCCTGGAAACAGTGAAGGACTAGTCCACCATGCCTCTGTCAGTGAAAACAGAGCTCGGGAGGGCCACGCGCAGTGGCTCTTTTCATTGGCAGAGGGCTGCAGGAGGTTGTCACAGCTGAAAACAGAGCGTACACCCCCAGCGCCATTTTCACTGGCAGATTGCTTGCAAAACAAACTACTAGCAAAAGTGGCTGTCACCCCTCCTGGGCCACCACAGGTGCCCCTGATATGAGTGAAGTCAATCTGGCCACACCCACCATGGCCATGCCCCCCGAGGTCAAACACAACCCTGATGCAGCCCTCAATGAAATTGAGTTTGACATCCCTGACCTAAAGCATCTTTACTACATGAGGATGTGAACTGACTATCTAGTATGCTAGGCTGGAAGCAGTTTATATTCATAAGAAAATAAGAAAATAAGAGCCGTAGTGGCACAGTGGTTAGAATGCAGTACTGCAAGTCAACAAACAATAGGTTATCTTTCTTTCATGCAAACCATATTTCTTTTATTAATTTTTGACATACAATTATCTTATCTGGGTAATATGCATTTTCTATAGTCAATGGATTGGAGAAGATAATGCACTGTATTACAAGTTAAAACTACTTTAAAATATGTGTCTGTAATCAGTACTTATAAGGAACAAAATATTTGTTTTAGCCATTCAATTGCAATTTCTTTATTAGCCACTAGCATCAATAGAACACAATATAGGTAGCTGAGAGTTGAACTATGGAATCCTTAGTGGTCTCTGAGCTTGGCTGTTTGCTTGCAAACATGCTGAAGATGTTATCTTGTCAGGTAATGAAACGCCTGCAAGCAAACAACCAAGCTCAGAGACCATCAAGGACTTCTTGGCTATAATACATTATTTATGGAAGGAAAATATTTTATTTAATCTTTTCTCTGTTGGTCAATCTGGAAAGCCAGATAAGAACAGCAAACCAGCTTGGAAGAAAACAACAGCAAACCACTTCTGTAGTGCTGCCAAGATGACTGCACTGAAGTCAAGCTTGACTTGAAGACATCTTTATATTTGATCTAATTTAAAAATCTTTAGGAAGAGATAGTAATTCAGAAATGATAAAGAACTCCTCCTCTAAGGTTGTTTGGTTTCCATGGTTCCTGAGCTTCCTCCTTCAGCTTCCAGACAGACAAGTCCCCAAAGCATTTCCACATATTAATTAAATTGTCTGAAAATTACATAGAGTTGTGGGGGGATATATATGTACATGTGCAGTATAACAAGTAAATTGAAGGAAATCTGCACTTTTACAGAAGTTCTTTTTTACTTTAGACTTTTTTGGATTCAAGATTCAAAAAAAAAAAAGATTGTGGTTTTTAGTAAAATTTAAACCATCCAGCTAGGCTTACGTATGTGGCTTACTCACTCACACATACACAAATAGAGGATATGAGATACTGACAGATAAACTGTCACTGCTGTACATGGATATTTAATGCAGTACCCATGTTCTCCTAATTAAAAATATTGAGAAAGTGTCCTAAAGTGTAAAAAAGAAACCCAACTGACAAAAATTTCTGAGCCAATAGAATGAACCTGCAAAACAGTACAAATAAGGCAAATCAAAGATCATTTCAGTAAAATATAATAACACATTCCTACAAAGGGATTTTTAAAGAAACTATTAAATACTACCAATTCCAAGATAGAGAAAGATAGAACAGTATCTAAGATGGTAAAACCCAAAGTAAGATAGATTTGTTGTTACAGTGAGAAAACAAAAGAAAATCTGACTGTGACAATTTACAAGATTATAAATCATTGCATATGTAATTAAACAAAACATGATTCAGTCTATTTTTTTTCTCAGAAGTTTTTATTTCATTTTTAAGAAGCGTTTTGTCTAATGTTAATTGTCAGAATAATTTTATTTATTTATTATTCAAATGTTTATGGCCACCCATATAATAGAATGTGACTCTTATCGTCATAATTATCATCTTAGAACTAACTTGGAAGGGGAGATTATTGAAAACAATCTACATTTATTCATCTGCCAGTATACAAAGGCCTAACTGGAATATGAACCATACACACAAACACAAATTTAAATTACCAAGGCAATTGACGTGCACAGACTAAGTGTCAACATTTCCCCTCAACCAGTTCCAAAATATTTCTTTCAGCTCTAATCAGAGTGGTTAAAGCAGCTTTAATATGGCATTTCAATAAAAATATTTTAAAAAGAAAAAAGAGAATAAAATTACATACTATAAGATGCCAATAAGTATCAGACTCATGAACTTTCCCATCTGGTCCTTCATCCAATAATACAGTGATCAGATTAAAAAGTTTTGCTTCTACCCTGCAAGTAACTGCTTTTCTGTTATATCTGAACTTGGACAAAACCAGTTTGATCTATGGTTTAGAGAAATCCATTCAGACAACCATTTATTATTTTAATTGGCACTCTGATTCAGTGCACTTGCACAGCTTTGGCTTCAATTCATCATATTATTGTAGTCATTCAATAGCATCATATGAGTATCCTCAGTTTTCAGGTCCATCCATTAGAAATCCCATCTAATCAGTAATGTTCCATTTTAAAAATATCAAGACTCTCCTTATTTCACTTTTTTTCTATCAGTGTTACATAGCCGATCTTGACTGATCTCTAAAAAGTTAAGCAGGAGTAGCATTTGGTTAGTATTTAAATAGGAGACCAGAGATGTAGGATAGACTGGGAAGCTGAAAACATGTACTGGAAGAAAACAGCTGCAAATCACTTCCACATTCAGTGCCAAGAAAATAACATGGAATATCCACTTAATCAGCAGGAGTTGACCTTGACTCAAGAGAAACTTGATTTTTCATGTACTATCAATGCCTTTGCCAAAAACACAATACACCGAGGAATTTTCACAGACAATTTTGACTGATCCTTATGTCTCTGTAATTGTGAAATAGAACAGCTTCACTCTATCATTAAAGTACACGTCCTCATGAAGCTATCTTAGTCTCATCTGCAGAGTATTGTAGATGAAGCTTACTTTAATTTTTAACCTGCTTTGGCTTAAAAGTAATATCTTTCCCCTCTTCCCAATGAAAGACTTAGGAGTCTTGCAATGGAGGAGACTTCATCCACTATGCTGATGATGAAGCTGTTAAGGGATGGAATTGCTTTAGATTGTTACAGGTTTGCCCCTTCCGGTCTACAGAAATGACCAGTTGCCTAGCTTCTGTGGAGACTGCTGCCCTCTCTGTGTTGGAGATGAGAGCTAAAAAGCAGTGGTGAAATTCAAATTTGTTTACTACTGGTTCTGTGGGCGTGGCTTGGTGGGCATGGTGGGCGTGGCTTGGTGGCCATGGCAGGGGAAGGATACTGCAAAATCTCCATTTCCACCCCATTCCAGGGGAAGGATACTGCAAAATCCCCATTCCCTCCCCACTCCTGGGGGAAGGATATTGCAAAATCCCCATTCCCACCCCACTCTGGGACCAGCCAGAGGTGATATTTGCTGGTTCTCCGAACTATTCAAAATTTCCGCTAACTGTTCTCCAGAACCTGTCAGAACCTGCTGGATTTCACCCCTGCTAAAAAGCCTGTTTAAACAAATGGAGGCGGAGTCAAGAAAATGCGAGAACTTGTGATGGAGGATGGGAGGTTTATGAGCCATTGTGTTGGTCTCCCAGTCTCCTTTAGACTGAAAAACTTCCTGGATGCCAAAGTTAACTGCCTTAATATGCCTTCAGGTTCTTCTTGGGAAAACTTTATTTGTGGAGATGAAGCAGTATCAAAAGAATTTCTATAGTGTTGTCAGAGAGACATCACACCCTTTCCATTGCTGCAAGAGACAATAATTTCCTGAAGAGAATGGGATTCCTATGCAAATTTACAGCTTCTCTTCTCATTTGATAGTTGATTTCATTAAATCATTCACTCTGTATAAGGCTACACAAATGAGATAGATGATAGATACATGATAGATGAAGCGAGAAAGGGAGAGAGGGGAGAGAGAAAGGGAGAAAGGGGGAGGGAGAGGGGGGCGGTACCTATAATAATGTAAATCTTTTTGGGGTTTAATTCTTTTTGTAAAGTGGCCAGGAGTTGATTGCCATTGTGGCAGCAGAACTGAGGGACAGGATGAGCTAGATCCGTGATGGTAAACCTATGGCACGTGTGCCAGAAGTGGCATGCACATCCTCTCTGATGGCACACAAGCCATTGCCCCAGTTCAGCTCTACTGCGCATGTGCGCACACCTCCTGCTGGCCAGCTGGTCTTCAGGTCTCTGCCACACGTGCACAGGGGGTAGGGCATATGTGTGGGGCATGTGCACATGGGGGGGGGGGCATGTGCAGGGGCCCACACATGCATGTGTGGGGGGTGCAGGGTGCATTTGCAGGCCCCGCGCACACATTGCATTTTGGGGGTTCGGGCGCACGCTTTGGGCACTCAGTCTGGAAAAGGTTAGCCATCACTGAGCTAAATTGTCAGAGATAGGGGAGAAAATGGCAGAAGAAGTGGAGAATCCATCTGCCAAGTTTTGTCTACAACTTCCACCACCAGTATTTAGAGTGAGACTGTGAAGGTGAGACAGGGCACAGGTATGGTGACTGAGCAAGAGAGCAGTTAAGCCTAGGGGAGCAAGCAAGACAACAAAGATGAGTAGAGAGCAAATAAGTGTATGAGGGGAAAAAACCCAGTGAGAACAAGTGTGAGAGAAAGGACAAATGCAGATGAAAAGGTAAGTAATCAAGAGAAACCAAATTATCATCTCCTGGAAAAGAAGAGGAACTCCCTTCCTCATTCTCTGAAAGGCTATCTACCATCATACAGATCTGAGAAATGATATAACCCATAAATCAAAACTTCATTTTTTTTCCCTTTGCTCCAGTTCCACCCCACATAAGAGAATGTAATTGATAGATACAGAATAAATTCCTTAACTTCTCTCTCACGAAAGCTTCAGAAAGACGATCACTCAGAAACCTTGTTTCTGAAGCAGATTATTGCTTAGCCATCAGGGTAATAGAAATTATGCCAGAGTATTTTTATGGCAACTTCAGGAATGCAGATAACTATGCTCCTTTAGTATTACACAAAAGAAGATAGGGTTTCTCTATGTATGATAACTACATTTTATCATATGTACTTTTTCTATTTTCAACTCCAAATGAAATATAATTCAGCATGAAGACTGAAACTAAAACTGTGCTCTTTTGAAACTGCTTATTTTATATTACATATCATTTTGTTTTTCATTGCTTCCGCACCTTTAAAATTGCAGCTTTATAGAACAATAATGGTCCTTTCCACAATATGAAGAACTTGACGGAGTGATTTCCACAAACCCCAATTTAATTGAAAAGGAATCTGGGAGTAGGCTAGGACAATTTTCCTCCACTTAAGAGTCATTTAATGTCTAGCTGAAACAAAGCACTTGGCATATGCAGTCATTTTTTGATGAATGTGTAACATTGCAAAATTTTGTACAACTACAGTCTCTCTCTTTGTTATCCAAGTATAACAGACAAAACAAGGGGTCACAAAGTGAAAAATAGAAGATGCTTGTTATTGGGTTTGTTTCCTACTTTCTTCCAGGAACTCACGGCAATATATCCAGAATATACCTTCCTCCATTTTTCCCACAAGAATCCTGCGCAATGCAGATTGGACTGAGAGTCCAACTCAAAGTCCAAAGTCACCCAGCTTTTATAGCCAAGGGTGCACTTGAACTTAGATTTCTCCAGTCATAGTCCTATCTGTTAATCGTTAAACCACACTGCTAATAAAAATGATAAAACAGATACATTTATCTCGAGATATGAATGCTGGAATGAGATTACCTCATTGTCTTTTTCCATATTAAACCACTGCTACATATATATTTGATCAATTGCAATTTAAGCAGCAGTAAGTATAGAAGACCATTCATTTACTATAAGTAGTCCTTGAGTTATGACAGCAATTGGGACCAGAATTTCTGTCACTAAGCATGCGATCATAAAGTGTACAATGTCAAATGATTGCATTACTTAGCAACAGCAATCCCAGTTTCCATCATTAAGCTAGAATTGTGGGTTGTTAAGTGAGGGGATCTCATATGATTATGACTTGCAACTTCTTGCCAGTGAAGTCCCTTGGGAAGCAGGATGGAAGTTGCAAGCTCTGGGCAGCTTGCAAACAAGCTGGAGAGTGATTGAGTATTATAGAGTGGGGGGTTTATGCTGCATTGAGTGCATGTGGATTGGGGAAGGGGTGCTGCGGCACTATGCAGATGTGAGCAGGTTGAGAAGGGGTGCAGTAGTACATCACACGAGCGTGTGCAAACTGGAGAGAAAGAGCACTGCAGTACAAGTGCACTACAGAATATAAAATCCCTGGGATTTTAAAACCATGTCTATTTCTGATATATTGTGCTATATCACAATATATCAGAGTGTTCTAGTTTCATAGTATGTTTTAGGCAGTTCCAAGAAGCACATTTTGGAAATGTGTCTTTGTTTCACTCAACGTGAGGAATATAACTGCTTGGGTGCTGATGTTTGAATCCATATTTTTATTTATGGATTTTCAAGATTACATACTAAACATGATCTCAGGTGCTGCTTCCCATGTAATATTCCACCATAAGATGGATTGTTTGCTTAGGGCTTATTGTGATGGGTAAACCTACTCATTTTGGCACAGCATTCCATTTAAAACAAGCCACCATGACCTCTTCAACAAACCAAAGTTAGAAGTCTCAGTTTAGCAAACAACAGACTTCTACCTAGTACATAAGATTGTGATAGAGAGGAATTTCTTCCATCTTCTGTGACAGACCTAATTGTAGTGACAGGAATCTACTGCAGGTGTACAAAGTTCTAAAGATTACAAATATCATGTAGAACAAACAGACTACTGAGTTACTTTTAATCACCAGCCCAGCCCTGTACCACTTAAATTCTACATGACTCATGCCCTCAGAGCAGGTGCCTGCTGACACACATTCCAGAGGGAGAGTACACTTACAAGGTTGTATTTGCACAGTAATTAGCAGGTATGCAATATTCATCAGTAAGCAACTTTTTTTTTAAAAAAAAGGGGGGGATTAGAGTTATTTTGATTGGGTTCCTCTATGACAAATGCTACATTATACCCCTCTTATTTGTTTGCTGCTAAACAGCACAAAATACAGAATGACACAGCAGAGGTAGAAACTAGTGTTGCCAAAGTTAGAAGACAACATGCATTCCTTTCTGCTGACATAAATGGTAACCCACAGAGAATCAAAGTTTGGTTAACCAAAGAAACCCAATGGCCTGGTTTATACTACCTGTTTATCTACGTATACGCTAGCCAAGCACATTTTAGTTCGCTAAATTGCGTAAATCTTGCTAATTTGTGGCCTTACTTTAAACTAGATGGGAGTCAAAAAGGGCAATCAAGCATGCAGAAGAACGGAAAAAATGAGGACAATAATTAGCACGATTTAGGGACATTACTACTCTGCCGACACCATCCTGTAGTGTCTAATTTGCTAATCAAGTTGAACAATATGCCTGATTTTCACGTTGGTCTCTTGTTCATAATGAAACATATGCAGGGTGTTTCCTGAAGAGACAGAAAAAGGTGATTTGTATTTAAGTCTGAGTTTGGTTTTAACCGTCCAGCCAAAAACAGAATCAGCCAAATCTAGGATCTGCTACCCTGTGTGAGCTCTGGTGTGCCAGCCGGCCGGCCCGGAGCTGCCATTCAGAGGGGAGGCAGCCACTGGTCTCCCTGCCCATCCTGGAACGTTCTGGATGATTGGCCAGGAAGGGTCCTCCTGTAAAGGCTGACTGGCAGTAAAGGAAGAGGAGGACCAGTTCTCCTTAAAAACTTACTGGCAGCGGAATAGGAAGAAAAGAAAGGCTGGATTTAAGGCAGATGCTGGCTTCTTCACATGTATTATCCCATGCTCATTTCAGGGTCACGTGGAAGGGGGTTGCGCACGTCAGTGAGTGGGTGGTGCTTATAGTTTAAAAGGTGGTGGGGAGCACGGGTGGTTAGCCTTAACAAGAAGTTCCTTTTGCGATTGTCAGTGCATGCCAAAAAAGAAGTAAAGCAGGCAACAACAAACCAGGTTTGTGTTTGGCTGTGTTTCTTTCTTTTTCTTTTGTTTGGAACCCGACACCCTGTTTCCTCCAAAATAAGACTTCCCCTGATAATAAGCCCAAGCACTTATTTCAGAGTTCAAAAAAATATAAGACAGGGTCTTATTTTGGGGGAAACACGGTAAATTATTTACAAATAAACTAACCAGGACAAATGAGGGAAAGGATTGAAAGAACTGCCAATCAGCAAATGAGCTTATTTACACATGTTAAGCCATAAACTGCCCATTATTATTACTATTATGCATATCATGAACATAACCAGTGATTTCTTAAGTTTTGCTCTTCATGTAAATGGGTGTAGGAAATAGGAAATACATATTCAACCAAAACTCTTCATTACCGCTTTCATTAAAGGCTAAAAAAGGATAAGATAAGAAAGATACAAATTGTAATGATTTCATACTTCCATAGAGTATTATATTATATTTATCATAGAGTGTTGAAGCTTATATGAGCATTGGGCTAAAAACTGGGAGACTGTAAATTCTAATGCTTCCTTGGGCATAAAGCCAGGTGGTTGACCTTGAGCCAGTAACTGACTCTCAGCCCTAGAAAGAAGGGTTTCACATCTGAAAAACCTTGCCAAGAAAACTGCAAAGACTTATCTAAGCAGTCTCTGAGAATTGGACAGAATTGAATGAAAGGGGGAAAAAAGAACTTATATAGCTGCCATCTCATATTTATGTCTCTGCGTGTCTTACAATTAAAACATAAATAGTACATACATATATATATGTGTGTGTGTGTGTGTGTGTGTGTGTGTGTGTGTGTGTGTTCCAGCATAACTCTGGAATGCCTGGGCCGCTGAAATGAAAAGGAATGAATTATATCTATAGTGTCAAATCACAGTAGTTTTGACAGTGATAGTGTGCATTTTGGATTCAAGTTCTGTTAAGATACAGCCTGTTGTGCCTTAAAATGGCTTCTATTGTACAGCACAGTGGAGTTGCCATGGTAATGGCTTCACAGTACATCACAAGGGGGCTCCCTCTGGTAAGGGGGATTGGTCCTTAAAACAACAACACCCTAGGCCCTCAGCTTCAAGCAAAGAGGGAAAGTTTTCGGAGAAGGTGTCTGCTAATGCAGATAATCACCTCAAAGGCAGAAGCCCGGCAACGCCGGATTATCAGCTAGTAAAAAATAAAAAACAGCGCAAATGTACTTTGCTGCCCTCTAGCAACCATTGGATTTCTGCAGCTCAGATATCTGCAAAAAGGTCTTTCTGATTCTTTTTAAGCCTGGGGAAAAAAATCTTTTTCCTTTTGCAGAGGAACCTTCGCTCAAGGGAGAGCCCAGCTAAATATTTTAAGTAGTTCAATTTAGGGTTAGGGATTAAAATCTCATCTCCTCTTTACAAGAACAAAATCACACCAGAATACAACACACATGGTAGATCCTTCTGTATTTCACAAACAGAAATAAGCACTTTGTCTCCCGGAATATCCTCTTTTCTCATAAATGATTGTATTTTCTATCTCTTTTTCCCTACTCCGTTCCCCCAATGCATTGCTGAAACTTGCCGATATAGGCTGCTTTAATTTGTTCTGCAGTGCTCTGTTTGCTAACACCATTTAATATGTAAATAGAACTTCATTGCTGTTAGAATGTAAAATAATGTAAAATAATCTGCCTTGTGTTCTGTAATAAACCCCTAGAGCATACCATTCAAAAGCAGAAAAAGCCAGAAGACTCAGAGAGGCAGCCAAAATAGGAATTGTAATGGAAATATGCTGAGAATCTTTTCATTCCCTTGAACAAATGAACAGCAAACAAAGTGTTACACATTCTTATCAGCAGGTCTTTTCAAAAATTATACAGTTTCTAAGGAGACAAACACATTATACTCGGTTCAGGCTCGCTAACTCCAGTAGAATTTGTGACAGACATGCCTTAGTATGAGGAAACTTAAGCTAGCTGGGGATGCTACACTCTCTTAAAATCAACAAAGACACTGGATTAAATTACACAGTGCTATATAGTCCTTTAAAGATTTGAAAGTTTTGAAAATTTTTAGAATATATTTGTTAATTACTTGTGTAATAGCTGCCCAAATATGAACAAGGGCCTATTGTCTTTGCCGATTTAGTTCAGTACTGGGTACACACACTGAATCATTTTTCATTTGTTATGGTAGGCTAACTATAATGTGGTTAAACCATAAACTATGGTTACCATGGGTTATTGTTGAATGATGTACAAAGTCAGATACTCAACCCAAACACACAAAGATTCCTTGAGGTCAATGTAATACAAACCCTAATTCCGTTGCTTTCATAATTTCTTTTAGAATGCAGAATTGGAATATCTGAAAGGCATTTCATGGACAGAAGCAGATGAGCAGATGATGTGTTTATAATATGTACAGTGAAGGGCAAAACTGTAATTTCAGGAAGACTAGGGGATTTTTTGGGTCCCTTCAAGTCAGTGATAATCCCAGGAGACTGCCTGTAGGTCTCTATAGGTTTCTCAACAAAGTTTTTGAGAAGTGTCATTTTGCTATCCTAGGCTGAGAGTGACTAGAACACACAATTTCCTGAGATAATGGCATGTGACAAAGACCTTGAGAAACGAGGAAGAGAGATGCTGTCTGGAGAATACTCAAAGTAGTGGGTTTAGCCCACAACTGCATAATGGGCAGAGAAGGGTGCTCAGAATGGATCCTCCATTAACTTCTCCAGCAAGGTCGCATGGCAATACAGGAGCATTGGTGGAACCGCAATTTGTTGTGCTGCTGCAGGATATGAAAAATTCTGTCCCTGCTGTTGCATTAGTTTTTATCATGGCATTCTGTAAATTGGTCACCTGTACATCTATTTGTTGCTGGTGTTGCACAACATTGCTGCCAGCTCAGTAGATAGCAGCCCCCCCCCCCTAAAATTTTTCTCTTTGGAAGAGAGCATGAGACTTGAAAGACTGGTCAGCCACACGTTAACAGAATCTTTGTAGTCTGAAAGTGCAATTTTCCCCCTATCTCCTTTACAGATGAGAAGTTAATGGGTTTCTAGCCGCATGCCAACACAGGTGTACAAAACAGATCCCCGTCCCATTTTGGGGGCATGTTACAAGTAAATATTTGAGGCACTGCATCCCAATCATACCAGCTCCATCAGGTTTAGTAGGAAGGTCTAAATTCTTCTTGGATTGCAGGTCGAATCCAAGAATAAATGTCATCTGACAGGATACAGAAGTAGAGTCAGTAGACCCTTTTCTGCCATGGCACCTGCCCTTTGGAACAGCAGTCCCCTGAAGTTAGATTGGCTTTGATCTTGCTGGCCTTCAGGAAGAGTTTGAAACCATGGCTTTGCCATCTGGCCTGAGGATCCAGTAATATACATATGAAGTCTGTGTACTAGTGCACCAGCTGGTGTGTCAACTGGGAAAGCAAGAAGGGAAAACATAGAAGAAAAAGCTACAACATTGTTTTGATTTGAAGATTATTAGGCCACCCCTACATCTTCTGACGTGAGGAGATCATGAAATTCACTGACAGAGGCAGAGAAGGGCCAGTTCAGATTTTTGTGGCCTCATCCAAGCTCTATTACAGAGACTACAGCTCATGGGTCATAGGTATGTAATAACTTGCTTCCTGAAATCTGAATTGGTGCCATTTGAAATACAAGATTTACATTGGACAATGCATTCATTTTTATTGTCGTGATAAGCCCTAGACAGGAAAGTTTAAAGCTTTTCCAGGTCTTGTTTTCTTTCTTTCCATAATTCATTGTAATTGTTTTGAAATATATTTTTATTGCACTCTCTCAGGTAAAATCTTAAATATTTAACTGAATCTTTTGTTATTCCACAAATAAGCTTTTTTATATATATATATAAAATATTCTTCTTCAGGAGTTAAATGCCTTATTATCATCTGTTTTATTTTTGTTGATTTTTTGTATGGAGAAAAGCACACAAAATCTTTGATTACTTTCATCAACTGTTGCATAGACCTTTCTGGTTGCATAATTATTAGTATTACATTGTCAGCACAACATATCTTGCATTCCTGTCCTTGAATTTTGATCCCTATTATCTGTTTATCTTTTCAGATCTTGTTGGCCAAAACTTCCAGGGGAATTTCAAATAACGAAGTAGACAGTGGAAACTCTTGCCTTCTGCCTTTGTTGATATGTGTGTTTATGTATTTCTCTCTTTTTTCCCCTACTTAATAAAAAAATAATAACTTGTTTGCTCAGCCACTGATCCACTGCAAGCAATCCCTCAGTTACGACAAATATAAGCTTAACATATATACATAAAATAAAACCAAGTGAGCAGCAATATGTAAACATGCAACTGCTATTCTTAGAAAGGTAGTTTTAAAAGACTGTATTGGCAGTTGTTGAAAAAAAAGGGGGGTAATCCTAAACCCAGCTGACTTGCTGCTCACAAGGTTTTGCTTTAAAAGGCAGAATGAAACCAGAATAGAAATGAAGATAACTTCAATGTCTCTTGATCAGGGCAGAGCCTGACAAAATCTTCCATGTTCCTGCAAAACAAAGATCTTCTTTTGCTAGATTCTCTACATGTCATTGCCTAAATCTTAAAAGAGCCCTCCGATAAATTAGAAATTGAGGTTTGGGTTAAATATCTCCTATTATTTATGGCTTGGATCAAGGTGTGTGGGTTTTCTACCTTTGAGGTAATTTTTGACCCCTGGCAACTACCTGGTTTTGACAAGGTTTAGATGAAATAGTTTGCCATTGCATGCCTCCAAAGGCTGAGAGAGAGGAACTGTCCCAAAGTTACCCAATTGGCTTGGTGCCTAACGCAGAACTGGAACTCATGGTTTCTAGCCTAAATCACTATGCTCAATTGGCTCTCTTATTAAGTATCCCCTATTATTTAGGGATGAATGTTCCTGCCATGATGGCTTGAGAAAACGAGACAGCACTATCTTGAAGAAATAGTTGAGTTTTCATAAAACAATGAGTTTTATGAGTTGGGTTTTCATAAAACAATGACTAATAGTGACATAGTGAATTAGTTTTGAGCATAGTTAAGATAGGATACTGGTTATGTTGCTAGAAGGTCTTTAAACATGAGGTTCGGGGAAGGGGGTAAAAATATTATGTATTAACCTACATAAAATCAGCTATAGTATTTTTTATTAATATTTGGAAACTATAGAAATGAAAAATGGCAGCTCCAATTCAATGACATATGTCATTGTTTCCTGCCATCTGTGCCATGATTACAGGCAGAATTACAGTGTCACGTATCCAGGAATTCACTGCAAGTTCCCTGTTTGGAAAGTAAATAACACTCCCTTTTACACAAGAAAAAAACTATACCTATGAATCATCCCTCTTCTCTTTATTATTCTCGATTCTTTATAACCAAGAATCACATGTCTATTACTTCATAACACAAATATATTTGAAAGCATCAAAATGACCAATGGCGGCTGAATCTGGTACATTAAGTAATTAATTTAATACTTCAGTTCTCATTAATTAATTTTAGAATTCTGCGGTGCAAGGCCCTCAGACAGCCTGGTCCTACATCATGCATTTATTTATGGGATTTATTCCATAAATCCTTTATGAATGAGTTTTTAGGAATCTAATATTAGTATTAAAATGATAGCAGGAAGTTGAAATACTTTCAATTTTAACAGAGCATTCTTTAAGCTTATTTTTTAATATTAAAAGAAATCAACTATTAGGAGGAATATGTAGAGATAATTACAGAATAGAAATTTGGATCTCTCTTCTTAAAAAAACCCTTTGTTCACTGAAATAACTATTCATAGCTTTAAATAAGGGGGACACAATCTAGGAGGGCAATTTTAACTCTTGATTTTCTCTGGGAAGATAAACCCAAGCACTGATCTACACAACACAACTCTCCTTCCTGATTTTGCCTATTGCATGGACTTAGCTATGATTGGTATGGATTATTGCAATATGCAGCATGTTCCACTTAACATCAGTCTTGAGGATACTTGGAAGCTACAGGTGGTCCAGAATGCAGCAGCAATGATGCTGAAACATGCCTATGTGGGATCTCTGCTTCATGAGCTGGTGAAAGCTTCCAGGTGAAACTCAAGGTTCTGGTTACAATTTATGAAGCCCTTCATGATGTAGGGCCAGGCTGTTTGAGGGATTATATCTTTAGTTTCTGCCCATCCTGTATGACTGGACAGAGGGCAATGTTTCAATTCCTATTAATTAATGTCAGATAGAAGGCTTTCTCTATTGATATGAATCATTGCTTAGCATGTTGTATAAGCCCAATAATAATATAACAACCACTGTGACTATAGGGAAAATGCCATTCCTCATCCTAACCATATTTAATGGCCTTTCTTGGCCTTCTCCTTCCACATATCTGGGGGGGATATTTTGATGCACCATTATGACTGGTGCTGGAATTGTGCAGTTGCCATGGTATCTGGAGTATGTGCTGCAGTATCTTATTTTTGAAGTTCTTTTTGTATTTACTCTGTATCATACTCTGCATTCATAGTTGATCTTAGGCAATGTGAAAGCTGTCTTAAAGCGTGCTCAGTTTTCCCCCCATTTTTGTCCCAGTGAACCTCCACATCGTAAATGTTCAGTTTGAAGATCTGAAAAAAACCAAACAAATATAAAGTATAAAGTTATCTCTTATGTATGAATTCACAGAGACTTTCCCATCTCTGGCAACTCATATAACAACTGTTCTTTTTCTGGGAATGGCCTGTTTATGTTCAGTTGGGGGTATAATTATTTTCCTTGGGTAAAGGAGTATTATCTTTTCTGTCAGTGTCCATTCTCTCTCTGCAGTGATCAAGGGCTCTGCCATTACAACATCGCTGAATGCTTATTACTGGAACCTCATTTGGATTTAATCGTGATTATAATCTGATTGGCTTGTATAGACAAACATGGATCTGTTCATTTAAACTCAAAGTCCAAGTTCACAGCAAGTTTTTATTTTTAAAATTTATAAAAAATGTTATCTAAATGTTATCATGTTAGAATCATGTGATGTCTACTCCCAATTTTTTGGTTATAGGTTACAAACATAGATTGTTACCTTACAGAATCTGATACATGTTTTCTCAGAAGTAAAACCCACTGATTTCTAAGAAAACACACGTACATACAATTCAAAATTTAGTATATATTTTAAAATGGTGTTATTCTGTCATCTTATAAATACTATATTGACATATATCAAACAATTGACTTGCCAACCTTAGTCTTCCTGCTCTTAAATGATTATCAACTTTTTTTGGGGAGTTTGAAACAAGTTGGGCACTTGGTGCCAATTTGGCTGTACATTGAGTTTAAATATAGCTAGATGGCAGCACCTAACTTATTCAGCTGATCTCCAGAAGTTTAGTAGGGTTGGATAAGGTTAAGCACTTTGATGGAAGACCACCAGGTTTAGTCTAGGAAATTGAAAAACATCTTGGAGGAAGGTGACGGCAAGCCATCTTTACATTATTGTTAAGAAGATGACATGGATTTCCCCATGAAGTCACCATCAGCTACTGTTTCCCTCCCCGCCCCCCCCATTTATACAAGCCAATCAAGTGGGATCAAGTGATCTACAGACTACCCTTGATATGATGGAAATAAGGGTTCCACGTGGCTCAGAGATACACTCTCCACGTTTACCGGGTTAACACGAATGTTTTTCGTTTTTACTTTTCTTCCAAGTTGTTTTTTTTTTTTTTAAAGGTCGATAGTCGACGTTTTCTTTCTTATCTACATATTCTTCCTTACGTAGATAAGACAAAAGAGTTAAGGAACTGCTATTTTGGTTCAATGAGGGAGGGGGGAAAACCCTCTTATTTGCGGGAGGGAGGGGGAAGCTTTCCTGTAAGATTTCCGTTCTGCCGATTTTGAATTCTCAACTTTGGCTCTACCGATTCGGTTCGGCACCAGCCAACACGATCGCCTTCGCCTAGTACAAATCATTGGCAAGCTGTCTTCAGAAAAGGGAGCCCCGCATAGCATCTTTTATTCAGATTTTGTCTCCGGCACCCCCACCCCCCTTTTCTCTCCCAGAGCTTGATGATCCCAAGCCCTGCAGTCTTGACAAAGCAGTTACCTGCACCTGGATTCAGGGGGGGGGGACGAGCGTCTCCTCCGAAAACCCTTTGACCAATTCCCCGAACCCTCCCATTTGCCAACCAGAGTTGATCGCACGTGGGAATCCACCCACCGCCCGCTCTCAGGTTCGCTTCTCTTAACCCCGCCTCAAACAGGAGGAGGCGCTCGTCTCCCACACGGTCGTGTTTATGGTAATAGCCGCCGCTAGATTTTTTTTTTTTTTAAGGGAAAAAAAAAGTTGAGGCGGCTCTACTATTACCTGTATTACAGTAGCACCGGCACAGGGGAGGAGTGAAGGAAGCAACCTAGGAGACAAGCGGTGAGAGGAGGAGGAGGAGGAGGAGGAGCAAGAGCCGCGGGCGGAGCGGCGCTGCAAGACTCTCTGGCGAGGAGCGCTCGGCGCCTTGGCTAGCTGGCGGCCCTACTTTCCCTGGAAGCAAAAGCCCGGGAAAAAGAAGTGGGCTCGACCTCTCTAGGGACCAGGCTAAGCGGCAGCAACAGCCCCGCCTCTTTTTAAGGGGGGGGGGTGTCTCCCACTGAAGAGAGGAGGTTGGGGGGAGGAGAGGGAAAGGGGGAAAAAAAGCCGACGCCGGCTCGCTTATCAGAGGAGGAGGAGGAGGAGGAGGAGGGACGGACGGCGGCCAGCCCGGGCTGTCGCGTGTTGCCTGCAACGTTCGAAAAAAGCTCTTCTCTCCCCCGCACGCGCCGCTCCTTCCTCCTCGTTCCCCGAGCCGGCTGAGGATGCGAGGCTCCCGCTCGGTCGGTTCCTTCGCTCCCGTTTCCCTGCTCGCCGCGACCCCTCGTCCCAGCCCGCCGTGCCAGCTGCTGGGCTGGGCGGGGGGTTGCTGAACTCTCGCTTTGCATGGGGTGGCCTCCGCCTCCGGCCTCTGCCCGTCTCTCCGCTGCTTGCCCCTGCCGCCGGGAAAGATGCCCCGGCAGGAACTGCCTTTGCCCGAAGGCTGGGAGGAAGCCCGCGACTACGACGGCAAAGTCTATTACATCGACCACGCTACCAAAACCACCAGCTGGGTCGACCCGCGGGACAGGTGAGGAAGGACGGGACCCGGAGGAGGCCGAGCCAGGCGGCCCGGGGTGGAGCCTGCCGCTCTAAGGGCGACAGGTGCCTGGAGCAGGCTGTGCCCTGGTGGGGATAAGAGGGGA
Organism: Pantherophis guttatus; assembly: GCF_059756535.1. Lineage (NCBI taxonomy): Eukaryota > Metazoa > Chordata > Lepidosauria > Squamata > Colubridae > Pantherophis > Pantherophis guttatus. Next base: position 179,905,213 of record NC_142064.1, read on the forward strand.
AGAACTTGGCCGCGGAAAGTATGTGTGCATTTGGGAACGCGTGTGTGTATTTGTCCGCTCGCTTCCCCTACCCCCCCACTTGTTCCTGGCAGGTCAGGACGATTTGAGAGCGATCTCTGAAGACTGGGGCCAGTATTAGTATAGGTAGCTCTAAGACTTACGACCACAATTGAACCCAAAATTTCTGTTGTTAAGTGAAACATTTCTTAAGTGAGTTTTGTCCCATTTTAGGACCTTTCCTGCCACGATTGTTAAGTGAATCATTGCCCTTGATGTTAGTAACCTGGTTGTTAAGTGAATCTGGCTTTCCCCGTGGTGAAAAGGTTGCAACAGGGTAATCGCATGACCTTGGGACACAGCAGTGGTCACAAGTATGAACCAGCTGCCAAGAGTCTGAAGCTTGATCATAGGACCGTGGGGATGCTGTAACAGTTATAAGTGTGAAAAACAGTCACAAGTCACTTTTTTTCAGTGCCGTTGGAACTTTTGAATGGTCACTAAATGAACTGTTTTAAGTCGAAGACTACCTGCCTCTGGGATGGCTCCGCGCAAGAAGCTGTTTTGAGTAGGAACATACCTAGCAATATTGGCAAAAGAAAGCAGCTTCTGAGTTTATGCAGATGTTTCGTTCTTGGCTTCAGTAAACATACATCAACTGGACAAGGGAGGGTCTGGGGAACATGGACATTATTCAAACAAGCCAAAAGCCAAACCGTTTAATAACTGGGAAACTTCCAGAGACTCCATCCTATTCAAGTGTATTTAGGACAAGGATCAGATCTTTCATTTGTGGTCTTATTGGTGTGTATTTTAATTGTTGTGTATCCTGCATATGATTCATCACTGTCATTCTAAACCCAAGTTGGAGAAGGGCTTTAATTTTTTCACTAATTTTTATGTTTGAATTTCCTCTGCACTTCAGGCTTTCCTCATCTCATTCCTTACTTTTTTCAATTCCAAGAAGTAGGGTAGAGTCAGACTGTTCATTCCATTCCCTTTAGCAGAGTTTCATGCCTAAACAGAGATTTGAACTATACATTGCCAACATCTAACCTGCTTCCTGAAACCGTGCAGAGATATCTTAAATATGCTGACCCACATGGTTGATACATTTAAATGGCATTAGTGGAATGCTTACACAGACAAAGGGCATCATGTCAAAGTTCAGGTGGAAAGCCTGTGTAATTTGAACATGGAAGCTGCCATCGGCTTGCCACACAGCTTCTTTTGTTGCTTTTTTGAATGATTCATTACGTTTTTGGTCTGGTGGGAAATACCTAAAGTGGATGGGTGCAAAAGCTCAATATAAATCCAGTATTCTAATCCCACTTTATAGAACAGTATTTGCTCATGGGCCAGGTAGATATGTGAATGGCTTCCACTGTCAACTTCCTTGCATGCATTTTTTTCTGTTATGATTACACCACATGCTTAGAATTCAGCAAAGGTATGAAACTCAAGTGTTCCATTATGTAATCTATCTTATTTCCTGGAGCCCTACTTCAGTGATATATTGGTAGCTGTTCAGGCAGTATCCTTAAAATCATTGACTCCTTTCTTCATTTCATACGGTGAATCCTAAAATTTGAATTGGCTCCCAGATACTTATGCAAATCAAAGGCTAACTGGAATGGTGCTAGTCAGGACTAGCTTCCTCCTCCATTTTTCAGACTTGTCAGAACACAGAATTGCACCTGCTGAACTAAAGGTGTGTCTTAGGAAACTGGTGGTGGAATTAAACAGGTGCATAAAACTTGTTTGACTCCCCAGTTATACTTGAGGCAACTCAGTTTATTTTTTGAAAAAGCTGTTTTTCTAAGTAGCTACATTTGTACATCTTAAATAAATACATTTGGTATTTAACTAAAATAACTACAATATATTATTATTCTTTAGACACTGTTGTTAAAAGCAGAGCAGTATTATATCTGTAGAAGTATTTAAACTACCTTGAATTTCACTGCTTGCTATGCAGATTAAAAGATGTAAATTTTCATTATACCATTGCTTCTTTTTCCATGCTTCTTGCTAGGGTGAGTGGGGTATGTATGTATTTGCCCCCTTGTCTTATTAATGATATACTACTCAGTGTGGGTAAAATTGTTGCTCCATGCATCCCTGAGTATTCTTTAGCTTCTTTGCTGTCTTCTTAAAAAGATACCAATTATATTTTTAATCATTATACATTTTTCATTGAGTTCAAGTTGAAAGCCTTGGTGTGTTTGTTTGTTTTATTAAATTTATATACCGCCCTACTCCCGAAGGACTCAGGGCGGTGAACAGGCACAAAATAAAATACATAAATACAAAAACTTAGAAACATAATTAGAACCAAATTAAATAATTTAGCCCAAGACAATTAAAAATCCCAATAATTTAAAACAAATTAAAATTTCAATTTAAAAATTTAAAAGAAAGGGGAGAAAATTAGGCCAGGCCGGCTTGCTGGAATAGGAGGGTCCTAAGAGCATGGCGGAAAGTGCCAGATCCAGGATCCTCCGTATCTCCGGGGGGAACTCGTTCCAGATAGTGGGTGCCCCCACAGAGAAGGCCCTCCCCCTGGGGGCCGCCAGTTGACACTGCTTGGCTGACAGCACCCAGAGGAGCCCCTCTCTATGAGAGCGTACCGGCCGGTGGGAGGCTGTTTGTGGTAGGCGGTCCCGTAAATAACCAGGTCCTAAGCCATGGAGCGCTCTAAAGGTGGTGACCAAAACCTTGAAGCGCACCCGGAAGACCACCGGGAGCCAGTGCAGCTCGCGCAGGACAGGTGTCACACGGGAGCGCCATGTTGCTCCCATAACCACCCGCGCGGCCGCATTCTGCGCCAGTTGGAGCCTCCGGGTGCTCCTCAAGGGGAGCCCCATGTAGAGAGCGTTACAATAGTCCAGGCAGGAGGTGACGAGGGCATGAGTGACAGTGTGTAGGGAGTCCCGATCCAGAAAGGGACGCAACTGGCGAATCAGGCGAACCTGATGAAAAATCCTCCTGGTCACGGCTGTCAAGTGCTCTTCTAAAGACAGCCGTGAATCCAGGAGGACGCCCAAGTTGCGAGCCCTCTCCATGGGGGCCAGCGATTCGCCCCCAATAGTCAGCGATGGCGTCAACTGATTATATTGGGACGTCGGAAACCACAGCCACTCGGTCTTGGATGGGTTGAGCCTGAGCCTGTTCCTCCCCATCCAGATCCGCACGGCCTCCAGACACCAGGACATCACTTCAAGGGCATCATTGGGGTGGTCCGGGGTGGAGATGTACAGCTGGGTGTGGGATATATTTTATTAAAAATATTTTATTCAAAATAATAAGATGCTTTTGTCTTAGACTATATCTAACACAAAAGCATCTTTAGCTAAAATGTTGGCATTTGATCCAGAGCAACTTTTGAATTAACAGAAATGTTGATCTTCAAATATAGAAGAATGTATGTGTATATTGAGTATATATTGATATTCAAGTGTAGATTGAGTACTTGCGCAACTTCCTTCCCCACCAAATATATGATAAAATAGTCAGAATGAATTTTATTCATTCTCTATTATGACTTACCACATCTTGATTTTGTATAAATGGGAAGACAGGTTTAATAATTTTTCACACCTTAATGTAAAGGCTATGTGAAAGATAATGGACAAACTTCTAGATTTCATGGCTTCTTTGCAACAATATGGAAATCCAGCAAGCTGAACAAGGTGTGAAATGGTGGCTCAGGGATAATATTAATTGCTAATATTTTCTGTGCCATTTACTTATATGACCTGTGTATTCAAATAAAAAAGGGTTCTTTAGAACACCTTACCTATGTTGCTTGTGTTAAACAACCAGATGACAGTTATTAATAATGAAAAATGATCTACTAGTAAAACTACTTCCTGTTCAAATTTCTGTTAAATTGTTGCCAGACCAAAATCAAGACACCCAAGGTATAGCATAATACCGATATGACTACAATTAAAGAATAATGTTTTTAAAAGAAAGTATTGAAGTCTAAATGTCCAATTTAATAATACTATCTGTAATGTATTGTGTTAGATTTATAGTGTTTAGTTCTGCAAATTCTAGCCAGAAATCTTGAGGTCACTTAAAGTTTGTGGCATCTCTGATTTTGATATAGTACAATTATTACTTTACTATGTTCTGTGGTATTCTTCAGGATGATAATTTTTGGGTTTCAATATCATATCCCCTCACTTCCCTTTTCTGGGAATTTTTTCAATAATGAATGAAAATCTGAATGTATTCTTGGATTGCAGAACATATTTCAACCAAACTCAGAGATTGACAATTGACACTCTTAGATCAGAATGTAGGTAATTTAGTTGCCCCGTGTTTCTGACTTACAGTATTATAAACATGAAAGCAAAAAGTTATTAGAGAGAAGGTATGTTGCTTTGTGTGTGTTTTACAGATAAAGTATTAGAAATGTAGATTACAGTAATTCCAGGAAATACCTGGGATAGAACTAAAATGTGTCTCAAATATTTTATGTGATTCTCCCTTTACTGTATTGCAGTTTTAGACAATGAACTAAAACACATTGATTCAGACATAGTCATGTTTACTTTAAAATTAATGCTATGCTGTCCACATTTTGAGAGGAATAAGAATTTAGTGTTAGAAGGACATATTAAATTCTAAAACCTGTTAAATCAACATTGTTAAGAAAATACCCAGTATCATAATCAAATGGAAAAGATAGATTTGAGAAAAATGTAAAATATTAAGACAGCAATGGCTAACCTTTTCCAGACCGAGTGCCCAAAGCACACGTGCCTGAACCTTCAAATGCAATGCACACATAGCCCCCAGGCATGCACCTTGTCCCCCATGCACACGCGGCCCCCATGCATGCGTCCTGTGCATACGTACGCCCCGTGCATACACGTGCTTTGTGCATACACCCTGCCCTCGTGCATGCACGCTCCCTGGATGCACTCCGCACATGCATCCTGCACATGCACGCCCCCCCACACACCCCCTGCATATGCGCGGCAGAGATCCAAAGACCAGCTGGCCCATGGGAGGTGTGCACGTATGCATGACGGAGCTGAACTGGGGCAACAGTTTGTGTGTCCACAGAGAGGGCACTGTGTGCCACCTCTGGCAGGTGTGCTATAGGTTCGCCATCACGGTATTAGGGTGCAGAAAGAAGTCCAGATTGCTAAAAATGCTTTCTTTATGTGATTTGGGGGTTATGAAGTCATCACATATATTACATCACATATTATGATGACTTCATTATCTCCAAATACTAAATGTGTTTAAAATACAAGTAAGTAAACTTTGTGTAAAACTTTGTGTAAAAACCATAACTTGCTGCTTTCTTTTCTGTTCGGTATGGACATAGTTCTTTAATATCAGATCAATGAACTATCTAGCTTGGAACATCCAGTTGAGTGGTATTTCAGTATTTTAGATAGATATTTCAGATAAAATTTTCCTGTTCTAGAATATGCTTATTCTAGAATGTGAAACACTTAAAACTTTTTTGAGAAAATTAAGCTATAGACTAGAAATACATAAACTGCGGCACTGGGCCGTAGCTAGATTGCATTCCCATGGCTATTTCCATTGTCCAAGGGTCATATTGTTTTCAAGATCAGAATGTCGCTCCATAACTGACATGTGTGAGCAAGTATGTGTGTACATAAAACATTAGCTTTCTTTAAGCACTGAACCTGGAAAAAAGTATTTTCTCTCTAGGTGGAACGATGTACCATTTTTACTAAGTTAAGGGTATCAGGATTCTCTTTTTTGGCTATTAACTACTGAAATGATTTTTTTCCTAGCTGTGTTTGAAAACTCATCTAACTGTTTCAGCAGTATTTCCAAATCTATGTGATAATTCCTACTAGGATTTTTGTGATCTTGATAACAGTATCCTTTCAATGGGGAAGCAGAGATTCGAATTGTAACAATCAAAATCCAGGTTTTCTTTAAAAAGTGAGAATTTTATAGTGGATTCAGCCTCTCTTCCAACTTAATATTCTCCAGATGTTTTGGATCCCAGTTCTCATTATTTCTGATTATTCTGGCTTGTACTTCAAAATATCTGGAGAGCATTAGGATGGAAAGTAGAGGCCACAGATCTTTGGTAAACCTATCTTGAAGATGAAAAGTTACAAGCATGGCGCTGTCTTGTGGCTCTTTTTGTTTTAGGTTTACCATAACTACAGTTTTTTTTCTGGTACGGTAACCAGAGACTGGCTTAAGAAGCAAACTGTGGGAACATTGTCTGCTTAGAGACTAGTTGGCAATCAAAAATAGTAAGCTTAAAGCAAGGCACAAAGTGTTGTTTCCAATTGGTACACACAGGTGCATTTAATAGTAAACCAAGCCTATGGCTGTTATATCAACTTGGCTCAATATATACATCATATGTGACACATTCTTATACCAGTGTTAGAACCATTTCTTTGCAAGCATTTTTTAAAAAAAGATTCCTGAGTTCTTATAATAAAACATTAGTTTAGCAGATATTTATAGAAAATTATTGTTATGTATCAAAATTCGACAATCCCAGTATTCATATTATTTACCAATCAAATTCCTTTGAGATATCATGGATATATTTGTGAGAAGAAATTTAAATCATACCCCAACCTTGAATTTAGTAGATGAAGAACTAAAACTTGTAAGGATTTCTAAAACATGTCTCATTTTTCCTTACATTTTTTTACTTTTTTAAAATGGTAACTTAAAAGTTGGCCAAGGTTTTTTGGAGGGAAGGAAGGAAGGGGACAAAGAAAGAAAATGCATCAAAATTTGCACTTATTAGCAAGGTTCCTGAAACTCCAAACCCTCTATCGAACCTTTAAATCAGTTTGAATAATTATCAGGAATCATTGAGTTGAGGTGGAATTACCCCCAAAGAAATATGACTTTTTGGAGCTACTGTAAGTTTCCAGTAAAAGTGTTGCATTCTGTATGAAGTTATATTCAATGTCACATTTTTAAGATTGGTTATTTAAAAGCCATACTTTAAAAAATGTACAAGGCATAGATGTAATATAAACTGAATCATGTTCTTCATATGTTCATATTAAAAATGGCTTTCTTCACATTTCAAGATTGTCAAAAGTTTTTGCATATGTTCCAGACTGTCTTCTTTTTATGGACAAATGCGTTTTCAAACCATCTTATAGGCTTAAGTGCATGTGGGAGTCTGTTTAGTGACTGAGGTGAACATTGTTTTGTTGGTGGTTAGCTATAATTTAATCTGGCCTTCCCAGAAGGCTGGAGCAGTTGCCATCCTTGGTTAGTGCGCCTCTGAGGGAAAAGATTCACATGAGTGCAGTTGGCTGCCTTTGCTTCGTTACCAATCAAGAAAGGGCAACAGATTGGGAAGGTCTGCAGCTGCATAAGCTCCAATTCTGCCAAAAAGAATAATGAGAGTAGTCAAGAAAAGGAACAAAAGCTGAGGAGAGATGCCCTACATCTCTGAGATTTTTTCTTTACACTCTGGGTTTTCATTTGCAAATCAGCACTATTCTGTTTGTTGTTTGTGCTTCTCACTGAACTTTTTCCCCCATGGATCTCTTTCTTTGGAAATGTTCATTTTATTTAGCTAAATTTAATTGCATACCACTGAAGCATCATTTAACAGCTAGATTTTTATTTTTGTTTTAGTTTTAAGTGATGTATATAACTGCAGTTTGGTAACTCTACATAAAACTCACACCCAATGTATAATTTTCTTTTGCAAATTAAGTGGCTGGAACAGGGAAAAAGTGCTTCAGTAAAAGTGTGCTTTTATTTGAAACTGATTGTGGGTCTTAATATATAAATAATATTATTATTCCTTAACTTTAAGATAATAATATGTATATATATTATCCTTAGTTACAACATGTAATATTCATGGTTTCAGAATTCAGCTCCCCTTTGGTTTCAATTTGCTAATCATTATTTGATTTTACAAGAGTAAGGATTATTTCATTGCACAATACATAATGCAACAAGGTATGTATAATAACATTGTTTTGGTAGTTTTACCTATGACAAGCTCCCACAGAAAAATGTTGAAAGTAGGTCTTAAATCTTAAATTGAGGGGCATGAATGAGTAAATTGGATTTTCCACTATATGTTGACCAATAGAATAATTAGTCTTTTTAGGCTTTTCTTTAAAGCTTTTTTTTTTAAAAAAAACTGAACTTGATTTACCTTGCCTTAATGTTTAAAAAATCCAGATGTTTTTCATTGTACTAAAAGATAGCTGCTGTATATAAACATGGAGTCAACCTCCCTCTCAGTGATGATGTTACCTAGTTAGGTAATGAAACCTCTGTAAGCAAGCAAGCAAGAAGTTTAGGGAGCACCAAGAGCTCCACAGTTCAAACCTGAGTTAAATATATTCTCTTCTATTGGATCTAAGTGTGCTACTATTGTGCTATTATCATTCTGCCTGCCCCAATATCCATTAAATTATTAATTTTGATATGAAGTAGAAAGTATTGGCAAATTTTATTTTTGTCTGATTCAATTTGTATTCAAAAATTTCAGTCCGGTTTATAATAGTTTTATAATAATTAACCTAAAGAACCACAAAACGCAGACAAAATAGACAAATTTAAAGTTAGAGCATATTTAAAATGACCTATTTCAAGCCATTTTAAAATACTTAGCTTTCTTTTCAGTCAAGTTGGTGTCAAACCCTCTCTGCAAGTAGACATCGTGATCTGAAATTATGTTCAGAAAGACAAGCAGAGAGCATGAGAAACAGGCTTTTTTGTATTGGCACGTGAAGTCATTCTATCATGACATACAGCAGGTATTACTTGTACAAAATGATATCTTTCATTATAATAATCACCTATTCTTTTTAAACGTGATTTTGAATGACTGCTTTATCCTATATTTCCCAACCCTAGTATTTTCTAGTGAGTTGTCCTTATTTTTATTTCCTTTTATTTCCTTTTTTTTTATTGTTGATCCCATTTATTGATGTGTTTGTGCATACCCAGAGCTCGTATTCAGCAGGTTCTGACCAGTTCTGGAGAGCCGGTAGCAGAAATTTTGAGTAGTTTGGAGAACCAGTAAATACCAGCTCCGACTGTCCCCGCCCTCATCTATTCTCTGCCTCCTGAGTCCCAGCTGATCAGGAGGAAATGGGGATTTTGCAGTAACCTTCCCCTGGAGTAGGGAGGGAATGGAGTTTTTACAGTATCCTTCCCCTGGAGTGGGGTGGGAATGGAGATTTTACAGTATCCTTCCCTTGTCACGCTCACCAAGCCACACCCACCAAGCCATGCCCACAGAACCGGTAGTAAAAAAAATTGAATCCAACCACTGTGCATTCCACTACCCATAAAATTAATTGGAGCAATGTACAAGTAACAGGAAAATATAACTGTAAAATGACAATACATTTTAAAAAGTCAGCTGATTAAAAGATATTTTTAAAATATCTTTTAAAAAGGACAGGTAAAAAGCCATTCAGAGTCTTCTAAAACTGTGAGATGGATGGCATATAAATTTTAAAAATAAATTAATAAAATAGGAAGCAGATATATTATCAGTGGACAGGATTAAAAGAAAACTTTATTTTACATAAGCAATCTATTTTCACAAATGTCCTTTCCCAGTCTTATAGCCACCAATATATGCTATTTGGAACAGCAAAGAGTTAGGCATCATATTCATGTATGTTCAACTCTTGTCCCTAACTTTTGGTGATGGCACTGATAGGAGCAAAGAATATTAAAATACAAGTGGAGAGGGTTATAGTTTGCATAGGTTTGTAAGATGGAAAATGTTCCACTCTCCTGTTACAAAAAGTTGGCAAATGCAAAGTTGTCTTTGAACCGGTTTCCAAGTAACATGCTTACTTTGTCCAAAACTCTGCAAACTGGAGAAGGGAATGCTTCCTATAAACTGCCCATTCACCAAATTGTATGAATTATAATGCATCCCAGGCTTCTTGTGTTAGTTCATTTCACAGCAGCGAAACATGTTATTCCTTAAAGTTTAGTACAACAAACATTCCTCCGTTCAGGGTACATAATGCACATGTATTTCCTTTACGAAAGAATGCAAACCTGTCTGTCCACATTTTATTATTGTATTATACTTCTCACCCACCCAACCAATACATTGCTGGAATTCAATAAGGTTATTGTTTGAAAATCCAGAGTATTACTTGGGACCTTTATCAGAGTGAGAATGATTTTAGTATTTGTATTCCTTCAATTATTTCTGTTTCTCAGTTAACCCTATGTATATTTGTTCTTTTTCTATCGCGTAGATACTATGGCAATTGTTACAGCAAGAGTGTAAACCTTAGAAATTATAAATTTGTGAGGAATTAGATGAATTGCAAGTATTTTATGAAAAAAAAATCAATTTTGAAATATAATATAGTTTTTTAAACTTTTCAGCTTTTTGATGAAAACCAAGTGAGGTGATTGAAATCAATTCTATGTTGTTGTTTTTTCATTGTGGTAGTGTACATTAATGTAAGTCCATGTGTTTATGTTTTGTTTCATGAAGTCAATTGTTATTTATAAAATATAATGCACAGAAAAAAAAGTTCATTAAAGCATCTGATTTTGTTGCATTGAACTCTAAAGCTATGAAATGCTTTGGATCACCACAGATTTTAAAGTACATGTTTTTTTCAGACATCAGTGCCAGGCTGATATTACTGTTGTAAGATGTTGCTATGCAAGATTGTCTTAAAAGATGTACCGCTTTAAAGACTTGATGCTTGCCTTTGTACAAGATCTTGCCTAAACATCTTACTAATTCTTTAAGCTTATTCTAACTTATTTTTGGAGTTCTACAATTTTCAAACATTGAACGTCATGCTAATTAGATGGAAGTCACTTTAAAGAGTGTAAACAAATTGTCTTTCATTGTTTAGTGAAATGATATGTAGGAAATCCTTACCAACTGCAATTGGCATTGGCAACTTGGTTGCTCAGTGATGCAGTCACAAAGTGAAAAACTCATGTAACAGTGCCCACCTTATGATAGCAGTTCTGCAATTGTTAAGTGAATCGCCATGGGTCATTAAGTGTGATGTCACATGACTGACTTGACACTTCCTGCCAGTTTTTCCATTGACTTTGCTTGTCGGAAGCTGGCTGTGAAGTTTGCTAATGACAATCACATGACTGCGGGATTCTTGTGATCATTATAAATGTGCCAGTAAACCAGTTGCCAAGATCCTGAATCGTAATTACATAACTCTGGGGACATTACAACTTCAACAATTGTTCACATGTTTCTCTTAAATAGTCACTGAATAAGCAGTCAGTAAGTGAAGATTACTTGTATATCAGGATAGATTGCTTAGGTAAAAAACAAATGTTGTAATTGGTAAATTATCTAACATTTATAGAATATATTTTGGTGGCTTAATGATCAAAATGTGCCCCCTCTTCCAAAAACCCTAAAAAAATTAAACTTTGAAGTTGCAGCCTATATATATATATAAAACAAACTTTATTGAATTTAAAAATTTAAAAATACAAAATTATACAAATTTTTCTCAATCGTAAAATTGCATATACAATACACAACCCCACCGACAAGCTAAATATATGTACCTGTATATATATATATGTATATATACACATACATACATACATACATACATACATACATACATACATACATATATAAACAGTGATTTATTTCTTATTCTATCTACCTTACGGTGCTTATTTGTTACATTTGATTTTTCCTAAATTTAGTCTTTACCCTTTTTTCTTTTGATTTATCCACTTATACCATCTATTCCATACTTCAAAATATTTTGAGTCTTCCTTGTCTTTTAATTTTAATGTTAATTTATCCATTTCTGCACATGCGTAAATTTTTTGAATTATCTCCTGGTCTGTTGGCAAACGATATGTTTTCCATAATTGTGCTAGTACCAATCTTGCCGCCGTAATTATATGTAGTGTTAAGTATTTTATGTCCTGTCTAATGTTCCTTTTGATCATGCCTAATAAAAAGATTTCTGGTTCTAATTCAATTTCTTGATCTGTTATTTCTACTATCCATGTTTTTATTTTGCTCCAATATTTCTTGATTTCTGGGCAAAGCCACCATGAATGGAAGAAAGTATCCTGAGCTTGCTTACATTTCCAACAAGCCGAATTTACATTCGGGTACATTTTCGCTAACCTCGAAGGAGCTAGATACCATCTGTACCACATTTTATAATGAGTCTCCTTATATGCTACTGATTTTGTCATACTGTAATTGTTTTCCCAAGCCCTTTCCCATTCTTCTAGCTGTATACTGTGCCCAATGTTCCTTGCCCAAGCTATCATCTGTCCTTTAACCAATTCTTCTGCCAAATCAAATTCTAGTAGGTATTTGTAAATTTTTTAAATTGATTTTTCTTCTTTGGATTCTAATAATTTGTCTAATCGATTTGGTTTTGGGTCTATTCCTCCCTCCTCCTGGTCTTTCCTATATCTTGTTTTAATTTGTGAGTAGGGCCACCAGTCTATTAATATTCCTTGTTCTTTTAATTCCTCTCTTGTTTTCAGTCTTCCTTGTGAGTCTAGTATCTCTCTATATCTTAACAATTTTTGTTTCGATAGTGTGTTGGGGTATGTTATTGCTTCTATTGTTGATAGCCAACTGGGTACTTTCATATAATGTTTACTTTTGGTTTCTTGCCATGTACTAATTAATGATTTCTTAATTACATGATTATTGAAATGTTTATATATTTTATTTCTAGGGCTCCATAGAAAGGCATGCCACCCTTCATTAAATCATGGCCTTCTAATTGTAATAATCTTTGATTTCCCAATGTTACCCATTCTCTAATCCATGTTAAGCTTGAAGCTTTATAATTTTTCTCCCATGCCGGAAGTCCGAATCCACCTCTAATTTTATCATCTTGTAATATACTTAATTTAATTCTTGATTTTTCCCCTCCCACACGAAATTAGTAGTTATTTTATCCAAATTAATAAAGAATTTCTTGTCTAATTTTATTGGAATTGTTTGGAATAAATAAAGGAGTCTTGGCAGTATATTCGATTTTATTGCTGCAATTCTTCCCAGCAATGACAATTTTAATTTCCCCCATTTTACCAAATCCTCTTTTATGTTTTGGACCAAAGGGTCATAATTATTTTCTTTTATCGTTACACTTCTGGGTGTCAAATGTATCCCTAGGTATTTCACCTTTTTAACTACTTGTAATCCTGAATCTTTTACTAATTTCTCCACATGTTTTGCTATCATGTTTTTCGTTATCATTTTAGTCTTTTCCTTATTAATTTTTAAGCCCTTTACCTTTCCAAATTTCTCTATCTCTTTTATTAATTTTGGTGTTGTTTTTATTGGATCTTCTATGAAGAAGACAAGGTCGTCCGCAAACGCTTGGACCTTGTATTCTTTTTTTACGTTTAATCCTTTTATTTCTTTATTTGACCTAATCCTAATTAATAAGTTTTCCAAAGTCAAAATAAAAAGTAAAGGTGATAGCGGGCAGCCCTGCCGTACTCCTTTATTTATTCCAAAAAAATTTGTTGGGTCCCCATTTACTAAAATACTTGCCTTTTGATTCCTATATATTGACGATATCATTCTTGTAAATTTCTCTCCAAATTTTATATTTTTAATTTGATGTATCATGAACTGCCAATTAACTTGATCAAATGCTTTTTGTGCATCCAGAAATATCAGTGCTGCCTGTCTCTCTGGATGCATCTCATAGTATTCTAAAACATTAATTACCATTCTTATATTGTTTTTTATTTGCCTTGTGGCAAGAAAGCATTTTGATCCTGATGTATTCTATTGTTTAATATTTTTTCATCCTATTTGCAATTATGTTCATGAAAATTTTGTAGTCAGTATTTAATAAGGAGATCGGTCTATAATTTTTTATTAATGTGATATCTGCTCCTTCTTTCGGTATCAGGGATATATATGCTTCCTTCCATGTATTTGGTAGCTTTGCCTCCATCAATGCCTCGTTGTATGTTTCTAATAATATCCCATTTAGTGATTCCCCTAAACTTTTATAAAGCTCCATTGGTAGACCATCTGTCCCCGGCGTTTTATTATTTTTTTGCCTCTTCAATGCTTCTTCTAACTCCCCTATGGTAATTTCCTTGTCAAGTAGCTCTTTTTCTTCCTCTGTCAATATTGACATCCCTTCCCCACTTAAATATTGTTCTATTTCCTCCGCTGTTACTTTTGTCTTTCTCGTATAGCTCTTGATAGTATTGAATTATTATTTCTTTTTTCTTCTCTAAACTCTGTTGAATTATGCCCTTTCTATCTTGTAATTTTTGAATTGTTCTTTTTTTCCTTTCTTTCCTCAACCTATACGCCAACCACCTCCCAGATTTATTTGCATGCTCAAAATAATTCTGCTTTATGTATTTCAATGCCATTGCGTATTTTCCCTGTTCTAATATAGTCAGATTATGTTTCACCGCTGTCCATTTGACTCTAATTTGTTCATCTCCCAGGTTTTCCTGTAATTTTCTTTCCCATTTTTAAATTTCTTCTTGTGCCTTATTATATTCTTTTTCCCTCTCTTTTTTCCGTTTTGCATTGTAAGCTATAGTCAGACCTCTCACATACGCCTTAGTTGTGTCCAATAAATTTTGTAGGGAGGTATGTTGTTTTATGTTCTCCTTATAGAACAATTTTAATACCTTCTCCATATATTCCTTATATTCCTTCTCTTTCAATAGTTGTATATTCATTGTCCATCTGCTTTTTTTTCTCTGCCGTCCTTCCATGTCAGCATTATTGGATTATGATCCACCCACTTATTAGACAATATTTCTACCGTTTCTATCTCTAACAACAATGTATTAGTTACCCATGCCATATCCAGTCTAGACCAGGACTTGTGTGGGTTTGGATAATATGTAAAATTTTTAACTTCCGGATTATGAAATCTCCAACTGTCTACCATATTTAATTCTTCTACCAAATCTATAAAGGTTCTGGGCAATACATTTTTCTTATTTTTATTTTTCTGGGCACTTTTATAATCCTTTCTTACGTCCATAATCGCATTAAAATCTTCGATCAAACATACATTTTCCATTTTTTGTTCTATAATTTTCTCATGCACTTTTTATAGAATTCTGATTGTCGACTATTTGGAACATATATAACCACCAATAAAATGTTTTTATAATTGAATTTTACTTCTATCATCACTATTCTCCCTTCCGAGTCTACATACTTTAAATTACTATCTATTTCTTCCTTAACATATAGCACAACCCCTCTTTTTTTTTTCCTTCAGCTAATGCTGCATATGCTTTGCCTAACTTCTTATATTGTACATATTTTTCCTCTTGTTTTCTTATGTGTACCTCCTGGAGGCACACAATATCTGTATTTTGTTTCCAAATTTTTCTTAATGTTTGATGTCGCTTGGATAGTGAGTTAAAACCGTTTACATTTAACGATAGAATTTTTAGATTTTGTTCCATTTCGTACTAGTTTTCCTGTTGTTTCTTTTTTGTTTCTTCCTGTTCCTTTTCCCCCCCTTGTTTGTACTCCTCCTTCCTCCTGAATCTCTCCTTCCTCCTCTTTTTCTCCTTTCTTTAGCAGTCTTTCACGTTCTCGTCTCTGTTTTCCTTTAGTGTTCCATCCCACTTCCTCTTTGCTGTTACTTGATGTTTCAATACCCATCACTTGATCATATAGATCTCTTGCTTTACTTTGTGAGTCCACCCTTATTTTCTTTCCCTGCCACGTTACCAGCATTCCTTCTGGTGTTATCCATCTAAATGGTATATATCTCTTATTTAGTAACGTGGCCAGGAACCAATAATCCTTCTGCAGGTCTCTCATTCTTTTTGGGATTTGCTTCAACGTAATTATGTCTTTGTTCTTTTATTTATTTATTATTTATTTATTATTCGAATTTCTATACCGCCCTTCTCCTTTCGGACTCAGGGCGGTGAACAGCCAAAATAAAAACATTTATACATAAATACGACTAAAAATAGATTTAAAATAATTAAATTTGGCCCATAGTTTAAAATTTATCAATTTAAAATCCATATCAAAATTTAAAACCAACCATAAAATCATAAAATCAAGAGAGACCGGCTAACTGAAAGAGATGAGTTTTTAGGGCTCGACGAAAGGTCCGGAGGTCGGAGATCACTCGTATCTCTGGGGGTAGATTGTTCCAAAGGGTAGGTGCCACCACAGAGAAGGCTCTCCTCCTGGGGGTCGCCAGCCGGCATTGTCTAGCCGACGGCACCCTGAGGAGGCCCTCTCTGTGGGAGTGAACTGGCCAGTGGGAGGCTATTGGTGGCAGAAGGCGGTCCTGTAAGTACCCTGGCCCTAAGCCATGGAGCGCTTTAAAGGTGATCACCAACACCTTGAAGCGCACCTGGAAGTCCACCGGAAGCCAATGCAGCTCGTGCAGGAGAGGAGTCACATGGGAGCGCCCAGTCGCTCCCATAATCCCCCGCGCGGCCGCATTCTGCACCAGTTGGAGCCTCCGGGTGTACCCCAAGGGGAGCCCCATGTAGAGAGCGTTACAATAGTCCAGACGAGAAGTGACGAGTGCTTGAGTGACTGTGCGTAGGGAGTCCCGATCCAGAAAGGGGCGCAACTGGCGTATCAGGCGAACCTGATAAAAAGCCCCCCTGGCCACGGCCGTCATATGCCCTTCTAAGGACAGCCGTGCATCCAGGAGGACGCCCAAGTTGCGGGCCCTTTCCGTGGGGGCCAATGATTCACCCCCAATAACCAGCGATGGCGTCAGCTGGCTATACCGGGACGCCGGCAGCCACAGCCACTCGGTCTTGGAAGGGTTGAGTCGAAGCCTGTTTCTCCCCATCCAGACCCGCACGGCCTCCAGGCACTGGGACATCACTTCCAAGGCATCGTTGGGATGGTCTGGGGTGGAGATGTACAGCTGAGTATCATCAGCGTACTGATGGAACTCCACCCCAAAACCACGGATGATCTCATCCAGCGGCTTCACATAAATGTTGAACAGGAGGGGCGAGAGGACCGACCCTTGTAGCACCCCACAAACAAGGCGCCTCGGGGTCGACCGCTGCCCCCCTGTCAACACGGATTGCGACCGGTCGGAGAGATAGGAGGA
The DNA here is from genome assembly GCF_059756535.1 of Pantherophis guttatus. NCBI lineage: Eukaryota > Metazoa > Chordata > Lepidosauria > Squamata > Colubridae > Pantherophis > Pantherophis guttatus. The sequence continues at coordinate 179,922,282 of NC_142064.1, forward strand.
GAACCACCCCAAAACGGTGCCCCCCACTCCCAGTCCCTCCAGCCGGCGCAACATGATACCATGGTCGATGGTATCAAAAGCCGCTGAGAGGTCTAACAGGACCAGGATAGAGGAGTAACCCCTATCCCGAGCCCTCCAGAGATCATCCACCAACGCGACCAATGCCGTTTCCGTGCTGTACCCAGGTCTGAAACCGGACTGGAGCGGATCCAAATAGACAGCTTCATCCAGGTACTGTGGAAGCTGTCGCGCCACCACACTCTCAACAACCTTCGCAATAAAGCGAAGGTTGGAGACTGGACGATAGTTAGCCAAAACAGCCGGATCCAGGGATGGCTTCTTGAGGAGAGGCCTCACCACCGCCTCTTTCAAGGCGGCCGGCAGGACACCCTCACTCAAAGAAGCGTTGATAATTTCCTGGAGCCAGCCTCGTGTAACCTCCCGGGAAGCCAGCACCAACCAGGAGGGACACGGGTCCAATAAACATGTGGTGGCGTTCAGCCGTCCCAAGATCCTGTCCACGTCCATCCTTCTTATACAGCATAGGATCATCTTTTGTTATTTTGTAAACAATGTCTCTAACTTTCCTTTTCACAAATCTTACATGTACCTCCCGGGGTAATTTGTTTTGCGCATAATTAGTGTGGACTCTGTATACTTCGTCCAGCTCATTTATTATTTCATCCTTCTCTCTTTGGAGGGCCGGTGCTATCATCTCCGCCATTACTAACGTTAAGTCCTCCTCTCTGTCTTCTGCCACATTTTGAAAGCGTAAAAAGAATGCAGCTCTTTCCATCTCCAATTGCGCCACATTGTTTTCTAATTCTTTATTTAGTCCCATCATTTTTAAATCTTAAAGATTCCATTCTTTCTTCTGTCATTTCTGGGTTTTTTTCTATTGCTATTATCCTTTGGTAATTTTTTAAAATTATTTTTTGTATCGAGTCCATCTTTTCGTCTATCTTCTGGATGTCGCTTTTGACCTCTCTCTTGACCTCATCCATGTCCCTCCTGGTTTCTTCATGGTTCCTAGTCATGCATTCTTGCATTTTAACCATAGTTTCTTGTATTGTCATAAGTGTGGCCTGCATTGTTGGCATACTTAATGCAGTGGGCTGTTTCTCTGATGAAAACATGTCTTTTGTGTCACTGGGGAAGCCGATGGTCCTGCTAGTATTGATGCGGTTTTCTTCCCTGTTTTCACCGTCGTTGTGGTGGTACTAGTCATCTCTTTGAGTATTTTATATTGTTCCACCAAGATTTTATCTACCTTCTCCCAAATCACCATCCAATTTCTATATCACTACCTTCTTTTCCTTCCTTCCTTATCCTCCTACTATCCCCTCCTACTATTTTACACTACTGAGTTAATTTCTAATTATCCTTTTAACCAATTCAATTCAATTCATTAATATCTTAAAAAATTCCTCCCAAAATCCACATTCCTATCTATTAATCAATCAATTAACTTGTCTATTTACTTTAAATAATTAATTCTTACTATATAATAATCAAACTATAAAAAAGAGAAAGAGAAAAACCACTTAGTTTAGGATGACAGATTAAACTCTTAGAAATAATACTAAATTATAAAACAATTAATAATAATTACCACAGTTAATTATGTGTATGGGGTTTAAATAGATTTAAATATTTCTAAAATATACTTTTAGGTTGTATATAGATGTTTATATAGATAATAGTTTACTTTGTAATAAATAGATATAAATATAAATGTCTAGAACAATAAATATATAGGTATGTCCAAAAGGAAAGAGCAAAGGATGTGTTTTCCAAAAGTTCTATAAGTCCAGTGTGTTCCGCTGTGATCTTTTTTCCTTATGTTTCTACTTTCCATTCCAAAATAGAGTCATTCAATATGGCAATCTCCAATCTGCACAGTCACTCGTCAGCGTTTCTATTTTTGCCAATCCACCTCTTTCTTTCCGTTGGGGCTGCTAAGTTGGATAAAATTAATGTCCAATTCACTTCTCAGTCCAGCTATCTAGATCCACCTCTCTGCACGTTCAATATTCTCGTATTTTAACGTTTCAGTCCTTTAATATTTCTCCGCTGGTTTGAAGTTTATTCTCTTCCGTTTTACTCTCCTCGTTGTTTGCCGCCCGTTTACGCTCTGAGTCTTTCTCTTACTCGCTGCCCCTCTGAAAATCACTTTCTCTCCCTTCGGCTTTCCACAAAGGTAAAAAAGAAGTTTAAAGTTTCTTACTCTGCTCACACCGCTTTTCTCCGCACTGTATTCACTCTTCTGCTTCCCGTTGGTCTCGCTCGGGGCGTTGGGCCTCTGAGTCAGCCGCACCGGCTGACTTCTTCTAAGCTTGAACTGAGGGTCCTTCTTGGTGTGGCTGGAGATCGCACCTCTCCTCACCTCCTCCGAAGATTCCCCTCTTTATTACCGGTCCCTTCAGGACCGATCTTTGCCCGAAAGGGCACCAAAAATGTAGAAATTCGGCACTGGGAACAGAGTGCTTCTTTTCCCGTGCCGCCTCGACCCTACGTCACTGCCAGAAGTCCCGAAGTTGCAGCCATTATAAACTCAGTGTTCTATGGGCCTCCATGAAGCAGTTCCTCAGAAAGTGTTATATAGGCCGAAAACAAAACAACCTGTAGGGAGAAAATCAGTGGTGGGATTCAAGTAATTTAACAACTGGTTCTTTGCCCTAATGAACGGCTGGGTGGGCAGGGCCAAGGGGTATGACCGGCAGCACTCGGCCTCCTGCACCCCCTTGGGAGCAAAAACGGGTCACGGGGGTGCTACCCCCTCCCACGCACCCCATTTTGGGCCTAGATGGCCTCCCTGAAGCCTCCCTGCACTTACCTGGGAGCCAAAATGGAAAACATGGGGACTCCTGGAAGGGAAGGGAAGGGAAGGGTCAGAGCCAGTCAGCAATTTACCTACCGGTTTCCCTGAACCTACCCAAACCAGCTGAATCCCACCACTGGAGAAAATGTACTTCATATGCTACATCAGAATAAAATATTGGAACCTATGTCATATTTTTGTAAGCCATAGATCTTGTGTGGCATAAATACCACTCGTTGTAAAGATAGGAAAAGGCAGATTGGTCTTGCATACACAGATGGCTAGGAAAATGCATAAAAAATATTTTCTTGGTGGTCGAAAGACTGGAGTGATCCTTCAAAGTAAAAATGGCTTTGAACAGTATCTAATTGTTAACAAAGTCCAAAACATATACTGAAGCATTTTCAATTTTGTCTTTATGGTTAAAGGAAAATGACATCAGGAGGTTTCTGAAAGCTTTCTTTTTTATCTTCTTACAATCAGCTGCATATTGACTAGGTAAAAATTTCATCCTTGTACTGTAAAAATGTTTATTTTACACATGCATATACTTATTTTTTATGCAAGTCATTAATGGAACATAATTAGACTTACATATTTCATAAATAATAGTCATGGCTTGCTTGCTTGCTTGCTTGCTTGCTTGCTTGCTTCCTTCCTTCCTTCCTTCCTTCCTTCCTTCCTTCCTTCCTTCCTTCCTTCCTTCCTTCCTTCCTTCCTTTTTCATTGGTGATTTTTTAAAAGATATCCAACATTAGGAACAACCTTGGATTTGAATAGAAGTACCAATTAATGGTAGCTATCAGCAGCCAAATAAAACATTTCTGCATTTAACGCCCACATAAGGCCTTAAGGCTGAATAATGCTGGAAAAACTGGCTTCACGGTATTTTGTTCCCAGGTGCAAAGTTAAATACCTGGTGGTATTTAAGTTTTAATATTTTTATTGTAAAAGAAGCAATCATTTTTAAAAGAAGTACTTGATTTAATATAGTAATTGGAATAAATATAAAAAATTTGAAATTGGCTACCATTTCCTGGTGCTGCAAATTGAAGAGTGATTCTAGAGCTACTTTCTACCGTACAATATCATTTCTATAACTATTAAAATTTAATTATGAGTCTTTTTTCCAATAGTACATTCTAATATTTCCCAATAATTGAAATTGAGAACAACAGTACCTATATGAACCACCTAGAAAAGTTTATAATATTCTCAGAGACACAGCTGCTTTTTTTTTCTTTATCTAAGGATAATAGAGAACTGATTGACAGCAAGAAGCGTGGCATGCCGATTAGTCTCTACATAGACTGGTCTATGTTTAGAACAAGAAAATCCAGTTGACCATAGAACTTTTTTCTTTGGTTGTTCAATGCTAACTAATAAAAAGCATGACCTGCAGAGGTCTCCTACATCTGGCTTGGATAAAATAAAACACTAGAGGTTTAGCAGCATATTAATGACAGAATGTTCTGAAATGCTGGACTCTTTCTTCCAGGAGATGCAAATAGGTATTCAAAAAATACTTGCAGCAAGAGTGAAGTCATCCACTGCTACTTCCTGAGGTGCATCTAAATAATACTTCTATTTCTATTCAATCAGAAATATAATTAGTAACAATAATCACTGCTGAGACATCCAGAAGAAATAATGCTTTGCATCTCTTAGTGGAGATCATCAATTGGAGCCAACAATACCCAGTCTGAGCTTTAGTTACATTGGATCAATGTAATTACGCTCAGCAGGATTTGATCAAGTTATTCAACAACTCTTTCTTTGTATTGTATTAAGTGTATTGTATTCTTTTTTTAATCATAATTTTATTAAAAATTACAATAACAGTAGAACTAATACAAAAATTACAATAACAGTAGAACTAATACAAAATAAAAAAGTAGATGCAAAAAAGAAAAATAGAAATGAGAAATAAAAAATGAATAAGAAATATATAAAACATGACTTCCCTGTTCATCATAGCAGGTATAAATAATTTTAGAAATTTACCACCTCCTAAAATGCAACAAATGGTCTCTTTTCCCCAAAATCCAACTCTTATCTATAAACAAATCCTTAAATCCCTTGTCATTTCATTTCTATGTCAGCAAAAAACTATTAAGGTTTACCAAAGATAACATATCTATTTTAACCTTGATCAAATAAACCAACCTTATATTCCTTCCTTTTACTTTTAACAATCTTGATTTGTGGTATTTCCAAACAGTGACATAGAACTTGATTTCACTTTCTTGATTTGTTATTTGTATATACCTTTCAATTATTAAGGGATCAACCTGTTTCCTTTGTATGTTCATTGTAGCACTTTTTCTATGTCATTTTATTGCAGCCTTTCATTTTTAAATCTACTTTCAAATCAATCTCAGGCTTGTCGTGTATATTCCTCTTCCATATCATCTTTTAAACACAATCTAGCTAAAGAGGCAGACAGTCTTAAAACTAACTTCTGGGTCTATTGTTTGAAAACATCCTTAATGTGTCCAATGTTAACATATCTTGCTTCAATCTGTACTTGTAAGTCGAGTTGTGTGTTATTTGCCTATAATTGTAATTAGAGTCCAATTTTTAAAGTCTTATTATTTAAAAAAAATTCAAAACAAAAGTCTTTTTCCATGGGAAGGATTCTTATAATTCATTCCAAAATATTATTTCAAGTTTATCTGCAATCTTTGTCCGTTTATAAGTTTTAATCACCCTTTTGCTGTTCCATATACACAAATTGTATTTAAACTTTTACTAAGGATTGAAGGAAACTCACTCAGTGTGATAAAAGTTATCAATCTAAAGGTTCCTAATAACTGAACAGCAGTTTACAAGAAATTTCCATAAGTGATTAGAAAATGAAGTATGTGAACCCAGTGTCCTTTCAAAGGCCAAGTACAGTGTGAAGGAAATGGCTATTACCAAGTGCTTTAAATCCACCAGAGACAACTGCCTTGCAGTCTCTTCATGAGGAGCCTGAAGCATTTGGGTGATTTCAAGTCTTCTCCTTGACTGGAGAGAAATTATGAAGGGCTGGACTACTTCATTCCACCACGATCATCAGCACATTTTTTTCTTTGCACAACCATGTTCGGTCTTCCATTTATTCCCTGGAAGTTCTAAATGAAACATTCAATATAGCTTTATAATTATTATTCATAACAGTACAAACCAGCAGTGATATGTGCACTAAGGTATTAAGAACATAAGATATACCTTGCTGAATTAGACCCTTGGTCCCTCTAGTCCAGGGGTGTCAAACTCACATCATGGCAGCATCACGTGATGTATTGGGACTTTCCCCCCTTCGCTAAACTGGGAGTGGGCATGGCCAGCGTGTGACACATCTGGCCTGCGGGCTGGAAGTTTGAAGCCCTGCTCTAGTCCAATAGTCTGTTCCCTCAGCAGCCAAACAATTGCACAAAGAAGCCAACTAATCTCCCAGTAGGAGTTGTCCCACTGCCATCAATGGCTAATAGCCATTGATCCTCATGACTTCAATGAATTACCCTAACTCATTTTTGAAGACAGCTAACAGCCACATCTTGTGGTAGCAAATTAAAAAAAAAGAGATAAAGTTGTTTGCAATGAATCAAAGGAATCTTATATAACTGATTAATAAAGATAATAAAGGAATTGTCAGACTTCGATGCTATCTCAAAATAAATGAATTTCCAAACTGCCAATCTTTAAGGAAATCTTTTCAGCGCTGAGGCGCTGACAGGAATATTATATGGAATAATTTATAAATAAGTTGTTTAATTAAACCTAACAAGAAAGCATAATTTCTCATAAAACCTCTAAATATGCTTAAATCTGTAGAACATTGTATAAATTAATTGCAATGTGCTGCTAACCTATTGCCTGCTCCCTCATATAAACAACCATCAGTTGATACATTACTGCTAATCAGTCAAAAGGAATTCAATGATTTTCTAATAGAAACCCATATTATAACAGAAACCCATATATCTTCTCTGCCATCGCAATTAAAGTTTCCAAATGTCAGTGCTGAAATTAGCCAAAGAGAGACTACAGTAGTGGCCAAAATTGTGGAAACCTTTTGGGAAAAATATATTTTCTAAAACTAGCTAATAACACCCCCCCCCCTTTTTTTTTGAAAAACCAATGGAATCAATTTTGGAATATATCAATGGAAAGATAATTTAATCAAGAATGTAATGCAATAACATTTATGAAGGATTTGCTATTGGAATAGCAGTTACAGTATAAAGAGTGAAGCAAGTTTTTTAGTTCTGCAGCTGTTATAATGTGAAACCAAGATTGAATGATTGCTTCTATTAACTGGGTTTTATTGCTGGGCCGCTTCTGATTAACAAGTTTCTTTAGTTGGCTACATAGATTTTCAGTTGGGTTAAGGTCTGGGCCATTCCAGCAGTGGAATATGATTATCTTGAAACTCCAAAAAAGAGTGGTGGTATTAGCCATCAAACTTTTCCCAAAAGGTTTCCACAATTTTGGCCACTACTGTATGTTTTCTGATGCAAATTATTGAAGTTTCTCCTCATAGCTATATTGCCTCTTTGTTCATTCGTATCTGACTGTACTCTAAAGGCTTAATATTATTTGCAATTCTCTATATGATAGTGCAGTTCATTCAGATATTAATAAAATGGTTCATTTTACATTTAAAAATGTGTCAAGGTTGATAGAATGGAAGTAAAATAAAGAACTTCTTAGAGAGAAGGCCATCATTGGTGAGTGTTCCTGGACTCTGCTTAAAAGAATAGACTAAACCATTGGATGTGAGGTCAAAGTGACATTCTTCATGGTTAAATATTAGTTATTTATGACTACAAGTAACTGTATGGAATGCAAAAAATGTTTGAGTTGCTATTTGGCAACAGGTATGCTATTGTTCTTTGACCCTTAAGTGCTAGAAACATAACATTGTGTTCACTGTTGGTGATCCTACTGTTTATTCATTAGAATGTTAAATTTGTCTTCTGCATCTGTACCAATAACTTCTTTAATTTGGAACAGAACACTCATAAACAGAGATGGGGGAATAAAATAGCCTACAGTATATTATTTTCAACATCCTTGTAATTTTCATTGGTCATGATAAGAACAGGAACTGTAGATGGAATGATTTTTCCCCACAAAATATGCTAGTAGGGTTATTCTTAATTTCATTTTCTTTAAATCCAGTGATAACGGAGGGCATAATCTATGGCTACTCCAAATTGATGTGCCTGATTGAAAGGAATACAGCTCCCTCAGAACTATTTCTGAGATACCTGTTTGGAGTGATGCTGTAATTGAATATTTCTTGCCTGCCGAGATGCACTTTACCTAATCTTCAACATTGGATGTGCATTTCTATTGGCAGATGCCTTTGCTGCTGAAAAAGGAACATTTTTATCACATTCTAACAACTTTCAGGCAACTTATATACCCCGGCTTAGGGCCCGGGTATCTGCGAGACCGCCTTCTGCCGCCAATAGCCTCCCACCGACCGGTTCGCTCGCACAGAGATGGCCTCCTCAGGGTGCCGTCGGCCAGACAGTGCCGGCTGGCGACCCCCAGAGGGAGAGCCTTCTCTGTGGCAGCACCTGCCCTCTGCAATGACCTATCCCCTGAGATACGCACGATATCAGACCTCCGGACTTTTCGTCGGGCCCTGAAAACACACTTATTCCATCTAGCCGGGCTGGCTTGATCCCATCCTCTCAGTTTTAATTGAATTCGGTTTTAATTGGGTTGTTTTAAATTTTGGGCCGAAATTATTTAATTGCTTTTTAAACTGTTTTTAAATTTTATATGCTAGGTTTTATCTTGGCTGTACACCGCCCTGAGTCCCGCAGGAGAAGGGCGGTATAAAAACAAAACAAAACAACAAAACAAAACAAAACAAAACAACAAAACAAAACAAAACAAAACAAAACAAAACAAAACAAAACAAAAAAACTTCAGAGATTGTTATTGCCCCACTCCTGCATAAATTGAGAATTAACTTTCAATTAACTGTTTCGTATAATACCTCTCTAGGCAACGTTTTCTTGTCAATTTTAGATTTAAGGCAATTTCTATTTATCGAATCAAATATCTGGAAAATCTGTCTTTGTATAAGTTGTCTTTTCAAAGATAATTCAATGTGGCATGTTTATTAAATGGTCAAAATATTCCAGAAAAAGTTTAAAGTCCTCTTAGACAGTTTTTTTGGGGGGTTACATAAATTTAATCTATTTAATCATTTAATGATTAAATTTAATCATTTTCAATAAATAGATAATTAATTATAACAATTAAGATAATTAAGCAACTGCAAGGCATTGAAAAATATAATTTAATAATAACAATGCTAAATGTAGATATGGTAACAATTAGTCTGCCACCTCAATTAAAAAAGTAATGTTAATGAGTTCTTCAACTTAGGCTTGATCTAATTCTGCTCTAATTGTCCATTCTGTATTTTTTATTTTTTCCATTGTTGGCATCTTACATTTCAGGAAGGATGCTCTACTTGCAACAACATTTGGTATTTGTATCATGCACGTTTTGCTACAGCAAGCTTCACTTGCACTGACGAGTCTAGTCAAAACATTTTGAGGGATACTTTTGTGATTGAGAAGAAAGACTTCATAGTAACATGGAGTGTTTTCTTAACTTCAAATGGGGTGTCATGTCCTCAAAAGGTTACATTCCCAGGCTGGTTTGGAGAATACTGATACAACCAGAATAGTGTGTACTTTTTAAAATATGTTGATTGGCCCATACATGCATTTTTTGTTAAGCACTAGTCCACCAGGATGTTTGCTTTTGAAGAATAAACAGCAGAACTCTTATACTAGGTATAACTAAAGTATGTTGGCAGCTAAGCCCTTTAAAATGACATCACTTAATCGACTGGTTTTTGAGTTGCACTAAAGACTTTAAGTTTTTTCTGGTTCACATTCTCCTAATTCAAAGAACAAGTGGAATCCTACAGAGTTATTTTAGAAGTGATCATAGATTTGTATGTATAAATAATATTTCACTCTGCCAGAAAGTCTGTTATAATCCATGGAATAGTTCTTTTGGTTGATGGTGCATGCAATTACTAATGCTACTGCTCTAAATAATACTTCACCCATTCTAAAAAGAAGCATGCAAAATCCCTTATAAATATATAAGGAGTATGTTTTTCAAAATTGCTGTTTGATTCATGTATCTTGCTACTTCTAGATGTGCTAAGTCCTATACAGCAAATCAGATGTTTTACTGTCTTGGGTTTTTGAGTTGTACTATAAAGCAGGTATGATGCTTCAAGATAGATAGATAGATAGAAAGATAGATAGATAGATAGATAGATAGATAGATAGATAGATAGATAGATAGATAGACAGACAGACAGACAGACAGACAGACAGACAGACAGACAGACAGACAGACAGACATGGATTATATATAGATTTAGATAGTTTAAAACAATAAGCAACATGTTTTAAAAATAGTGACACTATTCTGTAGATCGTGGAAGCTATGATGTAAATAATAAAAGAAGTATTAAGAATAAAATTGTTCTTTAAATATATCTAAACATTATCTGCTTTTGTTTAATTGTTCAATCTAAAAACTTTAAAACTAGTGGTAATTCAGTCATTTTTCTGATAATTTTGCCATATGATTAATCACTGATTAGACAGAATTATACCCAGTACCTAGTGAGATACTGCTGAATCTGTGCATATAAACCTTATGCTCTGACAGCATAACTCTGAAAACCAGGGTTGATTGCATAGAGGACCTCTCTGTGTTTCCATTCTGTAAAGATACAGAATCAGACAAGTAGCTTATGACTCCATTGAGAATTGGGGCAGAAAATCCACAATATACTATAGGATTTCTGAATGTTGACTAGCTAACAAGTTAGATAGGCTGATAAATACATCATCAGTGAATGCCAGATTAAAGGCTCTTCGTGGTATGGTAGCTATTGCTGCTACCATAGTGACTAGAGGCTTGCCTCTCTGTGAAAGCAAAATCTCTGGGGATTTTAGATCAGATTATGCCTGAATGGAAGTAAGACTAGATGCTTCTCTACTAGTGTATTTTTAGTTTCATTCAAGGTTGTCAGGGTTTAGTTATGAGGTGCAAATGCATCTCTAATATTGCTGGTCGCTGGGTTTCATTTTTTATATTGTTCAAACCTGCTAATGCTGTTATGCCGAGGCATAAAAGAGAGCTGGGATGACTTTAAGTTTGGTGCCTTGACTTTGTTTCTTTCTAGAAGCCTGGCATCCACCATTCAGAGCCTGTGCAAAACAAAAGAAGTGAGGGGGGAGAGGAAAGATGCTTTTGAATTGAGTTCAACTCCTGTTCCATGCAGTTTTCTTGGCAGGATGATAGAAATAGCTTGCCACTGTCTTTGGGGGATTTGCTTTTAATTCCCACTTTAGTTAACAGCCCTGAAATTCCTTACTAATCTTCTATCCAAGTACTACCAGGATGAACTCAAAGCATACTTTAAAAATTATAGAATAAGATGCCTTTGAAAACATGCACAGATGTGTATTTGTGATTTATAAGTCTTTTCATATAAAAATCATTTCTTCTAAATGTTCTTTTTCAACAGCCCAATTTACAAGACAGAAGACATTTAATTATTGTCAGAAAATAGGTGTCATTTGCAGATCTACTGCAAATTGCAAATGCATTATATAAACAGCACTGTTTAATCTGTTCCATATTCCCCAAGCCCCCACCACATCCAGCCAATCTGCTGTCAGTGTTGAATTAGATTCTGGTAACACTTTAGTTAGCTACTATTCAGGGAGTTAGGGAAGCATTACTGAAACTTCTCTTCAGGCAGCAAAACCATAAAGATTGCAACTGAAGTGGAATGGGATTGGAGTTTTCTAATTTCTGATTCAGACAGAGGATTCTTACTGTAGATTTGTTCCTCTTCTATTTCTAAGGAAGTAGATTTATCTGAGTTAATTTATTGTCCTATATAGAGAAACAGAAAACAACATTTATGTTATAATATTTATTACCTTTACACATTTAAACAAAAACACATTGTGTTATAGAGTGGGGCAAAAGCCCTTATAGGATTTAATGTTTGCCCCACCTTTTTAAAAAAATCTTGCACACTGAAGAATAGAAATTGGAGAAGCTTAGGTTAAAACCCCATTTCATATGTAAATGCCTGTTCCATTTACCATATAATGTATTTGTTGTGCTGTTTTGTTCAGTGATCAAGCTGAAATAATGTTATGGGCAATGCTCTTGAGACCACTGAACCTCATTAAAATATATTTGCAAATTGCCTGTGGCAAGAATTCCAGTCCATCTCAACAATAAACTACACTTCTTAAGATTAACATATTTATTTATGGGGTACAATTTTGGTAAAATTAGCTCTGGTCCATAAAAATATGATACAATAAACCTCCTTTGTATGATGGAATTATTGCACCTCTCCTTTTCCTAGATATTATCAATCAGTGCTAATTCCACAAGCATTTCGCTTATTTTGTAACATCAGTGCTTGGGATGGAGGCTTGATAATCAGGTGCCATATTCTAAAAGGACTGTTGTTTTATATAGTATTGGCTCAGTGGAATGTGACAGGCTGATCCAGTTTCCAAGATACATGGGGAGTGAGAATGTAAACAAGAGCCCATGGCTACATTCTTGGGATTTCACTTCAGCTAAGAGGAAGGAGGAAAATAAGTGTTCGAGAGTTTAGTTCAAGATAAAAGGTGTTGCGGTTGAGTACACTCTTTCTTTAGAAAATACCGGTGAAATAGAACACATCTAGATATATAATTTGTTGTTTTAACATGTAGTATAGATACACAGGTTTCCTATCAAGATATTTCCATGGAGAAAGATGTTTTTCTCCCTTCCTACTTCTGAGGAAGCAGCTATTTAACCAAATTTTCTTAGAATAAGTTGATTGTTTAACTGTTGTTCTTGATAGTAAGAAATAAAAATGCAGAACGGTCATTACTGTGAAATAGCCTATTTGAAAACTGGTACTCTTGTCAGAGTTGACATCTAGGTCCAGATCAGATTTCAGATATCTCAGATAGCATATTTCTATATCAAGTAAAATAGTAGCTTTGAAAAAGATACAGTTGGATCCAGAGTAATCCTTTGAAAGAAAGTGGGGTGATTTTGAGCCAGTCATTTTCTCTCAGCCCTAGGAAGAGTGCAATGGCAAATCATTTCTGAAAAAAATTGCCAAGAAAACTACATAAAACAATCTCCAAGAATCAGACATGACTGAACAGAAGAAAAAAAGTGCCTCATCTTAATATAGTTAGAACTGATAATAGGTAAAGGGCAACTCCTTCACCCCCCCCAAAAAACCCTCATGTTAGAGACAGTGTACTATATAAAGTAACCTTATGTAGCAGCACAATACTGAAACTATATACAAAAAAAAAAGAAAAAGAAAAATTGAGACAAGTTGAATATGAGTTTAGTTATGTTTTTCAGATTGTGACAGCGAAACTGTCCACATAATCCCCTTATTCTGTCATTAGAAAAGGAGGTGGGCGGTGTTGGATCAGCATATTTTGCAAATATATGTGATGAAATCCACTTAGATTAGGGCAGCAAATTACAAATTGGAGGCATGCTGAGTATAATTTCATGGCTTGTCCTTGTATACCTAGAAAAAAAGCTGAAATTGAAAGGTGTAAGACAGATATCAATAGTTTTCAAAAATTTCTATCATTCTATCAAGCAAGGCAAATATCTGGACAAGGAAATATAAACTGTAAATTTTCTTCTTCATTTCAGCAGGTTTGTAACATTACCTATTTGAACATAAGCAATATGACAAATACGTGTTTATTTCATTCTGATAAAAAGGACCTGGAAGCATTAACTATTTGAGTAAATACTTCAACAAGAATGAGTGAAACTCTGTTGTGTTGCTATGTTTTTTCTATGCTGACATGATTGAGATTTAAAAATTAATCATACTATCAATTAAATTACATGGGGGTTGTTAAGATGGCGAGAGATAAGCTATTGTTAGATGTCCTCTTGGTTCTGTGTGCATGTATGTGTTCGTTTGATTTTAGGAATTATTACCTGGATGGAAGTAGTTCAGGCTGTTTAGGCTGGAGGCTCAAGAGACTTAAAGGAAGGTTGGATTGCAACGAGTAGTATACCTGAGGAGAGTAGCTTTTCTCCATTCATCATCCTTGCCTTGTTTGGTGGCTTGCTTGCTTGTTTCCAGCATTTCCCAGATTTTTTGATCTTTTGCATCATCTTGGCTGGTTGGCTGCATTGTATCATCTTGTCACAGGCTAGGCAAAGATGTTTTTGTCTTGACAGATCAGTTTTGGACTCATTTTTGGAAGACCAGCTGTTGGTGTTGCTGAGGACTGGACTGCTCCTGGATGCTGAGGGCAGGATGACCTGGGACTCTCAGGGACACTTCTATCAGACATAGGCATTTTTGCTGGGGACTCTGCTAATAGATGCCTTTCTTGCTATTTGCTCCATTACTACTTCCTTCCTTTGTGGGATACTGGGACTTTGGCATATGAGTGGTGGCTGGGCTGGTTTGTGAGTGTGAGTGTGTGTGAAAGAGACAGTAGAATGACAGGGGAGGACACCTTGCCCGCCTTCTGACTGTCCCAAGAAGGTAGGAAAGAAGAAGAAAAAAATGTGGCTCTATCTGCCTCCATCTGTTTTATTATTTATTCATTTAAAATATTTATATAGCTCCCCTTCCATTTTATAACCAACTGTGGGCAGCTCCAATCAAAAGTAAAAACAACATAAAAACCATCAAAAAATTATATAAATACATTAAAAACTTGGCACCAAGTCATATAGTCTCTTACTCCAGCACTTGGGGAAAGAGCCAGTCTTCAAAGCTTTACAGAAGGCTAGGAGGGTAGAGGCCTGCTGAATTTCAGGGAGCAAAGTATCCCATGGATGGGGCTGCCATAGAAAAAACACACTTCCTAGCTCCCAACCGAAGGAAATATTTATGGTAAGGGAAAACTGGAAGCTAGTGCAGCTTGTGCACAGAGGTGTTACACGGACAAACCTAGGGTTGGTCTGGCAAAGAGAGTTGCCCTTTCGGAAATGTGTCCATCTTGAGTATGGCATTAGCTAGGAGGTGATGGTTGTAATTTGGGAATTCCTTATGACCTTCAGGGGCACTGAACTCTGGGTTTCTGAATGTGAGACCCTGTTCATTAAGTTGGGCTCTAGGGATCAGTTGGGACTGTTACTACTAAACTAGTCTCCCTGCTCATAGCAACTTGTTTGAAACATAAATTGTTTCAACTTCTATCCTCAAAACAACGCTATAGGGCACTGCGCACCAGACTGCACCCTGCACACCAGAATAGCACTAGACACAAGGACAGTTTTTTCCCAAATGGCATCACTCTGTTTAACAACTAATTCCCACAACACTGTCAAATAATTTACTAAGACTGTATTACTATTATTCTTCTCTTCCTTACTAGTATCTATCTCTTCCCACTTACTACTATAACCATGTTGCTTGTATCTTTCAATTTATATTGTTTTTATTTGTTTCCTAGTACGATTTGATAGCTTATTAGTAACCTTGACTATCACTAAGTCAGGAATCAGCAACCCGTGGCTCTGGAGCTGCATGTGATTCTTTCATCCGTCTGCTGTGGCTCCCTGTTGCTGGTCTGCTCCACAATTGATAAGACTTTTGGTTAGGACAGGTAGAGGAAAAAGGACACCGCACTAGGAGGAGACTATGATGGGGGAACTGGACTTCCGGTTGGCTCCAGAATTGAACAGGGGCTTCCAGTTAGGACTTTTGTGGCTCTTTGAGTGTTTAAAGTTGCTGACCCCTGCACTAAGTGTTGTATCTTTTTATTCTCAATGAATGTATTTTATTCTCCTTATGTACACTGAGAGCATATACACCAAAGACAAATTCCTTGTGTGTCCAATCACACTTGGCCAATAAAGAATTCTATTGAAGTGGACAGAGTCCTTACGACTGTGAGGTTAGCCACCTGATCTTTCAATCCATATCCTTCTTGGCTTGTGAAAGTAGCCTGGAGGATGTCTTATAAGTGGTTTGGGCAATGGTTAATTCTTCTACTCTATGCCACTCAGAGTCACGTCTCATGTGATGGATGAGTATATAAATTAGATTAATAAATAAAATAAATAAATTGATCTTTAGAGCAACTAATTTACAAATATACTCTCTTTTGGTAATTGAAAAATTGTCAAATTTTTTGAGAGATAAGTATTTCTTCTCTGATAATGCTCCCTACTTTGTTCCATCATTCTTTTTAAAATGCATAATCTTTTAGAAATGCAAACTGGCTATTAACTTGTTCATTTACAGTATATGAACATTTAGTCTTTTACACACACACACACACACACTTTGAGCCTTCTATAACTGACACTTTCCAGTTACTTTGGGACTAAATTCACAGCCATGGCTGACACTCTGATTTAGAAACTTTATTCTATTTTTTTAATCACATATGTTAGATATATTAATTTGTGACAACATTTAGCACTTTCTTCCACCTTATATGTTATGATTATAATAACTGCTTTGAAATTAGGTATCAGTTCTAATTTAATGTAAGCATAGCTAATAATTTTTCTTTTTAGAGTTTGCACATGGAGAAAAAGTAAAAGCATACTTCTTTGTTTAAATTTACTATATTTTCAGCCTAATGAATATCTGAAAGACAATCGTACCGTAAACAATTTAATAATTAAATATTGATCAATGAAGTAATAAGCCAGAAATGTTTAAAACAAATGAAGCTAGAAGTCAACAATATTTTTAAGTTGATGGGACATTTTGAATGTTTAGAACATATTATGATTCCTAATGATAGTTCCTGATTATGACAGGTTCTTTTGAGGAACTTGATAAGGGGTGTAGTTTCTTTTTCTTTATTACAAAGCAACATTTACTATGTGAAAATAACAATTCATGTTTTTGTGCCATCTGGGTGATGTTTATTCATAGACATATTTTCTTCATGACAATCAGTCAATAACCTGGTCCTTCAGATCTTCTAATGGTGCCCATTGCCACTGCACCAAAGGTACTTTTTCAGGAGGCAACTGGACTTTCTTGTTTTTTTCTTTGACAATGTTTCGCTTCTAATCCAAGAAGCTTCTTCAGCTCTGACTGTATGGTGAGGAATGGAAGGATTTATATTCCTTGCAGAAATCTTTCCATTCCCCATCATCCAGTCAGAGCTGAAAAAGCAAAATGTCTTTAAAGAGAAAACAAGAAAGTCAAGTTGCTTCCTGAAAAAGCACCTTTGGGACAACCATAACCTGGATGACTGAGAAACCTTACAGACTCATTGCCACTGCCATTAAGTACATACATTTTGCTGTTGATCACCTTCTCTTTCCTTCCACCTCTCCTGGCATTATAGCCATCTCCAAAAATTAGATCTTCACAAAATGTATTTAAAGGATGGTTACTTTAGTCATTTGTTCTTCAGGTTAGAACTCTGGGTCAATTTGCTTATTTTCTTGGCTGTACATAGCATTCTCAAGAGTCTTCTCTAACACCAAATTGCAAAAAGTGTCAATACTTTTTCTATTCTGCTTTTTCAAGATCCAATTTTCACTTCCATAGAGAAACCTAGTGTCATGGGAAATGGTATTATTGGTGCTGTTCTCATCTTTGTATGTATAGACATATCATAGCATCTGAATACCTTTTATGGGGCCTTCATGAATGGTCTACCACAGAGGCCCCCAATCTTTTAGGCACCAGAGACCAGTTTCGTGGAGAGAGGTTTTTCTGCGGACCGGAGGGGGCATGGTTTCATGTGCTGCCTGCATCCTGCAGATGGGGCTTCAGTTGTTTGTGCGGTCCGGTTTCTGGCATGCCACGGATTGAGGGCTGGGACCCCTGCTCTAACGAGTTTTAATCTACCGCATATTGCTTGTCCTTTACTATTTTTTTTTCTTCTATTCAGTCATTGATTCTTGGTGATTGATTGGACAAATCACTGCAGTTTTCTTGGCAAGGTTTTTCAGGAGTAGTCTGCCACTCTCTCCTTCCCAAGACAGTGACAAAGTGACTAACCCAAGTCATCCCAATGGCTTTCTGCACCCAAAATTCCCTCACCGCCAGTCACCCACTTCATGCTCTACTGTAGTAAGTTACTGTTGTCTGGGTGTTTCCTTCTATATTATATACACTCATCCTCTGGTCTCCTGCACAACTGCAACATATGCCCCAAAGCCTCTTATTTTAAAGACAGAGCACAGGAGTGATTCAGCTACCCTTACTGCCTTAAAGTCTGGGAAGGAAGAAATTGTGCTGACTGTTGTGAGGGTCTCATTCCACAACCATGCAAAAAATTGGAAAATATATCCTTTTGTAATATATCAATTTACCAGAATGCTACTTGCCACCCCCACTAGTTTCAACTCCCACGAGAGGCATTTTACACTTTTGTGGATGATTGCCATATTCATACCAATGTTTTCTTCTTATGCAAATGCTTTGATAGGTAGAAATACTTCTAACCACACAGCTACAGATATATGTTTAACAATGATTCAATGCTTGCCTTTAAAGCATGACAGCTAACTTTGAGGGTTATTTTAAAAAATCCAGAAAGACAGAAATGCAAGGTGTCTGCCGAATACCACCATCCATAAACATATTGGAGTTCAAGGTGACACATTGGAGGCCTCTAGACTAAGAAATGATACCTGTGGGAGTTGACATGATAAAGTGTTTCTTTGATGGGAGAGTAGAAAAACAAGAATGTAACTAACTTGCCTTAAGAATTTTGAAGACGCCCCAGCTTAATTTTATAACAAATTTACACTGAAATAATAGAAATTTTAAAATTTTAGGAATGGTGTAGCAAATCCAGTCTCCTGTTGTTGAGGCTTGTGGTTTTTTTTGTTAGTACAAAAGAGATACTGGTGTGCTGAGGTAAATTTGAACTATCTTTTTGGTATAAATAAACACATTTTCCTTCATGATCAAAGATTACATAAACATTAAAGATGAATTTGGCCTGCTTATTGTGTTATAATCTTGGCAGGTAGGAAATTTTGGTGACAACATGACATCTTAAAGCTGTTTGCCCTGATAGGTTACGCTTATCAGGAAAAACAGCTTTTAAGCATACTGCACTTGGAAATCAATTCTTCTGTTTAGGATTTACATATTAGGTACATGTCACATATATTATATGCAAACTGGGTGCAGAGAAATGATCTGTATAATTGAATGAACTGTAAATCTTGTGATCACAATTCTATTGTAAGATAATAAATGAAGACCTTAGTCATAATTTATGCTCACTGTGTATTATGGCCTTCTGGGCTTTTGGCTTTTGATAGCTACTGCTTTGTAGTGAGAAAGCTGAATGCATTGATAATGCCTTGAATGTGAGAAATGGTTTCCCTTCAGCCAAATTTTTTATTTGGCTGGAAGTCATAGTAAGTGCTGTTTTGTCCCAATATAGTAAAGATGTTTGGAAACACTTTGTAAGGAAAGAAACCATTACTGATTGATAGATATCTGCCCATTTTAATGAAATATATAAGTATTAAATATAACTAATACATCATCATCATCATTTTAGCCATTGTCTATCCACTGCAGGGTGAAGACCTCTTTCGCATGGTTCCAACTAATACAGTCCTGAGCTTTCTTTAGCCAGTTGGGCCCACAATACTTGCTGATGTGGTCGATGCATCTTGTTTTAGGTCTCTTTCATGGATGCTTTTCTAAAGTGGGATCCAATCCAGTGGTGAAATGTAAAATTTGTTACTACCGGTTCTGTGGGCATGGCTTGGGGTGTTTAAGGGGGTGTTAATGTGACTGGGTGGGCCTGGCCAACTTTTTTTTTTTTTTACTTTTAAAAGCATTTTTTCAACAACCTTAAGAGGTTGCAGAAAAAAATGCTTTTAAAAGCCTCTGACGATCAGGCAACTCAGCTGGGATCGTCAGAGGCTTTTAAAAGCATTTTTTCTACAACCTCTTCGGCTGAAGAGGTTGTAGAAAAAATGCTTTTAAAAGCCTCTGACGATCCCTGCTGAGCCACGCAATCATCAGAGGCTTCTTTTTTTTTAACTTTTAAAAACATTTTTTCAGCCAAAGAGGTTGTAGAGGAAATGCTTTTAAAAGTTAAAAAAAAAAGCCTCTGATGATCGCATGGCTCAGCTGGGCATGGGGGGGGAGTGCAGGGATTTTTGCTACCGGTTCTCCGAAACACCCACCGCCATTGCTACCGGATCCGGTCCGAACCGGGAGCATTTCACCCTTGATCCAATCTATGACTGCCTTGATCTGCCTGCCATCGATGTGACCAGCCCATTTCCGTGTCAATTCTTTTACTTTCTTGATGATATCATATACTTTTGTTTGTTCTCTAATCCATGTGCACATGTTTCTACCTTGTCTTGTAATGTATTTCTCAGATAATACATATTACCTGTATTATCTGAGAAAGAAGATGCATCAATCTGGCTTGTGTGATATGCTTAATACTATTTGCACATAATAACCTTGATGTAAAACCTTTCTAACTTAAACCAATTTTAAGCAATCCTAGTTGATTGAAAATATAAGTGGACACTCTTGTTTTGCTGCTTGTAGTTTGTCAAAAGAACAAAAAACACAAATTAATTCCTAAAGAGCTATATCATGGGTGTCAAACTCACCGCATCACGTTGCCGTCAGGTGACGTTTCGTGACGTTTCCACACCCCCTTCACAGACCTGGGGTAGGCGTGGCCTGTGTGTGATGCATCTGGTCCATGGGCCGCCAGTTTGACACCCCTGATACACTGTGGATTAGCTTTATATGAAAACATGTTTGAGTGGAGTATGTTATAGAACACAAGGATCTTTGCTCTCAAAAACTGCTGATTTGTGTCTTCTAGGAAAATATAATACATTTTTTGAAGGAGCATATATTTGTTCATATCATATAAACAGTTCTTATTCCTAAGAACTGGTGTAGGGGTCTTTGATGGGGACCATCCAAGGTGCTATAAGGCATGTTGGTATAATAATTTCACAGGTGGTATGGCTACTTTAAAATTATTGTTGAATTGTATCAAGCAAATATGACTAAATGTTTCACTGAGATTCTTAAAAAGAGAATTTAAAAGGACACCTTTTATATTATGAATTCAGTAGTGTGATCTTTAGCAGATGATTGTTTGAATAATAAGAAATCTTATTTGGGATCATAATATTACATTAATTTATTTTATATTTTAGACTTTGACTATGATATGTTAATCAGATTTAAGCAGTTTTATAATATAAATAATCTGTTCCCTCTATCTATTGCAGGAAAATTGCATTTACTGTAAGGAATTTGAGGATGTTTCACAACCAGTTATATTAATGACATGTCTGTGCAAGAAAAGTTTATTCAGGATTTATCACTTATGCTATTATAAAATAATGATATTCCAGTGTGTTTCATTGTAGATTTTCTCTGGGATAAAGAACTGTGAACGCTTTAGGGGTTCAGCAGTGAAAGAGTAATTGAGAAATACTTTAAAGCAGTTTCAAATTTCTCTGGAGATCTTTTCAAGTTAGTTAGAAAGAAAATAGATTCACATATTATTCCATAGGTATGAATGGTAGAATAATACGAATGGAACTGAAAGCTCACTTGCATTCTGCTTATCTGAAAAGAGAAAAACTACAGATAGTTAGCATACAGTTTATACACTTAGATAATATATGAACAATATCCACCTTTTTAGCTACCTAAGACTTTATTGTCAAGTGCTTCCTCTTCCTGGGAACGGACAGTTTGCATCTATATTTTCTGGCTTGTTTAGATTTATTAATGTCTATATGTTTCTTTGGACATGTCGGTAATATAGTCATTCAGAATAAAAAAAAGATATTTCAAATTCTAGAAGTTACATGGCTTCTCTGCATTAGTTTTGTTGCTTGCCATTAGGGTACTGCAGCTTCTTAACAACAGCAAGGAAAATCATGTTTTCCAGAACGCTGCTACTACACTCCAGCATAGGGTTAAATCCTCATTTCTGCCAGCAACTGAGAGAACTTTTATTCAAATAACTTCCTACTCTGTGCTCCAACCACGCCCCTTTTGCACTCAGTTCCCCAGTCTTTCTCTCAGTTGCTGCCAGACTGAGAGGGTTTTTCTCTGTGCTCCGAGGTAAGCGTTAGGCCTTTATTTATTTTTGATTAGCCCCTTCTTTATTTTTTCGGTTTGTAAGGTTTTTCCCCTTTTTTCCTTTGCTTCTTGTGTTCTGCTGCCTCCCTGCCTGTCTGCTTTAGTCGGGTTCGTGCCTGGGCATCCAGGTCGTCCCGACCGGCGCGTTCTGGCGCAGCAGCCGCCGGTTTCTGTCCCTGCGGGGCGGATCCGGCTAATTGGTGCCCGCAGGCGAAGTAGGGCTGAGGGTTACGCTTCCCGCCCGATCCGCTCGTGGAGGCGAAGGCAGAGCGGCAAAACTTCAGGAAAAGGCGGTCAGCGGGTGAGCTACCGCCTCGGAGCCCTTCCGACGACCATCCCGTCAGGTTTCTGCGGGCGGCGTCTTGGCCGGCTTCCCGATCGCCTCCGAAGCTCTGTGCCGGCGAGAAACGGTGGGCGGAGGGTGCGGCGTGGCGAAACATTGCTCGCCACCCTCCTGCGGCAAAGCAAGCGGCCAGAGTCCCCTTCCACGTGGCGGCCCAGGGAGTGGCGCCAAAGGGGTGAGACTGAGACCAGCGGAGAGCGCGTGGGATCGCTAATCTCCCCGCGCTTCTGCCGCGCAGCCGCCATCTTGGTTCTCGGGCGGCCGCTATTGTACCCGGCCACGTGGAGCGCCCAGGCCTGAATAAGGCTATTCGCCTCTAAGGGGGACCATTCTGTGGCGCCCAAAGGGGAGGCGTGCTCAATCTCTCCCTCAGGAAGGGGAGTTAGCAGACCCCACCAGCCTTTTACACCTGTTGGCTGGGGGGGGGCGATTTAACTGGCGAAGCCCTCTGCAAAGCCGGTTTTCCTCCCTGGCCCGGGCAAGTGCCCCGAAGATACTGGGTTCTTGGTGCCTCAGTTACTGGTGGGCTATTGAGTCATTTCCCTGAGTGGAAAATTCGCCACTGACCTGAATTAATAATTTAAAAAAAAAAAAAAAACCCATGCCCTCTTGTTACATAGGTGGGCGCCTGGCGTACATTATGGCGGACTCATCATTTTCTTCTGATGTGGAGCAGGAGGCCAGCCCAGTCAGAGCGAGCAAATCTCGTAAGAAGCAGCCGGCCAAACGGGCCACGGCGGGGGGCCACAAGTCCCGGTCTACCAAGTCTTCCTCTACGGCTGACAAGGACGAGCTCCGTCGTCATAAGACCTTGGAAAAACTTTGTGAAAAGGCCAGACAGGCTTCGGCTTCCTCGTCAGGCCGGGACACGGGGCTCGCTCAACAAGCATCAGGTGATCCTCCTGGTCCGGAGCGGAGGGCGGCTCGACCCATACCGTTGGCACTGCAGAAAGGCGTGTCCCAGTCTATGCCGGACGTCTCGATGGTAGGTCTGGATTCCTTTCCACCTCCACGACGCCAGCCGTCTGCCACTTTCACACCTACAGCGGCGGGGCTCCGCCCGGTGGATCATCCCCGCCTCCTTCCCAGTATGACTTCCAATCGATGCTGTCCACTGCTTTGGCATCTATTATGGCTGCTGGGGCTCAAACAGCGGCACTGACTTCATCTGCGGGAACTGCTTCAGGTGGGGTGGGGGCTGCGGGATCTCGCAGGACCCGCTCCCCCTCACGTCTGGAATCTGATTCGTCTGAGACTTCGGACCAGGAGGAGGAGGTGCCAGAGGACCTGGAGTTTTCAGAGGATGAAGGCCTGCCTCCTGACACTCCGGCTTTCACGGGTTTGTTCCGACCTGCATTGTTCAAGTTCCTGCTTCACAAGGCCCGTCAGACAACGAATCTGGGGTCGGTGGGGGCTCAACCCCCGGCGTCCCAAACCGAATCTGGGCCGCACGATGCCTTGTTCAAACAAGTCAAGCAGGAAAAGGACTTCATTCCATGCCCCCAACTGTTCACGGATGTGTTGCAGGCCCCTTGGAGCCAACCTGGGTCGTCTACTGCGCCCAGTAACCTCGACAAGAAATTGTTCTGTTCTGCACCTGAGTTGGATGCATTGTTGGACTTACCCGCTGTGGATGCTCCCGTGGCCAGCCTCACTTCTCAATCGATGGTGTCCTCTGATCCTCTTGAGGGCCTGAAATCTGAGGACAGACGCACCGAACTGGCCTTCCGGAGGTCACATCAAGCAGTGGCTTGGACGGTTAGAACAGCCATGGCCACGTCGTTCTTTAATCGAGCATCCCTGATATGGTTGAGACAGCTCCGAGAACGGCTTCCGCCAGAAGAAAGACGCATGCATCACGATATCAACAAAATCATTGCGGCCATGGAATACTCGGCAGATGCGTCGTTAAACTCAGTCAAGTTTGCATCCCGGGCGATGGCGGCTTCCATCACATCGCGTCGACTGTTCTGGCTACGCCCGTGGAAGGCGGACGTCAAAACCAAGTGGAAGCTGGCGGCGGCCCCGTACAAGGCCTCCAATCTGTTCGGTGCTGCTTTGGATCCGGTCCTGGTGGAGGACAAAGACAAGCGTAAAATTATGCCCTCTTCTTCTCGCAGGCAAGACAGGCGCTATACCCCGTACTCGCAGCGTCAGCCCTTTCGGACTTACTCGGGGCAGGGAGGCCCCTCCTCTTACAGACCACCCTTCCAGCAGTCAGATCGCTTCGCAGACAGGCAGCGCTTCAAAGACCGTGGCAGACCTCAACACGCTTCGAAGCGTCCATACCGTGGGGCCAACTCCAAGCCCTTTCGCAGAGGCAAATGACTCACTGACTTCCGGTCCCGTGGGCGGGCGACTTCAAGCTTTTCGTCGCCGGTGGGACCGCTCCACGTCAGACGAGTGGGTCCGCCGCACAATTTCCGAAGGCCTCTCGATAGAATTTTTGGATCGCCCGCCTCGACGTTTTCTATGCTGTCCTGTGCCCCTGTCCGTGGACCGTCGCAACCAGATGGCGGAGGAGATCTCACACCTCTTGGAGATCAGAGCGATAGAACCGGTGCCGGTGGATCAGCAAAGGACCGGGTTCTACTCGGTCCTGTTTTTGGTGCCGAAGTCTTCTGGGGGCGTCCGGGGGATTCTCAACCTCAAGGACTTGAACCGTACGGTGCGTTACCGTCGGTTCAAAATGCACTCCCTTCACTCAATACTGGCGTCGGTTCGACCGGGGGATCTGATGCAGTCGGTGGATCTGCGAGAGGCCTATCTGCATGTTCCGGTACTTCCTTCGCATCGGCAATTTCTGCGCTTCGAGTATGCGGGCAGTCATTACCAATATTGTGCGATGCCGTTCGGACTCTCTTCGGCTCCCCGTACTTTCACCAAGTTGGTGGCAGTGGTGGCGGCAACTCTCGGTGCCATTCCAGTCAGAGCGCTCTGTTACCTGGACGATGTACTGGTCCTTTCCTCATCCAGACAGAGAGCAGTGCGAGACATGGAGCGAGTGCTCTCAGCCTTCCGGGAACACGGTTTCACTATCAACCTGGACAAGAGCCACCTAGTGCCCGTAACCTCGATTTTACATCTCGGGACAATAATAGACTCTGGGAGAGGGCAGGTCTTCCTATCAGAAGACAGAGTGAGAAGCATCCTTTCACTCCTGGACCAAATCTTGACCCAGCGGTCAGTACCTCTGCTGTCGTTGTCCCGGTTGTTGGGGAAGATGGTGTCGTGCTTCCGCATTGTGCCGTGGGCGCGCCGACACTCTCGCCCGCTACAATGGCTCCTGCTCCCCTTTCAGCGGCAGGGCAGTTCCAATTCAGCGAGGAAGGTATTAGTCCCTCCACGAGTTCGCCTAGCACTTCGTTGGTGGAAGTCGAAGGCCATTCGGAGGGGATGCAGCTTTCTGGAACCGAACCGGATCGTGATCACCACCGATGCCAGTCTCCATGGCTGGGGAGCCCACCTGGGGGCTCAAGTGGCCCAGGGGCTGTGGACGCAGGCGGAACGCACTCACAGTATCAACTTGCTGGAGCTACGAGCGATCCGCCTCGCCCTCCTACACTTCAGGTCCATGATTCACGACCGTCACGTTCTAATACTCACGGACAACACGTCCGCCAAAGCGCACGTGAACCGCGAAGGAGGGACGAGGTCACGGGGCCTCATGCTCAAGTCGGAGCTCCTGTTCAACTGGGCGGAACGTCATCTGGCGTCGATTCGGGCGGACCACATCTCCGGGATAGCCAATACTCGAGCGGACTGGCTCAGCAGGGAGGTGATCGATCCGGCCGAGTGGCAACTTCTTCCCCGTCTGTTTCAAGAAGCCTCGCTTCGCTTCGGGCGACCGGTGGTGGACCTCTTTGCCAGCGCGGCCAATGCACAACTTCCAAGGTTCATCTCTCGGTTTCCGACACCGCTCGCGGAGGACACAGACGCACTCCGATGCAGTTGGCCGGCCGGCCTCCTATATGCCTTCCCGCCAGTGCCATTGATTCAGCGGGTGATCCGGAAGTTGTTGGTGGAGAAGGCGGAGGTGCTGCTGGTGGCGCCATACTGGCCACGCAGACCGTGGTTTGCAGACCTCGTGGAGCTTTCGATGGCAGCCCGTGGCGAATCCCTCCTCATCGGATTGTACTACGTCAGGGGGCCATTCGACACCCCGAGCCTCAGCGATTCCAGTTGGCTGTGTGGCATTTGAACGCGTTATCCTGAGGAAAGGCCGTCTGCCGGACGACGTGATTGGAACGATCCAGGCGGCCCGTAGACCTTCCACAACAAGAATTTATGAAGCCTCGTGGAGGGCCTTTTGCCGATGGTGCGCGGGGGCCCATGTGGACCCGACCTCCGCAACTATTCAGGATGTTTTAGGCTTTCTCCAAGCGGGGTTGGGCAAAGGCCTGGCTGCGGCGACCCTCAGACGCCAGGTGGCGGCTCTGGCCACGGTGCTTTCCTTTCCGCCGTACACGTCTCTGTCGCATCACCCGTGGGTGAGAGGGTTTCTACATGGAGCTACGAACCTGAGACCGCCTACTGTTCACCGTTGTCCTTCTTGGGATTTGGCGCTGGTTCTACAGGCCCTGACAGTTTCACCGTTTGAGCCGCTTGGTTCTATTTCTTTGAAGTTTTTGTCGTTCAAAGTTGCTTTCCTGATTGCTATTACTTCGGCTCGGCGCATATCTGAGCTCTCGGCCTTGTCTGTCCGGAAGGATTTGTGTATTTTCCACGCTAACACTGTTGTTCTTCGGCTTGATCCTGCCTTTATACCCAAGGTCAACTCCTGGTTTCACCGCTCGCAGGAACTGATTCTTCCAGACTTCTGTCCATCGCCCAGACATCACCGTGAGGTTCTTTGGCACACGCTAGATGTTCGCAGAGCTCTGAGACGCTACATCCGCAGGACTGAGTCATTTCGCAAGACGGAGGCGCTTTTTGTTTCGTTTCATCCAGCCTCTATGGGCCAGAAGGTGTCGTCGGCCACTATAGGTCGTTGGATTAAGGCCTGCATTTCCTCAGCTTACGAGAAGCAGGCACGCCCAGTGCCCGCGAGAGTGCAGTCTCATTTGACTCGGAGTGCAGCTACGTCGGCTGCCTGGGCTACCCAGGCTTCGGTGTTGGACATCTGCAGAGCTGCCACATGGACTTCCTTGTCGCCGTTCATTCGGCACTATCGCATTGACGCTTACGCTTCTGCGGAGGCGTCTTTTGGACGGAGAGTTTTGCAGACTGTAGTTTCTGGCTCCTCGGAGGGGAGCAGTGGGTTGCCCGGCCCTGGGAATTAGGCTTGGGTATGTCCCTATGCTGGAGTGTAGTAGCAGCGTTCTGGAAAATGGACGTTGTCTTACCTGAACGTCCTTTTTCGGAATGCTGCGTATACACTCCATTTCCCTCCCATTTGGTTTATGTTGTTTGTGAGTTGGTTTTCTACTTGGTTTAATAAAATGGTTTTCTGTTTCACATGTTGTGTCTTCGTTCAAGACTGGGGAACTGAGTGCAAAAGGGGCGTGGTTGGAGCACAGAGTAGGAAGTTATTTGAATAAAAGTTCTCTCAGTTGCTGGCAGAAATGAGGATTTAACTCTATGCTGGAGTGTATACGCAGCGTTCCGAAAAAGGACGTTCAGGTAAGACAACGTCCATTCTCTCCCTTCCATAACACATCACTATGATTCTTGATTCCAGAGATATTTTTTTTCTATTCTGAGGAAAGGAAAATCTCTCTTTCTTTCAAAGTATAGCCAGAGAATCAATTTTCTAGAGTATTCCATGAGGAGGTTCTTATTATATGCAAAGGATTGCATATCTGAAAATGAAAAAGGACATAGGGATACATGTAGCTTCCTCCTTGTGTCTGGAACATTCCTATTTCCTCTGTCCAACGTTTGAGAATTATTTTGGGGGAAAGTCTCACATAATAAGAGTTCTCCCACCCCCACCCCCAGTGATGAAATGAGTATTACATTCAATTCCTAGGTACATACTGAATACTGTCAGAAGTTTATTTATACTTTTGTGTTGGACTCTGGTAATATCTTGATACTGTTGGGTGGAAGGTGTGCAAACTTGAGTGTATATCTGCCAGCATTTAAGACGTATACTATTTCTTTCAATTATTGACAGTAGTGCTGGAACAAATACACGAACACATACTGTATAGTGAAATGGAAACATAAGCAAATCCAAATCACATATTTACAGGTGCCCTAAAATTTATTTTGAATGGAAAATCATAGTTACCATACTTCTTCCATTGGTCCTTGTGTAGTTCTTCAAATCAGTCTTCACACCTGTCAACTGCCTGGACATGTTATCTCAGCAACATAGCCACCTAGAGTCACAAAGTGAGATGGTATGTGTTTGTGGTATGTGTGTGTGTGTGTGTTATTATATGATACACATCTAATAAACACACACATACATACAGTGGGGCAAAAAAGTATTTAGTCAGCCACCAATTGTGCAAGTTCTCCCACTTAAAAAGATGAGAGAGGCCTGTAATTGACATCATAGGTAGACCTCAACTATGAGAGACAAAATGAGAAAACAAATCCACATTGTCAATCACATTGTCTGATTTGGAAAGAATTTATTTGCAAATTATGGTGGAAAATAAGTATTTGGTCAGTATCAAAAGTTCATCTCAATACTTTGTTATATATCCTTTGTTGGCAATGACAGAAGTCAAACATTTTCTGTAAGTCTTCACAAGGTTGGCACACACTGTTGCTGGTATGTTGGCCCATTCCTCCATGCAGATCTCCTCTAGAGCAGTGATGTTTTGGGGCTGTCGCTGGGCAACACGGACTTTCAACTCCCTCCAAAGGTTTTCTATGGCGTTGAGATCTGGAGACTGGCTAGGCCACTCCAGGACCTTGAAATGCTTCTTATGAAGCCACTCCTTCGTAGCCCGAGCGGTGTGTTTGGGATCATTATCATGCTGAAAGACCCAGCCACGTTTCATCTTCAATGCCCTTGCTGATGGAAGGTTTGCACTCAAAATCTCACAATACATGGCCCCATTCATTCTTTCCTGTACACGGATCAGTCGTCCTGGTCCCTTTGCAGTGAAACAGCCCCAAAGCATGATGTTGCCACCCCCATGCTTCACAGTAGGTATGGTGTTCTTTGGATGCAACTCAGTATTCTCTCTCCTCCAAACATGACGAGTTGTGTTTCTACCAAACAGTTCTACTTTGGTTTCATCTGACCATATGACATTCTCCCAGTCCTCTTCTGGATCATCCAAATGCTCTCTAGCAAACTTCAGACGGGCCCGGACATGTACTGGCTTAAGCAGGGGGACACGTCTGGCACTGCAGGATCTGAGTCCCTGCTGGCGTAGTGTGTTACTGATGGTAGACTTTATTATGTTGGTCCCAGCTCTCTGCAGGTCATTCACTAGATCCCCCCGTGTGGTTCTGGGATTTTTGCTCACCGTTCTTGTGATCATTTTGACCCCACGGGGTGAGATCTTGCGTGGAGCCCCAGATCGAGGGAGATTATCAGTGGTCTTGTATGTCTTCCATTTTCTAATTATTGCTCCCACAGTTGATTTCTTCACACCAAGCTGCTTGCCTATTGCAGATTCAGTCTTCCCAGCCTGCTGCAGGTCTACAATTTTGTTTCTGGTGTCCTTTGACAGCTCTTTGGTCTTCACCATAGTGGAGTTTGGAGTGTGACTGTTTGAGGTTGTGGACAGGTGTCTTTTATACTGATAACAAGTTCAAACAGGTGCCATTAATACAGGTAATGAATGGACGACAGAGGAGCCTCTTAAAGAAGAAGTTACAGGTCTGTGAGAGCCAGAAATCTTGCTTGTTTGTAGGTGACCAAATACTTATTTTCCACCATAATTTGCAAATAAATTCTTTCCAAATCAAACAATGTGATTGTCTGGATTTGTGTTCTCATTTTGTCTCTCATAGTTGAGGTCTACCTATGATAACAATTACAGGCCTCTCTCATCTTTTTAAGTGGGACAACTTGCACAATTGGTGACTGACTAAATACTTTTTTGCCCCACTGTATATAATACACTAGCTGAATACCCGTGCTCTGCTATGAAACTATGTGATCAGGCTTGATAAATCAACACTACAGCTTGAAAATTAATGAGTAGTTACAATCAGCCTCTCCTCTCCCCTTCTTTCCCTCAGGCTTGCCCTACAGAAGCCTCCCCTATCCTATCCCCTTCTCTCCCTCAACCTTGCCCCACAGAAGCCTCCCCTATCCTATCCCCTTCTCTCCCTCAGCCTTGCCCCACAGAAGCCTCTCCTATACCCTTCTCTCCCTCAGCCTTGCCCCACAGAAGCCTCCCCATCTTATCCCCTGCTTGCTGCTGTGAAAGTAAAACTGAAACTGCAACTCCTCTCCTCTACTTGTGTTTTGCATTTGGAACAGATTTCTTTTCAGGTAGGGGGGAGTAGAACTCCTTAGCATCAGAGGGCTGTATGGAAACTAAAACAGTATTTGCTGTGTGAGCAAGAAGGAGACAGGAAGGAGTCTGGCCATGGCTTAGCTCAACTGTTCTGTAGTAAAGCTGCTTGCTGCTGTGAAAGTAAAACTGAAACTTAAACTCTCCTCTGTTTGTGTTTTGCATTTCGAACAGATTTCTTTTCAGTTGGGGAGGGGGAGTAGAACTCCTTAGCATCAGAGTGTGTTAATCATAATATAGGAAATACTAATACTCTGATGGTTATTTCGAAAAATTCTTTCTTATTGAGCACCTAGAAGCCAAGAGGAACATACGTAGCAAATTTCAAGTTTGTAGGCTTTACGGTTCTGGAGATTTTGTGATGATGTATGAGTGGTATTTCACATTTATAGATATAGATATGGAATGAATAAACAAATAGACAAATATTTTCAAAGTAGTCTCTTGCTTCATTTTTAAGATGGGAAGAAAGGAACTAGAGTTTAGGTTTATCTGTTCCTACTACAATGCCTTAACCACTCAACCAAATAGGTTCTCCATTGATACAGAAAAATAATTTGCATTATGCAGACTGCATGCCTGAACAATGGATCTTGTTTGGAACATAATTGCATAGAAATATGAAAGGGTACTTCAACAAGGTGAAGAATATAGCTATTTGTAACTAACTTAAACAACTCTACGCTTGAGAAAGTAATAGAAGTGGATATAAAATATTGATGGTCATGTTTTAATAGAAGTCAAGACTTCAAACCTTTGCACAATTACTAAGAAGCCAATACCACTAATTCCAAAGGACTAAATTCCATAAACAGGGCACAACCAATATTGTCTCAGATCTCTGGTCAATGTATATTTGCTTCTTTTAAGCTTTAACTTTGCATTGCAGTTCATAAGTAAATAAATGGACTGCATTGATTAATACACAGAATTCTGCTAAAATTGATTTTGAAAACAAAATTGATAGAAATGCTCATATGGTTTTTACTATTTCAGATTTTCTCAGAATGTTCTAGAAGCCACAATTTTCTTGTAAGGAGTAATTTGTCTGTCACCTTTACAAATGTGTAATGACCCAGATTTTTTTCTCCAAAAGGGAAATGCTCTTGTCTAACTGAAAGCATTCAAATGTTTTTTCAGCAGTCTGTGTTTAGAAACTTCCCAGAGCTCAGAAATACTGTATGTAAACAAAAGAAGTGTTTTGTTGAATTAGCAAATAGCATTCTGGTGGCCTTTTCTATATGGTTTACTGTTTTAGAACTATGAGTAAGTCAAATAGAACGTAAAAAATCACCTATGGCTGATTCAGAGCTGGCTCACATATACATATTAATCCATGACTGAAGCTTAAAATAATGATTTGCATGTATGAGTTGTTAATCATAGATCAAATCTTTCTATACTGAAACCATTTTTCCCCCAGAGCTGTTTTTCAAGGTTTGCACACAGTAGATAACATTTTGTTACAGTATACATTTTGTTACAGTATATATGGATACACAGTGCATTTGTGTGTATGTATGTGTGTATACATTTTGTTACAGAATATAATCACACTAATGCATAACTTTAAGCTTTCACAGTTACATTAATCTTCCTCCATGTGTTGTGCATTTTAGTTTCCCAGTTCATCTTCATTGCTGTTTCCTGAACCTGTTTTAAAGGTTCCAAGTTGTTTTCAAAATACACCATTGCAGACATACTCAAGAAATGATCAGCCCAGTTAAAAATAATGCGGAACCATCAGTTTCTATGCTTTGAAATTATGCTTCATCTAAAATGGGATTTACACTTTTTCTAGATATATCACTTTGCTGCTCCATAATCAGCAAAGTAGTCCACTACTATTCTAAGATTTTTTAAAATAAGTTCTATTATCAAGTCAGGTATCTCTAATTAAATACCAATGCATTTGATGTTTGTTTCCTACCTGCAGAACATTGCAATCTGTAAAAATTGTTTTTCGATTAAGATCTTTTGGATTTTTTCTTTTTCTAGGTACCGTGTTTTCCTGAAAATAAGACCCTGTCTTATATTTTTTTGAACCCTGAAATAAGTGCTTGGCCTTATTGCCATGCACTCAAAAGCCTGATTGGGCTTATTATCAGGGGATGCCTTATTTTGGGGAAAACAGGATATTAGTTATACAGACCAATTTTCTTTTGCAAATATGGATTTTTCATTTCCTTTTAACTTCTTCCAAATCATTAATAAAAATATGAAAAAGTAGAATGTCCAGGAATAATCCTTGTGGCAACTCACTCAAAACTTTTCTAATGTTTGTTAAGAAACCAGTAATGAATACTATGTACAAACAGTTTTTAAACTAGTTATGTATTCACTTAATTGGCATGCACAACAACCCACCCTCACAAGCTTTCTTATCAGAAAATGATGGAATATTTTATCCAATGCTTTGCTGAAATTAGAATACCTACAGTACAGTATCCTTGCAGTTTTTTATATCAGTTACTGCAACAAAAAATGGAATATGGCTTGGCAGGCAAGATTTGTTCTTGATAAATGAGTACTGATTTCTGGTAGTCATATTTTTTTCACAGGGCTTACAGAGTAATCTTTTAATGATCGGAAGGTCACTGATTCCCCCTTT
Organism: Pantherophis guttatus; assembly: GCF_059756535.1. Lineage (NCBI taxonomy): Eukaryota > Metazoa > Chordata > Lepidosauria > Squamata > Colubridae > Pantherophis > Pantherophis guttatus. The sequence continues at coordinate 179,955,645 of NC_142064.1, forward strand.
TCTGTATCTTCATTCATTCCCCAGGACTTCTCACATAATATGTAAATTTTTTCTCAAAGCATCAGCAGGTACTTTCAGTACTGTAGCATGCCATTCATTTGAACTTAGAAATTCAAGGTAAGTAAATTCCCTGACAGAGATTTTTTAGGATTGAATTGTCAATTTAGCCTCATTTTGCGTTCTTTTGCAACATTCAGCTGGCCCTTCACTTATTAAAGACATATCTATAGAGAAATATGGTGATGCTCAGTGGCTAAGATGCTGAGCTTGTCGATCGAAAGGTCGGCAGTTCAGTGGTTCGAATCCCTAGTGCCAAGTAACGGGGTGAGCTCCCATTACTTGTCCCAGCTTCTGCCAACCTAGCAGTTTGAAAGTATGTTAAAAAAGAAATTCAAATAGAAAAATAGGGACCACCTTTGGTGGGAAGGTAACAGTATTCCGTGTGCCTTTGGCATTTAGTCATGCCGGCCACATGACCACGGAGACGTCTTTGGACAGTGCTGGCTCTTCAGCTTTGAAACAGAGATGAGCACCAACCCCTAGAGTCGGGAATGACTAGCACATATTTGCGAGGGGAACCTTTACCTTTTACTTTATAGAGAAATAGGGAGAGAAATATAATCGTGTGGCAGGATACTGAATGTGTTCATCCCTCCCATAAATGTTAAATCAAATGACTTAACAATGGACAAATAAGGCTTTTATTTATTTCAAACATGAAGCTCAGTGTGCATGTAATACCAAGTTAAAGAATTCAATGACTTTTCTACCTCGTTTGGGGGACTAAGTATTTTACCAGTTCTTCAGAGAATTCATAGCTGCTAACAAATACAAAAATATATCTACAGTATCTACTAGTGCTGGTGGGACTTTCTTTCTTGTATTCAAGAAAAGAAAAGAATCAGTTGTTAAGCATGTGTGAAGGTTAACTACCATGTAACAAATCTCCTTTATTGCAGCCAGTAACCTTCCTCTGGTATTACAGTAATCTGTGACTTTAGTAGTCCTGTTCAACCACGGGGGCTGAAGCATTTCATTTCTAACTGCTCCAGTGCCTGGACTGGAAGAGACCTAGAGATAAATACACAGTTCGTGTTCCAGGAATGAGGTATGAAGCCTCACAGATGAAGTGTCTGATACAAATAATCTGTGATGGTTTTATTTCACCTTTAGTGCTAACAATAAACCTAATCCTTTAGTACCTTCAGCGGGCATTTAAGTACAGCAGGAATGATAGTTCCACAGAAAAATGTCTAAAAGAGAGTTTTTCCCTTTGGGCGAACAGCAAGCAACCATGCAAAGTCATATAAGGTGTAGTGAAAAAATGGGATATCGGATGCGGGATATTAGAGGGATTTCCCCCTAATTTTTTCACTGAATGAGGGTAGGCAAGGATATTTTATTTAAGATTATATTATTTTAATAGTATAATGCTATTATTGTGTTTTCTACACAATATTGTGCAGGACAAAGCCAAGTTCGGAAGTTGGTAGCAATGAAGATGATTGTAACTCATTTTTCTTTCTGAAGGATTGGGGAATAAAAATAGCATTGAGACCCCCCTCCAGCCACATAGAATGAATTTAAACTTATGGCCATATAAACATACTGACCTCTAACTGAGTTTAGGACTACAGTTAGTTACAGTTAACTATTTATTGGTATATGTTACTCTAGAACAAGCTATAAAACTATATGTATATGCTATAAAACTAGAACAAGCTATAAAACTTAATGTAAATGAAGGTTTTGTGTAAGCATGTAAGCTGTTTGCTTTTGCTTTTATAATGAAGACTGCACAGACCAAGAATACCTGATCTTTGTGTGATATTCAGATTATGTTACTTTATAATTAAGTTCAAAGTAATGATACCATTAAACAGAATTCATTATGGAGTTACAAATCGGAGTTGCAAATTACCATAATCCTGTACTTGAACATCACAGGAAATTGTTTCTTCTTGGTTTGTTAACTGGATGTTATGAAAGTAGAAACAGAAAGATATCAAAAAGAAATTGATTTTCGATAAGCTAACATTTTTAGCCTTGGATGTCTGAATTCAGAAAGTGTTTGTTATGATATATGAATCCAGAGAATTATGACCTGCAGTCACAAATACTGTCTCCAAGCATAATAAAATCTATGCTACCTTTAATTCCTTTATGTCATGGGTGTAAAATTCAATCGCATCACATGAGTTATTGCAATTTTTTTTTCGTTTGTGGAGCCAGGATGAGCGTGGCCTGCCCGTGATGCATCTGGCCCACAGGCCACCAGTTTGACAGGCGTGCTTTATGTTCTTACTTTTTTAATGCCAAGATTAGATTTTAGTGTGTGAAAAATACTCCTAATTTGAAAATGTAAATTATATAACATTAAAGAGTTTTTGATCTATTCTCAAAAAAAAATTATGGTATATCAATAGCAATATATATATATCGCTTCATAGTGCTTCACAGCCTTCTCGAAGTGGTTTACAGAGTTAGTATATTGCCCCCACAATCCATGTAGGTCCTCATTTTACCAATCTCGGAAAAATGAAAGACTGAGTCAACCTTGAGTTGGAGAGAATCAAATTGCTGGCAGTCGGCAGAATTAGCCTGCAATACTGCATTCTAATCACTGTGCCACCACGGCTGTGATAACACAGATGAGCATGACATTAGGACACTAACCCTATATCCTTCTCACTTACTTAGCGTTAAAGAAATATTTGCAATTCATCTAAAAGGAACAATCCATTTCATCATATCTAGCACAAATTATATCGATAGAAATCAAGGATTATACACCTTTGTATTTACAAAACTATTTACGAAGGAATACTATGTGTTCTAATTTGAATTGAAAATACTTTTAAAAACTTTTTTGTATTAATAGCATTCTAAGCTTTAATCAATATGATCAGTACTCTGTTAAAATTATAACTAAATAATTGGAGGAACTTTTTCATTAATGACTACAGAGGTTTATTTTAGAGAAGCAAGTTTTATTCTAATTGATACAATAACACGCTGTTGAATGGAATATGGCAAAGAGAGTTGCTATTTGTGATATTCAAAGTTTTGTTTTGAATAATACACAGATGTAATTATTTAAATATATGTTATGGAATTTGAAAACATTAATAATTTATACCCATATTAAACTCTCAGTAACACTAATATTTAACAAATGAAAATGCAAATATATCTTTTGTCTATCCAATTTATTATTTGACACAAGTTTTATGCAAAGAGGATCTTACTTACTAATGGTAATTTCCAGCAGGTTAATATATGCAATGTCTCTAACTGTTGAGATCTATTTATACTGTGGGATAAAATCTGTTGAACCCTTTGGTTGTAGCCTGTGTTACAATGTTTATGGCTGAGGAGGCATGATTTTTTAAATCTTATGTATCGAATTTATATAGCTGTCCATCTTGCCAAAAGTGGCTTAACCATGCTGAACTTGAGGACAGTTATATTTATTAATAGATGTTTCTTTATAATATAGATTTATATGGCATATACTGTGGGTGATTAATAATAAATATAGTAATATATTGATTAAAACTAATTAAAACAAACATGCTGCATGGTATAAAACCCAACAGATACCAATTACCACCAAAAAATAAGGTTGCCTATTATTTAGGCTCAATGCTTGGGGGTAGTTCCAGATTTTTACCACCTTACAAAAAGCCTGCAAATTGGTAAAATCTGAACCTCATGAAGCATGATTTCCATGGGGGATGCACTGCAATGGAAAATGTGTCTACTACTTGATTTTAAATTTTAAATGTTCTCAAATGAAATGTAACCTACAATGGTTACTGCAGCACTGAATTTACTGTTACAAATAATTCTATAGTTTCTCAAATTAAAAACCTTTGCCCCAGTACTTTTAATATATTCATACAATATGCTGAACCCTATTAGTTGGGGTATTGTGATCAGTGCTAATTGTTTTGCATGTTTTGGCTTTGTGTATTGTGTAAATCTAGCCACTGCCAACATTACTAAATCAAACATAGGGACAGGATTATTTCAATGTGCAGTGTATTTTGAACATTAGCAACTGAGTACAAGAAAAAAAAAAATCAAAGCATTGTATTCCACTTTGCCTAAGCAGAATTTCAAGCCAAACCATGAAGAAACTACACTCACTTTTTTGTGTTGTGCAAAAGATAGTTCATAAAACCATCCAGGAAAGATAACCCTTAATACTGCTGTGAAGCAAGTGCTTGTGATTTCTTAATATGTCATGTTGAGATATAAAGATTTATGTAGACATCTAAAATTAGCATATTCAAAAACTACAAAAAAACTACTTGTAAGGAGTGGTCATAATGCACAAAGTAATATATACCTCATCATACAGAAACTTGCAGAAGGTTTTGAAAACTTTGGATACACTAGATTAGCCATTGATAAATACTACTTCAGCCTATAGTTAGCTCATGCTCCCAAAATTCATCTTGCAAAATCAGAAAAGGAAAAATAAAAAAAAATCCAAAAGTAATCTGGTCTTGAAATAATTGTTATTTACAATTTTTTGGATGAATGGACATATCTCTCATTCTTTTCTGAGCAAAAACCAGCCAAATGTGCCTTGGAAGCCTCTTAAAATTGAGCACTAAGCCCTACTTTGGGCCACCAAATAAGAGACAAACCCCCTCCCAAGGACCACCAGCAGGGCCTCTTCAGCTGATCTTAATGCACAAGTCTTATAATGATCTTTTAAGAACTTGAGTAATAAGCTCTTTATGGTTTAGAAACTACAGTAATATACTGTAATTATATTTGCAGTAGCTCACAAGCAGTCAGAGCAGTGCTTTAGGGATTACATGGCATTAAATGGTCCTATTTAAGTATTCCACATTGCATTCTGCTTCTTGATATCTTCAAAGATATGGAGAATGGACTGAAGTAACCCATCAGAGTGATTATTTGTGTATAGATTATTGAGACTACGCTTTGATCCATGTATGGTCATAATGGAGCAATCCATCTTTTTAAAATTAACGTTCCTATATAACTTGAGGTAGCAAAACTTCTAAGCCAAAAGATTGCCCATCTCTATCCCCTTTATCATAGGGGAGTGGGCAGAATAATTTGATTTAGCGATCAGATAATAGTAGCAGAAGAAAAGCAAGCTAGCTATTGATGCTTCATCTGATTTCCAGGATTTACTGAGATATAATTTTGTAGTGGGCCTCAGCTTTAAAAAACAGAACAGTCCAAGCCAAAGCATATTTGTTGACTTATCTGCCCTTGTGGTTTAGAAACAAATCGTGCAAATGAATTTGCACCACACACTAAACTACAGTTGCAATCAGTAAGCAACAATAAGAAAATGTTACTTTATTCATTTACACATACAGGTGGTTCTTGGTTAATTATAGCAATTGGGACTGGAATTGCTGTTGCTGAGTGATGTGGTGTGATATCACATTCTCTATGTAGCAACAGCAGTTCTGGCAATCCTCGTTGCTGTCATTAAGCGAGGATTGTGCGGGTTATTAACCAAGAACTTCATGTGCCCATAGTTTCTGACTTCTTGCCAGCTTCCCTATTGACTTTGCTTGTGGGAGGCCAGGGAATGTTGAAAATCATGATCACATGATCGAGAGGCTGCCGTAATGGTTTGAACTTTGAGGGCTGGTCAGAAGTGATTACATTTGTCTTTAAAATAGACTATAAATCATATTCTCTCATGACAAGTTTCTCAGGTTAGACTTTGTTCCAAGCTATAGTTAGGCAAATCAGATGAAGAAAAGAGATGGGAGTTTCAACAAGTTCCCTGTTGCACATATCTCTAATATAAGATCTGAATTTCACCAAAGGGAAAGTATTGTATGTACATGTCTATATCATAAACATACCCACATAAATTAAGAATTATATGCTGTGTAGAAACAGAATATAAGGTTCATTCAATAGTTAATTAAAATAATTTGGTTGCAATGTGTACCTATTGCAGCTCTTGCTTGTCTGCATAATAAGCCTCATCTTAAAGCTATATTTTAAACTATCTTGCATCATTTTGTAGAAATACTTGTTAAAAGTATAGAATGAACTACATTCCCTTATTTAAGATTTTATATATATATATTTACTCTTAGATTGTTTTATTTCAGTCTTTGCTGAAATAGCATTTCAAAGAAGTTGGCTTTGACTGTTTTTCACATGATTCGCTTTTTTGTTGCTTCATAGCTTCTAACTAACTGTAACAACTAATGACAACATAGCATTCTTCTTTATATTTGGAGGGAATATTCTAAAGAAGACATTTAATAATGAAGAGATCCTTACCTGCCCCAAAGTACAGTCTTGTCTACATCTGTGATAAAACCTTACGTACCTTGTAACTCCCCTCCCTTGTAAACTATAGTTGCAGCCATCAGATGTTCAATCATTTTGGCTTTGTACATTAAACTAGCATCAACATATTCTGCCAGTTAGCTTTGAGCCAGTCATTCTCTCTTAGCCCCAGGAAATAAGCTCTAGGGCTTATTTTTGGGGAAACACAATTTCAGGGTGATCAGCCCAGCTGGGCTCCCAGTTCCCCATTGCGCTCACAAGAGGCAGCAAGCATGTGGGGACTGACAGTATCAGTTGCAGCCTGCCGGTCCCTTGGTCGGCACACTCTGGGACTGTGGAACCCCCGCAGCACATGTGAGTTAAGTTTATAACAGGCGCGCACTTAAAAAAATCAGGCTAGGTCTTATTTTAGGGGTAGGCCTTATTTTTTGGGAAACACTGTATTAAATTATGAAGTATGGATGGAAACATGACTATAATTTTCAGAGAATTCACAGTTTAATTTAGCACCTGGGTATTGGAAACAGCAGTAAATCAATGGTATCAGTTCTTAGATGATCAAAAGCATTTGTGCTAACTGTTGTTGTTAGTTGCAAAGTCGTGTCCAACCCATTGCGACCGCATGGACAATGTTTCTCCAGGCCTTCCTGTCCTCTATCATCCTCTGGAGTCCATTTAAGTTCATGCCTACTGCTTCAGTGACTCCATCCAGCCACCTCATTCTCTGTCGTCCCCTTCTTCTTTTGTCCTCAATCTTTCCCAGCATTAAGTTCTTCTCCAGTGAGTCCTTCCTTCTCATTAGGTGGCCAAAATATTTGAGTTTCATCTTCAGGATCTGGCCTTCTAAAGTGCAGTCAGGGTTAATCTCCTCTAGGGCTGACTTGTTTGTTTGCCTTGCAGTCCAAGGGACTCGCAGGAGTCTTCTCCAGCACCATAATTAAAAGGCCTCAATTCTTTGGTGCTCAGCCTTTCTTATGGTCCAACTTTCACAGCCATACATTGCAACTGGGAAAACCATAGCCTTGACTATATGCACTTTTGTTGGCAGGGTGATGTCTCTGCTTTTTAGTATGCTGTCTAGATTTGCCATAGCTTTCCTCCCCAGGAGTAAGCGTCTTTTAATTTCTTGGCTGCAGTCAACTTGGAGCCCAGGAAAATAAAATCTGTCACTGCCTCCATTTCTTCCCCATCTATTTGCCAGGATGTGCTAACATACACTCCACTATTTGCATCTTATATTACTCCTGGATCTTTCAACATTTTTTTTTAGAATCAATAACTGTGTGCCACTTTGGTAATTCCATCCTCTGTTCTTTGAGAAGTTACTAAGATTGTCCCCTGATCAGGATCTCTGTGAACATATATTTTGTTGGTGTTATCTTTTTTAATCACACAATACTGTTTTACAGTATTGTTTTATCTTAGGATAAAAATTGGAGGCAAATGATGCATTGTCTGTTTGCCTATGAAAAAGCTAGATATGTTGAATAGATCAAGCTTTATATTCTCCTGGGATTTTATTGTCACTTTTTCTAGATATGAATGTTGATGATTCCAAAGGCCATAATACTCTCTGGAAAAGATCTAGAAGAAGGTTACTAGGAGTTAATGCTATACTTCCTTGCATCTCATGATATGTTTAATACATGATTTTTAGCCTGGGGAAAAATATGCAAGATTTGGTTGTGTTTTATAAATAGAACTTGAATTAACAGGCAATTGGAATAGATGACATATTTTCTAATTTTCTGATTCTGTTACTTAAACCAAATAGCAATATGGTGGTATAGCTGTAGACACTACAGCTGTAGTGTAATAGCAATATGGTGGTATAGCTGTACACTACAGCTGTACACTACAGTATGCAGGATTTTTTTTTTTAAGTAACAGTGGTTGATCAATCCAAAGTTGAACAAGCCACATCTGGGCTGAGAATATTCTCATCACTGTAATTGCATATCCCTGGTAAGAGTTCCTATGTGGTACAAATGTTTAAAATCATATTTTTGTTCAAATCACAATTTACAAAATATGCACTTGTTTCATATTTATTTTGGCTAGACTGTATTTATATTTATATTCAGCTGAACAAAATCTCATTTGCAAGGATTATGTGTACATTTTAAATTTTAAATATATGCACATAAAATAGATTGTGTGTTTTTGTCATAGTAAAAACTGCTGTAGTTTTGCTTCTGAAAATCACATTTATCAAAAATATGAGTCTTTTTTAACTGTTTGTTTAAAATCATGATTATATGGCTTATAAATAAGTTAATATTTCATTTATTAAATTATTCATGGTATGCAGTGTAAAGTATATGTCACACAGGCATATATATAATTCATTATATAAATTTTACATGGAAGAAAACAATGCAAGTGAAGTGCACATGGAAGTGACAGTGCAATAATTATCATGTCTGTGCTTCATATTGGGAAAAGTGCAATAAAAATACCCCAAGAAAAATTATACTGTTTGATTTGTGATGTATTGTGGAGGAGAAGGGGGAAGAGGGAGATAAAGGAAAAGAAATTGGTGCTGACTAAATTGATCAGTGACTTGATGGGAAGGACTGAAATGGTTAAATGAAACATGATTCTGAGTATTTTTTAACTGAGAAAGCAGTGAGTCATTGAAAGGTGCTGCAGAAATGCAGTCTGTCTTGGTGGTATGGTTAAGAGTTGTTTGATGCAAGTCATTTCATCATAGGTAAACAGAATCTAAAGAAAGTGTTGCAGTTTTTATTATATGTAAATGAGAGATAAAGCTTAGTTTTAAAATCTTGATTAACAACAATGATCTTAATTAAGATTTTTTTTAAAAAATCCTCAACTGTTAGATGTCTCACAGAAAAAATGCAAAAATCCACAGATACAATATAACAATCAAGATAAATCAAAGGCTTAATTATATTGTAAAGAAAGACATAACCATATAAATAAATATAACGGCAAAATCTCATAAAGTAACTTAAAATCATGTTATTGATATCCTTCCTGGAAAAGAAGAATATTTTAAAAAACTAAACAGATACTTTTTGCCAAATTTTGGTATTTTATTAGGATCACAACCTGTTCCCATGAATTATTTGCTGAGCAATAAACTCCCTTTTTATGTCCCTGAAAACCCTTAATTTGGAGTAGAGTTGGGGCGATGGAGCTGAGCATTTACTGGCTGGATGCCTTTCCTGACACCATGCAGAGTTTGCAGCAGATCCTTTTTCTTTGGTCCCTAGGATAGAAACATCTCCCACTATCTAGGATTGAACGTTCAACCTTTTGTGTAGGAGGCAAAAGTCTTCACCATTAGGCCACCACACCATTCAAACAGTAACTCAATAATATAAATATAAAGTATATATTTTAAGAATATATACTTTATATTTGTACTATTGTACTATTTGTACTATTTTTGATTTTAAAAAACCATAGAGACCACCTATAGTCTTGGGAAATATGAAAGTAAGACTGTGTCCCCATGGGCCACTCATTTAGGAACTGTTGCATCAATATTTTTCTCATAAGTCGTCTGTTGATTTGAATTTATCTCTATGGTGGTAAATCATAATGAAAAAAGAACAGATGAGTTTTAATAAGGAGAACAGAGGAGAAAATGATATTGAAGAGGAAGGAGGATAAAGTGTAGTTGGCTTGGAGATCAAGTCTAACATCTGCATAGCTTAGGTGAGAGGAAGGTTGATATGCTCTGTAAACAGACCATGCCACAATGCAAACCGGTAGTAAAGGTAAGTAGAGCCCACCCTTGGTGTGCATCATATGTGGAGTTTCAATTATAGCTGCCATTATGACATTCTTTTAGCTCATCCTCTCCCATGGTCACCCCAGATTACTACAGCCAATTGGTCTTGAGTCAAAAGTCAAAGCCTTTTCTTTTCCACCCAGAACGCCATAGTCTTCAGGTATTCAGGCACTTGATGGCATCACATAGACAATAAACGGCAAAGTTATACACCTGAATATCATTACCATTTTGGTCATACCCAACCTAGTACAAATAATTGAACTCTAGTGGCTTCAAAATAGGTAGTGGGGAAAGAGTTGAGTCCCAAGGTCTATTGGAAATTGAAAATTGGATTTTTGCTTCCTAACAACATTGTCTGGAACTGGCTATGGAGGAAAGAGAAGAATTACTGTAAAATCATGTTTGGCACTCCCAAATCCATGAGCCTATCCAGAAGACTACAATGGTTGATAATGAAGACCGCTAAAGATCCAAGAAAATCATAATGGATACAATACCCCCAACCTGTTCCTTCCATTGACAAGAGTGATCGGTACCATCCCAATGCTATAGTCAAGTCTATATCTATCTGTAATCTATTTACTCCGGGGCTCTTTGAAGCTGCAGGTCTATTGTCATCTCTACAGCCTTCCCTAAAAACAGGACGAGTGGAAACCAAACACAAGCTATTATCTAGAAATAAATAAGATTCCATCTTCTGTAAAAGGAGGAAATTCATAGATTTTTAAAAAATGAAAAATAAGCTTTGATGTGTACAGTGGCAACTCGAGAGCAGATCAAGAATGCTTTGCGAGTTGACATACAGACTCACTACATGTTTGTTTTTTAATGATGAGCCGGGGAACACTGCAATTAATTTTGTTTGTTATTTCTTGTAACCTGGGTTTCATGTGAAGCATAATACATTTTCTATTTCAGGTATACTAAACCACTTACCTTTGCTGATTGCATATGTGATGAATTGCCATTAGGATGGGAAGAGGCCTATGATCCTCAGGTTGGAAACTATTACATTGACCATAACACCAGTAAGTGTAACATGATTTTATATTTAATGCATAAGTGGCTTTGATATATAGCACTCATTAGTGCTGAGCATTCATTGAAAATTATAAAGAATAGATGTTTCAGAACATGAAGGGGATAAATATTTTTTTCAAAGTTCTTCACTTTAAAAGTGATGTAATCTGTAATCTGATAGAAATTAGTTTTTCTTTGTTGTTGTTATTTATCCTTTGAAATGTGGGTTTTTTCTATAGTTGTCTTTACTGTTTTTAAAAAGTCTGATAAAATGTAGCTTCTTTATTGGAAGCTACATTTGCATTGTGCAAAAGTCAAAATAATTATGGAATGATATTAAAGATTTACTTAGATGGAGTATTTTATTTAAATGTTAACTGGTTTAATTTTAAAATATTTTATGACATGTGGTGTGATCTGCCTTAGAGTAGCTTTGGTTTTTAAATACTGATTTTTACACACACACACACACACACACACACACACACACACACACGAGTAATCCAGCATGCAATTCTTTTCCAGTGGGGAAAAAAGATATGCAGAGCACAGGAAAAAAAAAGAAGTAATGAGGCAAAGAAATTAAATTCATGGAATAAGAAAAAGAAAAGAAAACTTAATTCAATTTAGGTTAACACCATTCACTGTCATTCATATCCTTCTGTGCTTGTAAACCATCCTAGCTTTCATTATAATCATATATATCACATCACTCATTGTTTCTGGTTCTTTAAACGTCTAACCTCTTAAGGGTTTTAGTAGCTGCATCCTTAGTCTTTTCCTTCGTCCCAACCTATTTATTTTTCCTTCATAAATTTTTTGGGATTGGATCCTCATATGACCAAAACTCCTAAATGTACTTCTTTTGTACACGTACTAATTCAGGAGTCAGAATTCAGGCCTGGATCTGGGACAGAAACAGCATTGGTTGCACTTTTGGATGATCTCTGGCGGGAGCAGGATGGGGGTAGTGCATCCATCCTTGCTCTATTTGACCTCTCAGCAGTTTTCAATACTATTGACCATGATATTCTCCTGGAGAAGCTTCGGGTGATGGGAGTGTGAAGCCTTGTGCTATTCTGGTTCACTTCCTTCCTCTGCGGCTGCTCTCAGTGCTGATAGGAGGGGAGAGATCCAGCCCTCGCCCACTGCTATGCAGTTTGCCACAGGGTTCGGTATTCTCTCCACTCCTGTTCAACATTTATATGAAGCCGCTGGGTGAGATCATCCATCACCATGGACTGAGGTATCACCAATATGCTGATGATACTCAGCTGTATGTTTCAGCCATGGTGAGTTAAGTGATGCCATGTCCTCCCTCTCGCAGGGCCTGGAGGCTGTTAGGGATTGGATGGGGAGCAATGGGTTGAAATTAAACCCTGGCAAGACCGAGTGGCTCTGGGTTTGGGGTTCGTTGGCTCAGGGAGAATTGCCATCTTTGGTCTTGGATGAGCTAGCACTACCCCAAACAGACCCTGTGCATAATCTGGGGTTTCTCCTGCACTCACAACTCCTGCTCGAAGAGCAGGTGATGGTCATGGCCAGGAGGGCCTTTGCACAACTGCGAGTTGTGCACCAGTTACGCCCTTCCTGGACCGGCAATCCCTACTCACAGTCACTCATGCCTTAGTCGGCTGTCGCTGGGGCAGGAGGTGGTGAACAGGAGTGATATTATTACATTAATTTATTTGATTTTTTTATGAGTTTTACTGTTTTTTAAATGTGATTTTTTATATTCTGTAAGCCTCCTTGAGTCGCCATGGGTGAATAGGCGACAATATATATAAATAAATAAATAAATAAATAAATAAATAAATAAATAAATAAATAAATAAAAAAATTTGTTTTAATTCAATTCTCATTCATTTATTTATTCATTCATTCATTCATCCATCCATCTATCCATCCAATTCGTTATATTTTGGAAAGGATTCCAGCATTTATATAGATATAATATCCAAGAAAAACTATTTATTATGTAAATTTTTGCTACTTGCATTATGTATATGTTTGTTAAAGCTGAGGCAGATTGTTTAAGATTTTTTTTTGTTTATTTATATCCTGCCATTATTATTTTTCCAAATAACTCAAGACGGCAAGCACATATTAGGAAGCCACTAATAGTTTTCAGTGAAAATAAAAATTAATGCTGCCTTTTTTTCCTAATACAGGTTAGTGTTAAAATATATTGTTTTACCGATAATACATAAATGTTAGATAAAAAATGTTACAAGGGAAGTTTTATCATTAGCAACTGTCCTGAAATGAACTGATATAACCTATTACAAATGCGAAATGTAAGTCCTAGAATGCTTTATGGGTATAAATCTCATTACTTCTAATAGTTTTAATTATTCTAGTGGTTTTTAACTCCTATTTTTAAAATAAAACTAAGAATCTAGAATAATTATATTCTGACTAAACTATTAATGAATATTCTTATTAAGCACTTTTTAAAAAAACTTCATTATTTTTCCGCTCTTATCGCATCTGCAGATAACCGCCCAGCTGCCCTGTTTAGGGTGACCCACTCCCTTCTCCATCTGGGAGTGGGGGAGGATCCCTTGCAGGGTCGGGCTGAGGATTTTGTGCAGTATCTGCATGATAAAATCACTCAGATTCGGGAAGGCTTGGTCTCTGACTGGGTAGGTACAGGTGGGATGATGGAGGCAGGTCTTGAGAATGCCATTTGGGAGAAGTTCGACCCTGTGGCTCCCGAGGACGTGGACAGGATTCTGGGATGGCTGAATGCGACCACATGTTTATTGGACCCGTGTCCCTCCTGGTTGGTGCTGGCCTCCCGGGAGGTTACGCGAGGCTGGCTCCAGGGGATTATTAACGCTTCTCTGAGTGAGGGTGTCTTGCCTTCCGCCTTGAAAGAGGTGGTGGTGAGGCCCCTCCTCAAGAAACCCTCTCTGGATCTGGCTGTTTTGGCTAACTACCATCCAGTCTCCAACCTTCGCTTTGTGGCGAAGGTTGTTGAGAGTGTGGTGGCGCAACAGCTTCCGCAGTACCTGGATGAAGCTGTCTATCTAGATCTGCTCCAGTCCAGCTTCAGGCCTGGGCACAGCACAGAAACGGCATTGGTCGCATTGGTGGATGATCTCTGGAGGGCTCAGGATAGGGGTTGTTCCTCTATCCTAGTCCTGTTAGATCTCTCAGCGGCTTTTGATACCATCGACCATGGTATCATGCTGCGCCGGTCGGAGGGGTTGGGGGGTGGGGTCACCATTTTACGATGGTTCTCCTATCTCTCCTATCTCTCTGACTGGTCACAGTCGGTGTTGGCAGGAGGGCAGAGGTCGACCCCGAGGCGCCTTGTTTGTGGGGTGCCACAGGGGTCGGTCCTCTCACCCCTCCTGTTCAACATTTATGTGAAGCTGCTGGGTGAGATCATCCGTGGTTTTGGGGTGTAGTTCCATCAGTATGCTGATGACACTCAGCTGTACATCTCCACCCCAGGCTATCCCAATGATGCCCTTGAAATGATGTCCCGGTGCCTGGAGGCCGTGCGGGTCTGGATGGGGAGAAACAGGCTTCGACTCAGCCCTTCCAAGACCAAGTGGCTGTGGCTTCCAGCATCCTGATATAGTCAGCTGGTGCTATCGCTGGTTATAGGGGGCGAGTTACTGGCCCCCATGGAGAGGGCTCACAACTTAGGTGTCCTCCTGGACGCATGGCTATCTTTAGAAGAGCATACGATGGCCGTGGCCAGGGGGGCTTTTTACCAGGTTCGCCTGATTCGCCAGTTGCGTCCCCTTCTGGATCGAGACTCCTTACGCATGGTCACTCAGGCACTCGTCACTTCTCGCCTGGACTACTGTAATGCTCTCTACATGGGGCTCCCCTTGAGGAGCACCTGGAGGCTCCAACTGGTGCAGAATGCAGCTGCGCGGGGGATTATGGAAGCTATGGGGCGCTCCCATGTGACACCCCTCCTACGCGAGCTGCATTGGGTCCTGGTGGGATTCCAGGTGCGCTTCAAGGTGTTGGTTACCACCTTTAAAGCGCTCCATGGCTTAGGGCCTGGGTACTTACGGGACCGCCTTCTGCCACCGATAGCCTCCCATCGGCCAGTACGCTCCCACAGAGAGGGACTCCTCAGGGTGCCGTCGGCCAGACAATGTCAGCTGGTGACCCCCAGGGGGAGGGCCTTCTCTGTGGCAACACCTGTCCTTTGGAACGACCTGCCCCCGGAGATACGTAGGATCCCAGATCTCCGTGCTTTTCGCCGTGCCCTTAAAACTTTTTTATTTCATCAAGCTGGGCTGGCTTGACCCCCTCTTAGATATTTTTAATTGTTAATTGGTTTTAGTTGGGGTATTTTAAATTTTATTGGGCTAATACTTGTTTAATTCTTTTAAAAATTTTAAATTTTGTATGTGATGTTTTTATTTTTGGCTGTTCACTGCCCTGAGTCCAGTAGGAGAAGAGCGGTATAAAAATCTAATAAAATAAAATAATAAAATAAATAATTATAAGGATATGGGAAGAAGCAAAAGTTATTTTTAAACAGTTTTTATTAGTTTATAATATATCATACAAAGAAAATATAAAAGTAAAAAATAGGGAAGGGGAAAGGGAATAGAAGAGTGAGAGAAAGAAAATGGGAGAAGAAAGAAAATGCATTGACTTCAGAATCCCTTTGGTGCAATAGAATAAGGTATTAACATCAAACTCCTAAGAAGAAGCAAAAATTATTATCTCTTGGCATTTTCCTTAATACATGAAATTGGACTTGTTTGTAAGAATCGAATCTGTCTCAGCACTCTTTGAAATATATATTTGTACATTTAATGAAAACATTTTTTTTATATCTTGTGTCTATCCTGATTCAGCTAGGTATGGAATGTTTTTTTTTGCAGAATCTAGTGGAGCAAAAATGAATGCTTATACAGTACAGGTAGTCCTCACTTATTGACAATAATTAACACTGGGAACTCTGTCACTGCATAATGGGGTTATGAGGCATAGAACTATGTGACTGTACTGACTTACAAAGGCAATTTCAGAGGTCCTAGTTGCTGTCATTAGATGAATTTTGCGCAGTTGCAGCGTCCTGCAGTAACATGATTGGCATTCGGGACTTCCTACTAGCATCCCCACTGACTTTGTTTGTCATAAACAGGCAAGGAAAGTCACAAATAGCAGTCACATGAGAATGGGAAACTGATATTGTCATTGCAAGCCCGTTGCCTAGCACCCAAATTTTGATTATGTGACTGTAGAGGAACTTTGACAGCCACAACTATAAGGACCTATAAACTAAACAAGTACTGTAATCTTAGATTTAATGATAATTTAGTAATAGCATACAATCCCGCACTAACTAACACTAACACTAGTTATGTATAAACATTTAACCAATTTCAATGTGGTAGAATATGTATTCTTTGAAAACTACCACAACTGATTGAGGAGCTGGAATTATCACTAGATGGAACGAATTAATTTTCTGTATCTCTGTATGATTCATAGTTTTTCAGTCAGTTAATCCCACTTCTGAAGGCTAAAACATGACCTATCTGAAAAGAGCTAATTCAGCCTTTAGCAAACTGGCACCATCTAGAGATGTTGGTGCTACACTTTCAGAATTCACAGAGAAGCTATCAGTAATTTTTGAGCAATAATAGAGCATTATTTATTTTAATAAAACTGAAAGGCAGTGAATTAGAATTAACCATAAGTAAAAGCTCAAGCTTCATGTAGAAATGATGGGAAAGGCAGTACATTATAGAATGCTGAATCTTCGCATCATTTACAGAGCTTGACATAGGCTCTTCTTCCTTATAGTCACCATATCAGCAACCTCCAAGCATTTGAAAAAGTAAATGCTCTGGCCTGGGACTATGATAGACGCCTTTTTTCATTACAGAGCATTTAGTCCGAAAGAAGATCCTCTTGTTTGTTTGAATCATTTAATGGTTTCTTTGTGCAAGAATTTTCTGTTAAATATTAAGGAACTCCTAAATTATGCAGATTAGATTACTTTGTTATCCTAGAGCCCAATAGAATTAATGATTTATTATGTGTTAGCTAGGCATCTCACGTATAATTAGCCTAGAGCAATGATGGCTAATCTTTTCGGCACCAAGTGCCGAAACTAGAGTGCTAGAGCACCAGAACCCAGAAGAGAGCAGCTGGATGGTGTGCATGCGCGTGATGGAACCCGGAAGAGCACTGGCAACGGTGTGCATGCCCACAGAGAGGGCTCTGCGTACCACCTTTGGCATGGATGCCATAGGTTCGCCATCAGGCCTAGAGCAGAAATGTATGTTTCTAACTTTTCAGACAAATTTTCTCCCATAGACTTTTTAGTAGTACACTATTTAATTCACTCCACTTGCTCACTAAACAGAATGATACACCATTTCAATAATTTCTTATATGCATCACATACATACTTTTCCTAGTAAAACTACTGGAATTTCTGTCTATCTCAAATGAGAAGTAATAGAGATTCAGGAGATAATGCAACTTCTTTTTGTAGTCGTCACAATTTCATTTTCCCTTATTCTTAACTATTCATGTTAAATAAAAGATTGAATAAATTCGATTTCATGGAAGACAATTTTTTCTACAAACTGGGGGCAGATGGTTGCTTGCTCACTGCCCACCTCCAGCTGTGCGGCCTGTTTCCTAACAAGCCATAGACTGATCCATAGCCTGGAAGTTGGGACCCTGTTCCATGGGATGCCTCATTTGGCAGTTTTCTCAATTCTGATATATTAAAAGATTGGGCTTTCACAATCTGTGCTGCCTTTTTGGCATTTAAAAGATGATGATGATGATGATGATGATGATGATGATGATGATGATGATGATGATGATGATGATGATGATGATGATGATGCAGCCCCCAGGCCATGTAGCCTAGAGGCCCGTGACTAATGTTTCAGTTTCTTCCATTTGTTGGAAGATAGACCAATATCATCAGAGGTAAGTAAACGAGTCTTATTTTTTTTAAGAAAAAAAGAAACAGATTATAAGCACTCTTATTCAGTTTCAATATTAAGCTGCTGTATTTCACTATTTTAAGGAAATAAGTACAGAATTAACTTGATCAGAGATATAATGTGATTTGTTTGGTTTCAGTTAGCATATTACATTAATACCGCCATTTGGGATTTTTAAACTGATATAGAGCTATATAGAAATCCATGTGTATAGTTTATCCAACAAACTTTACTATAATAGGTGAACCAAGTGTCTGACCATAATCGCCCAACGTGTTTAGTTTTTGTTTTTGTTTTTTTTTTTAAAAAAACCCTTACTATAGTGTGGTGTACATGTCATCCAGATCAGTGGCCATATAATGCTTTAACTTTTGAAGGTTTGAAAATTTTATGTGTTGTTGGTTTACAGCCATGGCTTTCCTTGTCACCTGAATCCTGATTAATGGCTGATTTATGGGTACTGATTCATCAGCCTGGCTGTCAGTTAAGAGATGCTGCTTCTGCACGAGTATTTCTGCTCTTTTGCTGTCATTGTTCACTCCCACAGAGTTGTGAAGGAACTGGATTAGCCTTGCTGTCTTGTCTGATATGATGTCCATGTATAACTTTATTATTCATAGTTAACATAAAATACAGATCACGTGTAATAGGAAGCTGGTTCATTTGCCCAAAATTATTATCATTTTCTGCATGGATACTTGCATTAAGCAATATAAATATATAACAAAGGATGTCATTTTAACTACTAGATTGGACTGATCTGGAATAAAGAAGAGACAAACCGGTTTGTACTTTGAACACACAGCAAAACTTCATCTTTAGCAGACCTTATGCCATATGTATCAAATAAAAATTATAAAGTCCTATTATAGGCCAAATAGTAGTTTATGTTAGATTTATCTCTAGCTTGTTGTATTCTTGTTTAAAGAAACTACCCAGATAGAGGATCCTCGGGTGCAGTGGCGGCAGGAACAGGAACACATGCTGAAGGACTACCTTATATTGGCCCAAGAAGCCTTAACTGCGCAGAAGGAGGTTTACCAGGTCAAGCAACAGAGGCTTGAATTGGCCCAGCAGGAATACAAGCAACTTCATGATGTCTGGGAACACAAACTGGGGTCTCAGACCAGCTGTACGTGTCTTAAATTATAATTTAGGAATATAAGAATGTGTAATTTATTTTTCCTCTGGGAACAAGTTTTGGCTTTAATAACTAGATTTGGTGTTTTCAGAAATGGGGAATAACAGTTATTTTTTTGTTTCTCCTTTCTAAAACATCTCGGAAAAATTCTTCATGCAACCTAAAAGCATTTCTTCCCCAATAGTTAATTTATATCTTTGCAGACTACATTCTATATGCAGGTGTCATTCCTTGCACTTCCATTGTTCATGTACAGGTAGCCCTGACTTAGCAACTGCCTCATACAGTGACTGTTCACAATTATAATGGTGATGAAAAAGTAACTTTGCAACCCACATTTATGACCTTTGTAGATCTGAAAAGCAAAGGAAATCTGAAGTGAGATCATAAGGACAGTTGGCATTTTATTTAGTGACCACTTAACTATAATAACCATGTTCCCAATTGTGATCGCTATACAAAGACTTAACTGTGACACTGTATTTTGTATAGTCACACCATCCTGTGTATTCCCGCCCCCCGCTTTTTTTTTTTTTGCCTATATTATGCAGATGTTTTTGTTTTTACTATTCTAATGAAAATAACTTGGAAAATGGAAGGTTTAAACTATTCCAGATTTTATTTTAATTACCTGGTCTAATAAATGTAATACCTCTGTATGGTTTTTTTTTTAAATAGCTCTGAAACTTCAGAATTTGTTTAAAAGGGGAAAATAAATGAAACAGCTTAATTTTGGTAAAGCTCCTTCCCATTTCTTCTATTTTGAAATGCTTAAGCTATCCAACTAAAAATGTGGTTTCTGGCAGTTTAATTGCTTTTACATTT